>NC_050580.1:185069910-185383756 GCF_011100635.1 Trichosurus vulpecula | reverse complement strand
TCTAATCCATATTTCAAATTATTTTCCACATAAATTGCATAAGATACTTTATCAGAAGTTTTGGCAAAATCTGGTTAAGCAATACTCACAGCGTTCCCCTTATCTACTAGTTTAAAAATACTGACAAAAAAGGGAAATGTGGTCAGCTGGATACAGTCAGTTATTGAAGAATCCATGCTGGCTCTTTGTAATCACTGTTTCCCTTTCTAGATGTTCTCCAACTCTTTTTAAAATAATTCATTCTAGAATTTTCCCAGGAATCAAAGTCAAACTTACCAGTCTATAGTTTTCAGATTACTTTTTTTTCTTTTATGAAAAATTGGGACAACATTTATCTTCTAAGTTTATGGCACCACTCCTGTTTTCCATGGTCTTCCAGATATCACTTTCAGATATCACTGTGATCAGCAATCACATCTGCCATTTTTTTTAATACCTAAGGATATAGTTCATTTGGTCCAAGTCACTTGAATTCATCCAAAGAAGCTAGGTACCTTCTTACTGTCTCTTGAATATCTATTTGTCTTGAACGTATAAACTCCCTGTTAAATGTGATATTTTTGAAGTGCTTAGAAAATGATCATTCTCTTTTGCAGAGAAAATATAAACACCATAAAAATTAAGCATCTTTATATTCTGTTATCATTTATGTGGTCTCAAACATCCCAAACAAAGCTCCTATCCATCCTTTCTTCAATTTCCCCTTGTCCTCCCAATACAGCTTTTAAAAAAACACTTTTATTGTCCTTTATTTCCCTTACCAACCTCAGGTCATTTTGAGTTTTATCATTACTCATAACATTTTTAGAGGACCATGCCATGGTTTCATAATCTTCATCTTGATCTTTCTTCCAGCTTCTATGTTGTTGTTTTTTTTAAAACATAAGTTGATTGGTGATTTCCCTATTTATCGCTACTGCTCTGTTCAGACAAATCCCAATTTTTCTCCTCATTGAAATCGTTCCCCTTTTGAGAACAGAAGCCTTTTACTCCATAGGAACCTACCAATTTTTTTCCCTAAACTCTTTGAAATCTTCTTTCCAAAATCTAGGTTATATGTCATCCTCTACCCAGATTTCTTTACCTTTTCTATCAAAAACTCAAGAATGGAACATTCACTTTCCCCAAGCTTCCTAACATTTCCACACCAGCAACTAGCTCCTCTATGTTAGTTAAATCAGATCAGACTAGAATTTCCCCTTGTTGGTTCCTCTGCCTTTTGAAAGATGAAATCGAAGCCAAGACAAGTTAAGAAATTAATAGCCGTTCTGGTTTTTTTGCAGAGAGAATGCGAATGAATTGAAGAACTTCATCTCATCCCCACTATGCCATGCCTCTGTTTCCCAAATTCTCATTTATTTTCACTCTGTCTTTGCAAGTGGTCTGTAATACACTCCAATGACAAAATTACTTTTTCCTCCTTTCATTGACCTTCATCCAAATAGCCCCATCCTGCTTCCCCCACTTCTGGTTCCTTAATTTCTCATAAGTATACCTTTTCAATATACAATATAACACACCCCAGCCCTGTTCCCTAGCTTACTTCTTTTGAGAGCCATAGTCTCATTATTGGTTTCTTTCCACCAGTTCTCAGTGATACTTATATCATTTGCCTGATTGCATTAGGATCTCTAGTTTCCCTTTTTTGACTACTATGAGTTTATAGATCCAGTTGCTATTATTCTTTGTGGATGGTCTGTATATATCTAAATGGGGTGATATACATGGACAGTCTTCTCCCTCCCCTATCATTTTTACTCTAAAATTTTTATTTATTTTTATTAGATTTGGAAAATGTATTCTTACCAAACTTTGCTAAGTATACTCCATTTCTATCCTAAAATTTTCTAACCTTGTACTATAAGCCATGATCCATGAATTCAAATCCTTTTCTCACACGCTATCTTCATAGCCAGTTATTCTCTTCACCGCAGTACAAAGAAGGGCAAAAGACAGTCCCTGAGCTCAAGGAGCTCACAATCTATTGGGGGAAAACAATGCATTTTATGTGTTTTTTGGGGAGACAGGGCAATTGGGGTTGACTTGCCCAAGGTCACACAGCTAGTAAATGTGTCAAGTGTCTGAGGCCAAATTTGACCTCAGGTCCTCCTGACTCCAGGGCCAGTACTCTACTCACTGTGTCACCTAGCTGCCCCTAACAACACATTTTTAAAAAGCTGAGAAGCATGGGGGGAGGGGAAGTGCAGAGAGATTGTCCCACTAGGGAACAAGATGAAGGCCCTACAGACAAGGTAGAAAATGATCTAGGGAGGTGAGATTTTCCAAGGTGATTTAATTTTACAGAATGAAGAGTTTCTGGAGAAGTTCTCTGAAAGGCAAAAGTGAGGAAAACATAACTTCTGCCTCTGTGGTCTAGTTTCTTGCCCAAGTTTTCATATTTGGCTGTATTTTTTATATTCCTTCTGAAAGAGTCATTTGCGCCCATGAGACTAACAAGAAGTAAGTAGTTGTCATCAGTTTTGATTGGCCTTGGGAGGTTCTCTACCATGTCTTAGATGTATGATCCAAGAAGACAACAGAACTCTTTTTTGTTGTTAACGGGTTGACAGAAAGCTGCTTCAGGACGCTAAACAGTGAATTACCAACTACTTCTACTACTGCTTTTTCTTTTTCTGTCCCTTACTGGGTAATCTCTCTCACCCAATCTGTGACTCCACTGTATCATTCTTAGGACAAAGAGCAGCTTCTTTTTCCTCAAAGCATTCACTGCTCTCCTCTTTAGAAAGTCTCAGATCTGTCTTTTTAGCTTTAATTGTTCAGGTCCCATTTTCCTTCCCTTTCTCCTCTGTTTAACATTCCTCCATTTTCCCTCAGCCTAACTGTAGTCAAATCTCCCCTCCTCCACCTCAGAACCCAGTTTTCCCACTGAAACTCTGCTTATGTTTCCTTTAGGAACCCTTCATCCTCCCTAACAGCCTCTAGATTTCATTCTGATGACCCTGACTGGAGTATGGAGAAGCATTCTTCTACCTTCTCCTTTAGGAGGAAAATCAGCCTACACTTGGAATACAAATAACAGTCCTTCAGCTGTGGCAGAAATACAACCATCATATATTTGGTGCAAATCTTTGTACAACTTCCCCTGCTGTCCATTTGGTGCAAATCCTTGTACAGTTTCCCCTGCTCTCCATTTGGTGCAAATCCTTGTACAATTTCCCCTACTCTCCATAATGGTTGAGATTTTTCAGGTAATTGTTTCTCATTTTCCATCAGCTTTTAGTCCTATTTCAACCTGTTAGTCCGTTATTCCCAGGTGGTGATCAATAGAAACATAATCAATATGCTTACATTTATTCATGGAAATAGACCAGGAATGCCTCAGGAAGATAAGAGAAAAAGAAATTCTTGGCTCTTTAAACACTGAAATGGTATGGCCTTCAAAGCTGGTTTTCTGCAGGCCAGAGAGGAAAATCATTTTATCAGTCTCTTTTCTCTTGGAAATCCAGTACCACTTGTTTCTCTTTATAAACCCAATGGCAAGGGTAAATATGGTTGGTCACCTTTTGGAATATGCATTGGTTTTCAGTCTGATGATCCAGCTGTCAAATGGCAACTTAACCTATATAAGGATGTCCTAAAGAATGAGGAACCCTCTGACCCAGAGAAGACAGTGGAGCGAGTGCAGAGAATCTCAGCAGCTGTCTTCCACTTGGAGCAGGTGAGGAATATCTCTAGACCTGTATAGTCAGAAGTCATGTCCACATTGGAGGGGGTAAAAAACTAACCTTCAATTCTATTATTTTCACTCTTGTGCAAAAAGGAAAACAAGGAGAAATGAAATTCACTTATTGTCCAAAAAGGTATCAGAGGATTTAGTGATGAAATGGAATGATCGTCAAGTGAAACCTACTATTTTATAGGTGAGGAAACTGAGGCCCAGAGAGGTTAAGTGATGAAGGTAGTAAGTAGCAGAGCCAGGATTTGAACCTAGTTCTCTTGTCTCAGAATTTACTGCTGCTTCCACTCTTCCTCCTGCTTTCTACCCACTGAGATGTCCAAAGTGATGAGGACTTGAAATAGGGTGATGACTATGTAAGTGGAGAGAAGGGAATGGATGTAGGAGATAATTTGGGGTGGTATTGACAGGACCAGGCAACTGATTAGAAATGGGATTAATGGGGCAAGAGAAAAGACATGAGGTTGACTTTGAAATTATGAAGCTGAATGATTAAGAAAATGGTTGTACTCTATTTCTGTTTGGAGGTGAGGTAGATTTAGAATGGAAGATAATGATTTTCATTTTGGACATATTGAGTTCGAGGTGTCTATAGTACATCCAGGAAGATATATTCAGTTCACTAGAGCAAGATTAGAGCTGAATCAATTTAGGAATCATCTGTGTAGATATAATATTTGAACCTAAGAATGCAAATGAAATCAAGAAGAAAAAGAGTAAAGAAGGCTTCAGAAAGAGAGTAGGAGATGGATAATGATATAACCTAAAATATTGGAAAGAAATAGCCAGGCAAGCAAGAGGATAATCAGGAAAGACTAGTGTTATTCACAAAAGCCAAAGAATGAGAAATTGTTGAGGTGGAGGGGGGTGTCAGCAATCTCAGAAGGTACAGAAGGATTAATAAGAAAAGGCTAAATCAAATTTAGGCTTTGAAATCATTGGCAATCTTAGAGAAAACAGGATCAGTAAAATGGTGGTGTTAGAAGCCAGAGTAGAGGAAATAAGTAGGTGGTAAGGAAGTGGAAACAGAAAGTACGGGCTACTTTTATGAGATTTTGGTAGTGAAGAGGAGGAGAGATATAGGGAAAGGACTTGAGGGATGGCAGGATCAAATGAAGGTGCTTGTAAGTGGCAAGGAAGGAAACAGTAGATAGGCAAAGACTAAAGATGAAAGAGAAATGGTGACTGATAGGGCAAGCTCCTAGACAGGAGGAGTTGAGGGCACAAGCAGAACAGTTGACTTTGGAAAGGCAAAGGACAGACTCTTCTTCAGAGACAAGTATTACCTATAAGAGGGTAGATAAAGATATTCTAGAGTAAAGGTAGCTAGGAAAGGGATTTGGAAGTGGTAAGGTTGAGCTGAATGGGATAAAAGTATAGGATGAGGAAGCAGAAGAAATAGGTCTTCACCTCTAGGAATGAAAATTCTGAATCATATTAAAATTAGAAGAGGATTAGAAGAGCAAGAGGTACAAATTTGCTAGCCAAAATACTAGAGAAGTACTGGCCAATGAGGGCCTGTACCACCCAGGACACTAAGCTATCAGAAGGAGAAGCCAAGTCCCAAGGTAATGCATTTTATTGGACATCATTTTAAGCTCCTTTATGCAAAAGGACTATTTGGCCCTATATTTACTGAGATTAAAAGCTAACAAAGGGAATATAACTTGTTCATAGATATGCCTCATGATATCAGAAAGACACAACTATAAAGTACTTTAGAATATAATACAATAAGAGCATTAGTAAAGGGTTATATAAAAAGTCAAAGGAAGGAGAAATGGTTTTCAACTGGGAGGATCAAGAAAAGTTTTGTAAAGGAGGGACAATTTAGTCTGGGCTTTGAAGGGTAGGATTTCAAAAGTTTGATGATAAATATGTGGATATTATGTTGACCATAGTTGACAAGCCGACATTCTTCAAAGTTTGAGTCTCCATTTTAAATGTTTCTTTTTAAAGAAATCTTAGAGTAAAGGAACTAGAAGGACCTCAGAGAGTGTTTAGTTCAACTATTCACTTTATAGATCATGACACAGCATCCCAGAGAAGTTACATGATTTATCCAGGGTCACATAGCTAGTAATAGCAGATCATAGACAAGAATCTACATCACTTAATTCCCAGTCCAGCATTCTATTAGCTACTCTTTCTAGCTGACATGAACACACTGCAGATAATTTCTCTATAGGTGGAGCAACCACTTAGATCCAAGAAGGCTGTCTGGCACAAACTCTTATCCAAGCAACGTAAACGGGCAGTGGTAGCCTGCTTCAGGATGGCTCCCTTGTATAATCTCCCCAGGTATGTGCCTTGGTTTTTTGTTTTTGTTTTTTTCTGCCATATAAGTAATAAGAATTTGAGCCTTCTCCCACATCTGAAATGTCTTCCTTCTTCTTAATGGAAAGAGCTAGCTAACAGTAATAGGAGTACATTAACTATGAAATGACAGTAATCCACCCACATCAAGATTTACTGTCATTTTTACCTAGATTCACCCAATCAAAATAACATAAAGATTATAATAGTCCTCAATCTCCCCATGAAATCCCTCCAGTAAAGACCAGATAGACTTCTGTCTCTGCCTCTCTGCCAAAGTGCAAGTCTTGAGGAGAATAAGGGGTTTCTTTGTGGGAGGAGGAGGATATTTTCCAAGATGCTTTACCCTTAATTTCCCAGTCAGGTCACATCACTTTCTTCTGCTGAGACATAATGAGAATGTTGCTTCTATAGTGTTTCAGTCACAGTGTTTCCTTCACAGATACTGAGTAAAGCTGGAAAAAGCTTTTAGTTCTGTGTTAGGTCTTAGTTTGGTGCAACACATGGAGCTAATTTTAACATCTAATGTCTGAAGGTGTCTTGAGGAGCCAGTGATAGATAACAGCATTATTCCTAGGCATTTCATCCTCCTCTCCCCTCAGCAATGCACAGACAAGAGTGCAAAGTTTTCTGGAATGTGTTTAGCTGGATTTTATCAAAAAAGGAAATAATTAGGGGCTGAACTGGACCCTTCTCAGTTTATTGCTGAGACTAATTTAATATCTTTGGCCATGGAACTAAGCACCCCATCTTCTGATTGATTATATGATGAAGACCTAGGTTCTAATTAAAGTGAAACTGTTAACTAAATACTGACCTTACCAGATTTCCTATCTGGGGAAGCACTAATAATAATTACAGATTAATTATATTTTATACTATAAAGAATAATTTCTTTGCTTAAAATTTTGCTTTTATCAAGCTATGATTCTCAAAAGAATCCACGGCCATTATTTTTCTTCAGTGCATTGTAACACTGGTCACAAATTCTTTTGGAGAGAATAAACTGCTTGACAAATTGAGATTTCCTTTGGCTTAGTGGATTTGTGGATTGAACAGATTGAACAGCCAAGAATTATGGCCTCTGTGAAGCATTTTTACTTTCCTAGAACTCCCAAGAAAAGCAACTTAGATCTCTAGAGATGAATGAATCTATAAAACTAAGCAGCATTCCTTCCTAAGATTGGACGCAGAACAACCTATGTACATATTAAGGACACTGAGACTGGTAGAAAAAAAGTGTTTAAGGCCAAACATGAAAAGCAAAAGTGATGGCACTTTTTTTCTTAGAAATGGTGACATATCAGAAGACATTAATCTATCTCTATCTTTGAGATCCATGTGCCTTACTAATGGCCTCTTGGAGGGCCCAATTGGCATGATCACAACATTTTTCTCATGGTATCAAAAATGATCTTTAAGATAAATATTTCATAGGTTGAATCAGCTAGACAAAATTTGCATAATCTCTTCAAAGATATTAGTTTCCTTCAATTCACTTAAATTGTTGGTATGGTACTCACATTTTGTAACCATATATTAGTCTCATGTACCAATAATACTTGAATATGATGCCAATGATTGAACTGTATGCCAGATGGAACACTTGCCCATTAATTGTCTTTCTCTCCCCCTCCCCCAGTTATTTATCCACATATATAGGGATGGAATATTTGCAAGATGGATTTCTGTCCTGACAGCAAAGAATGATCCAATTAATTAGCATTGGAAAAAATACCCCCTTACTAATTTTCTCAGTGTTAAGCTTTTGGGCATCTTCAAAAGTAAATGACTGAAGAGATAGATTTTGTTGTTTGGAAATTGTTTCTCTGATTTTAGTTCTCAAGTGAAAACCTTATATGCTTTTCTCCAGACACAAAATTAATAATTTCTTCCTGAACACCTTCCAACGGGTTTGGCTGGAAAATGTTTATGAAAAAACTCAGTATGACAGGCTTATACTCATGTTAACGGTAATGTAACCTGTGGAGAGATCTGCCCAATTTTGTGCACACTATTCCTTTCCTGACCATGATTTCATGTTATCATGAAACACAAATTTGTACAATTTATGGAAAAATTCTGATTGGTCAGTCTGAAAAACAAGGTGTTAGAGACTGGACCAACTGGAAAACACAAATTAAATATTAATGCTGTTTTTTCCTTTTCTATTCTTTCCTCTCCTTTGTTCCCCAACCCACTTCCATCAGCCTTCTCCTATATTGCTTTTTAATGGTTCACATTCTCTCAAGGAATCTCAGAAGTAGCAGCTATTGGATGGCTATTTGATGTTTTTATTCTAGAAGACTTGTGATTTGATGTCATAAAGGAAAACAATTTTTTCCATGCAGTCATAAAAGGATAAATGTAGATATATTTGTAGCTGGAATTCATGAAGTATTCAAAAGATAGGCTAATAAACATACGTTCCTTTATGGAAACTCAAAAGCCTTATCTAAGTTGGGGTTGGGTTTTTTTGAGACACTGAGGTATAAGAAAGCCCATTTGAAAATATCCTATCCAGTGGTTATCATCTGAGAATGGTTGGGGGAAAAAGATGAAACAGCCTTTCTGGCCTTTTAGACTAATTGTCATCCTCAGGGGTTGCTATAAATCAAGGGGTTGTTAAAAGAGAACTGGGGACTTAAGAGGAAGCTTGGCTCTGCTCGATTAGTATATAAATTTGCTGTTGCTCCCTCTGACCAATCAGAAGATCAGAATTGTACAAAATACAGCCGGCTTACTAATCATTAACCGCCAAAGCTATAATATAGTGTTCCATTTACCCCTCTTGCTCTCACTTTCACCCCTTCGCTCAGGCACCGCTCTATTAACCTCTTCCTCCATGGTTATCAGAGATTTTGGATAGAAACAGAGGAGTATTCCTTTGAAGAAAAACTAGTACAGGATTTGGCTGTAAGTATTGACTAAAGTAGGAGCAGATATCAATGTGAGTGAATATAATTTTTGTATCTGTATGTGTGTGCATTATAGAACTTGAATAATATTTCTCAAGTGCACAGATGGTATATTAGCTATGGAATAGGAACTTAATAACCCTGTTATCAGTGTACCATGGGGATTTCATACTAAATCAAGAAACTTTGAACACCTTTGGCAATAGGACATCAGCCTTTTCCCAGATAATTCTCAACCTTCTGTTAGAAATGTTGTTCTAGATTACCTTACCAAAACATTTAAACTGATTCTCACTTTCATGACTGAGCTTTGGGAGGAAATGTTTGACAGGTCCTCTTCCTAAAAGACTGCTCTGATGCCATGTATGACCACCCAGCAAGATAAACCTCTTTGCCAGACCCAGAGAGTCTTATACTGTTTCTGAAAAAAAAAAGCTTTCCTTTTATCAGGTTAACATGTGTCTGTCATCATCCTCTCTCTCTCCCCCCACACTCATTCTCCTCTGTGTGTGTGTGTGTGTGTGTGTGTGTGTGTGTGTGTGTGTGTGTTGGTGGTGAGGGGGAGAAGAGAGTATGTTTGCATGTCTTTCTTTCCTTTGGTCTTTTTTACTCTGTTACTCTGTTTTTCCTATTCTCACCCTTGGGCTCTTTGTCTTTTTCTGTTCCTCATTTTCTCAGTCTTTTTCACCATTCTTTTTTTTCTTCCTCTGTCTTCTTTTTTCCCATTTTCTCTTCTCCCCTTTTTTCTTTCTTCTCACCTTTTCTACTTCCTCCTCTCTGAAAAAGGTAGTTGTTCAATTTGTCCACATTTCTTCTTTAGCATGAAACTGGAAATTAACAAAAAATGTGCAGCCAGTCACTTTTTTCTGAACCATTCATGATAGCACATAGTTAATAGATGCTCAATAAAACACTCATTCACTGATTAGTGACCCTTCTGCTGGTGCTTTCACTGATTTCTTCTGGGGCCTAATACAAACTCACTTTCTGTTAGGCAACAGCTCCTGTATCCTCTTTCAAAAAGGAAATAGAAGCCTGGTTTGGGTTTGAGGATAAACTACCAGGTTTACAGTTCCAAGGTGGCATCCCAGGAGAACATCAGGTGTCTGAAAGAAAGAAGAATTAGAAAATATGAATTTTTGTTGGGCTAAACCAAGCTTAGTATTTTGTATCCAAATGGCTCATTTGGTTTATCACTTCCCCACCTAATCCCTAGCCTAGCTCACCAAGGGAATTATCCTGACATTGGCCAGTGGGGTTCTGTCCCTCAGCTGAATTCCAATGGGGCCCATCTTGGAGTCTGGTGCCAAAACCTGCAAGGGGTTTCTGCTACATAGGGTCTGTAGCATTTTACCTTTGTTGAGCTTTCTTTTCTCTTCCCTGCTTTTCTTTATAATTAATGTCTTTTTAACCTAAAAATTAAAACATTTCTGTTGAGGGTTTTAAAATATTTCCCAAATCTTGCATCCCAAGAGATTCTAGTTTGAAAGAAATAAATATTAAAACAGGGCTTTTTTATGCTTTCAGTATGATTTGCTTTGTGTCTTGTGCTTCTCTGTCTTTCCAAATGCATGTGATGGGGAGGGGAGGGAAATATGACCTTTTGCTAACATATTCCCCTAAATCCTGATTGTTGATTAGAAACCTCCAAAGGTAGAGGAAGAAGAAGAGGAAGAAGCAGAAAAGCAGCCAGATCCACTTCATCAAATCATTCTCCATTTTAGTCGGAATGCTCTCACAGAGAAAAGGTCAGTTCTACCTCATATTTTCCATACATCTCCTCCTAACTCCATTATTATCACCTTCTCTTTGGATCTGGAACAACAGTGACCTGAGCCAGAGCATCCCAGGCCTTACTTCGACAAATCGTGGTGGGTATAAAGGAAACATTCTACTCACAGCATCCCTTCCTGCTGCCCTTTCCTCTTGGAGGCCTGTGTTATATTACTGTCCCTTCCCTCTCCATGTTGATAGGGCCTTCCTGACTGAGTGCCTGAGAAGGGAGAAACAGATTTTGAAAATTATATAGAATCCGTCGGTCATTAACACTGCAGCATGCCCAGGTCATTCCCTGGTCCTTCATCTTGCCCATATTTCACCAACATGGTTTCTATAGTTCATAAAGGCATTTTTTAGTAATTTGGTAATGCGTATGAGCTAATCATTCCCTGGGAATGACTGATGACAAATGATAGAGTAGAAGTAGTCTAGTGCTGACATATCCAAAGTGTTAGTCTTATCTAATGACTTTTTTCTCCCTTCTTCCTAGCCATTTGGAAAATGACCCTCTTTACACTGCCTATTCAGGCATGATGGCCAAGGTAGGTCTAAGTTTTCTTATTTTTAGCCCCCAGTCCCTCACGTTTTTGGGGGGGATTTTTAGTGTATTTGGGTTTTTTTCACAGAATCTCAGAATTGAAATGGACTTCATTAGTCATCTATTTCAGGAATTCCATCTACAACATTCCCAACCAAGTGGTCATTTAGCCACCATTTGAAGATCCTAAGAAAAGGGATATTTACTCTTTCCTCAGGAAGCCCATTACACTTCCTGGGTAACTAAAAAGTTTTATGAAATTTTTTTCCTGATATCAATAAAAATTTTCTTTTTGCAGCTCCCACCCATTGCTCCTTGTTAGCACTATGGATCCAACAAAAGGTTTAATTTGTCTTCCTCATACAAATTCTTGAATAAAGCTCTATCACTATCTCTAAAGATAAACCCGTCTGCCAGGTCTTCTCCGGGCTAAATATCCCCAGATTCTCTTAGAGATGCTGCTATGATATTGTTTCAGATTCCTTCACTGTCATAGTCACCATGGCTAGGTACATTCCATCTATCAATATCCTTTCTCAAATGTGATTCCCAGAACTGTACAGAGTATTCCAGATTGGCTGTGACCATGGCAGAGTATAGTAGAGCAATAATTTCCCTCGTGCTGGCCACTTCTCCTTTTTTTAAAATTTTGAGCTTGGCAAACACCCCACCAAAAAATTGGCATTTCCATACATAAAGAGAATTGTATATGAACATGTGAATCTCTCTTTCTTTCCACTTGCTTTTTAAAAATTGTATGATAAATTCAACATGTTACATTCAAAACTATTCTGCTTGTCCATGATCCCTTCCGAACTTATTCTGTTCTTTTTCAGTACATTTAAAAAAATTTCAATGACCCTCTTTTTTTCTTTTCATCTTTTAATCATTATTGCAACTCCTTTTCACCCCTTTTCCTATCTCCATCAGGATCAGGAAGTTTGTTTTGTTTGCAACTATTCCCTCTTTGAGATTAGTGTATTACTTTCCCTCTGCCATCTCCCTTTCTCTATACCAACTATTTTTTTCTGTTGAGTTTGATGTATTTTTAATATTTTTCCTCAATTACATTTTAAAACAATTTTTAATATTTGGGTTTTTTTAAGTTTTGAGTTCCAAATTCTATCCCTCCCTTTCCCTTCCCCGAGCCAGTAAGCAATCTGATATAGTTTATACATATGCAATCATGTAAAACATTTCCACATTAGTCATTTTGTAGAAGACAAAAGAAAGAAAAGAAAAGAAGAGAAAAGAAAAATCTGTATTCACACATCAGTTCTTTCTCTGGAGTTGGATAGCATTTTTCATCACAAGTTCTTAGGGATTGTCCTGGATCATTGTATTGCTGAGAATAGCTAAGTCATTCACAGCTCTTCATCATACAGTATGGCTGTTACTGTGTACAGCATTCTCCTGGTTCTGCTCACTTCACTATGCATTAGTTCATATAAGTCTTTCCAGGTTTTTTTTGAAATTATCTTGCTTGTCATTTCTTATAGCACAATAATATTCCAGAGTTTGGTATATTTTTACATCAAACTCTTTTGTGTGTGTGTGTGTGTGTGTGTGTGTGTGTGTGTGTGTGTGTGTGTTTGACTTGCCTTTGTCTATCAAGAGTGGAGTTCATCTAATGCCAACTCCTCCCACACTTTCTTCCATGTTTGTTTAGTCTTCTTTTCCTGCCCCTCAATTAGGAGATATAGCAAGCTCTCTGTTCCTTTCTTCTTCCTTTTTACACTAGTGTGTCCCTTTTATCTTCCCTTCTGTCTCTCCTCTTTAAACCTTCAGAAGCAAAATAATCACTACCCTCACCACCCCCCACCACTTCTAGGACCTCTGTTTTGTTTTCTTTTTCTTACATATTTAACTCTTTCATCCAAGTTACAAATAAAACTACTTAAGAGAAGAGGACCAAGGACAGAACTTTGTTGCACTTTCTCTCCAGGCAGGCATCTCTTTTCAGGAAGTTGTTTGTCAAGGAATCAAGAGCCTGGGATTCTAACCCCAAATTTTGGAGTGGTTCCCTAAGCTGGAGTTTTTGCTCTCATTTGTTCCCTTTATTAACAAGAATGGCAATTTTAATCCATCATTCCTATCCTTCCAAAGGGGCTTACTCTAAGAATTGCAATATTCTGTTTAAAACAGCTTTAGAGTTTTGCTATAACAGAGTACTGATGACTCAGTACAAAATACTTTTATTACTTTTGTTCTAAAACCTACCCAATAAGATTCTGAGAGTATAGACTAACAGTGTTCAGTAGTCAAGGTTCAGAGCCTATAAGACAAAAAATTCTCATATATCAATATGTGGCATAGTTTTTAGTACATTATTGGAAACAAAGGAGAAAACGCTGAGTTATGAAAGAGGTCACATAACTGGGGTTTCCATAATGGTGAAAGCAAAATAATTTTAAGGCTCTAGATTTCTGACCAAACCAGTGATAATTCTTTCATAAACAGAAAGGTCTTCTGGGTTGGATGGGAAAAGGCATACACAGCAATTATAACTGGAGTATAGGTGCAATTACTGCTTTACCAAGCTGTATACCCAGTACCAAAATGGCACAGAGTTCCTCATCTTTCACATTGCTATACTGCTGAGTCTACTGCCTCTGAGTACTCCCACTGCTGCTGCCAAAGCTTCTACACTAATATCCAAGAGATAGAACTACTTTCTATTTCCTTTCATTTGTCTCACCATGACTTTGTAATAGGAGTTTTTTGACCTGGGATCCATGACCTTGTTGGGTTTTTTAATGTACTTTTATAACTGTAGTTAAATATCATTGGTTTCCTTTGTAATCCTATGCATTTTATTTTATGCATTTAAGAAGGCTTTTATTTTGAATCCTCTCATGTTCTACTGTGCACATGGCAATGCTTTTTTTTCTTTTCTTATTTTGTATAATTTTAATTTTAGTATTTAAGTCTTTTTCTTTTCTTATTTTGTATTTAAGTTTAAAATTTTAAAAATTACAAATTGAAAAAAGAATGTCATTCCTAGAAGTGGTCCATAGGTTTTTACCAGACTGTGAAGGGAATCTGTGACACAAAACAAGTAAAGAACCAACCCTGCTTTTTTAGGGATGTGGCCAGGGCAGGGGAGGTTGCCTGAAAGTGTCAGACAACTTCTCCCATTGATTCTGTGATTTCATTGCTCTGACAATAACTCCGATTCCTTTTTTCTTAACTACTTAATATACTTGCAAACATGGGATTTAGAGTGTGGTTTTTCTGTTAGTCAAAAGTTGTTTTCTTTCAAAAAGACTAGAGATCATGAAGTTCCTGTGAATGATCCTCTGTTCCCTGCTCCCAGACAGCAGCACAGGGAATTCGTGTTTTCACCAGATTGCCTTTTAATTTGATTATTTTCTCTCCCCCCCTCCTCACCCAATCTCTATATTCAATGTAATCTAGAGTTGTCAGAATGGTGAAGAAGAGGAGGAGGAAGAAAAGGAAAAGACATTTGAAGTGAGTCTTCTTCAGAATTTGAACACTGGGAACCCCCTTCCAAGCCAGCATACCAGGAACCCAGGAAAGTGACTACTCTGATGGCTGCCTGGGATGAAGAGAAAGTTGGGAATATAGCATCTACTCACTCTACAAACACTGTCTACAAAGTGTCCTGTACCCCTGAGCTCTATAGACATTCAACAGCCGATAGGGACAGAAAACTAGAAAAACTACCTGTGCTTCGTGTTACTTATGCTATTTTGGAATAGTCCCTCTGTAGGTCAATGGATCATATTCTATGTCTCCTGAAGCTTTAAGAAGCCATTTATCAAAGTGCTCTCTGCTCCTTTCTTCCTCTGTGTCTTTCTTTCTCTTTCTGTATCTTGGTCTATCTTTCTCTCTGTCTCTGTCTGTCTGTTTCTCTCTCTCTCTGTCTCTCTCTCTCTCTCTCTCTCTCTCTGTGTCTCTGTCTCTCTGTCTCTGTCTGTCTGTCTGTTTCTCTCTCTCTGTCTCTGTCTCTTTCTCTGTCTCTTTCTTTCTCTCTCTCTCTCTCTCTCTCTCTCTCTCTCTCACACACACACACACACACACACACACACATGCATATACATCCCAAAGTACAAGAATATGGCTGAATTGAACACATTAATCCATTATCATTCGTTTTTCTCTTTCACCTGTTTATTATTCTTCATGGTGCAATCAAAAGATCACTGGAATTGGATTCAGATCCCATCTCTACAACTCATCTGACCTATGGGACCATAAGCAAATCATGTAACCTCCCTAGTTCTGTTTTTTTTCATCTATAAAAGGAAAAAGTTCGACAAGATGACCTCTAAGGTCCCTTTGAACTCTGAATATGTGTTCCTTTGATCTCTGAAAATTAATTATCTATGTATGTTATATGGTAGCTCTTTTACTAACCAGAATATCCATCCCCAAGGTTTTGTGGATGAAAAAGAGTTTCTCCAAATATATAGGCAATCAGAATGGCTCATACCTCTCTATAGTAAGCCCATTCCATGCCCCCAAGAATGGAGAAGCATTAAAAAACACTGTGGGCTAAATTTTCCTTTTCTAGGAATCAAAGTGGGAGGAAACTCTTCTACTCATAGGTTCACAGAATGGAATTTGGCCTTCCATGGAGGGAGTAAGGGTGAACAGCTTTGAAACAAGGGAAAGAGATCAGGAAATTAATTCCAAAGATTTTTTTTCATTGTGATTATTATATACGTCTTTATCACCTTCTCCTATGAACTTGTATTTATTCTCATTCATTCTCCCTCCCTCTCTGTCTCTCTGTGTCACACATGCACACACACACACACACACACACGCATCTCTTAATTTTCTGGCTAGTAAGATTTTCCTGTACTATTTCTTATTCAGGAAAAAGAAATGGAGAAACAGAAAACTCTTTATCAGCAAGCTCGCTTGCATGACCGTGGTGCTGCAGAGATGGTCCTTCAGATGATTAGTGCTAGTAAAGGTAATGTTGTGTGATGAGTCAGTATTTTATTAAGCCTGGACACAATTATAGAAATACTATATGTGAAATTTCTGACTGGAAACTGTCTAAAGCTTGGTGCTGATTGTGTAATAAATGACAATTAAATAGTCATTATAAGGCAAAGTTCATGCACTGTTTTCCTAATGGTTAATCAGTTCCTTGAATCAAGATGTAATGATTCTATCTTCTGTCTTTGGTATGACAGGTGAAATGGGACCCATGGTTGTAGAGACCCTGAAGCTTGGCATTGCCATTCTGAATGGGGGCAACCCTGGAGTTCAGCAGGTAATAATGCTCCACATCCTAGCAGCAGCTCAGGAACATTCCCAAACCTCTGGTCTTTCGGAAATGAGAGGCTCTTTAAGCTGTTGCCAAGAGAAGAAATATAAACAGCAGAAATCATTAGTATCTATTCTCATCACTGATGCCCCCTGAATTTCTTGATCACATCAGAATACCTGTGGTTAATACCGAATAAGTAACTGGGCTGGGAGTCCCACATATTAGGGTTTAGTCAATGCCTGTATTTCTCTTGCTACTAAAGGAACAGAATATTTATTTTATCAACACTTGGGTAAGAAATATTGCACCAAAATGTTCTTTTGGTGAACGGATCCCTTCATTGACTACAGAACAAGGTAAGATCTTACTATTCAAGGTGCTATATAAGCAAGAAATACTCTTCCAGAATAAAATACTCTCCACCTATGTGTCTGGGAGTTTGTCATTTCTTCAAAAAAAAGATCTGAGATAGCCAATAATACATGATATAAAAATGTTTATTGCTTTTCTCTTTAAAATGTATCTCCCATACAGAAAATGCTGGACTACCTGAAGGAGAAAAAGGACGCTGGATTCTTTCAAAGCCTCTCTGGCCTTATGCAATCTTGCAGGTAAATGTGGGAAGTATAATTATGACATTTCCCCTACCTCCAATCTACTCAAGTAATCAAGACCACAAAAGGGGCAAATTATTATTAGGAGATTATTGTGAGAGAGGAATATGCATTTTAGAGCATTTTGGAGATGTTAGGGGCAATTCCAGATAATCATAGCCTTCTGATCAGTTTTCAAACATCATTTAATTTCCATATATGTCTTCATTAGGCTTACCTACATTTCCCCATCCTCGAGGCCTCATGTCTTTTTTTTTAATTTTCCCTCCAGAGGTCAAGGGAGTATGTGCAGACACACTGAGTCCCTCCCTAGACAGGTTCCAATGAAAGCCAAGTCTAAAGTGAGTGGAAAAGTCAGAAAATTAGATTAAACTTCCCATTAAGATTCATGGCCAGCTTTTCACTGGACTTTCCATAGCTACAACATGGGTTGCTGCTGTTTTTTCAAAGTTGTATAAATATTTGACACCATCTACCCCTGGAAGTGAAATAGATGATAGTTTTTTGTATTATTGAGGAAGGACATGACAGTAGTTTTATTCACCCAGTGAAAAAAAAAGGAAGACGAGTTGTATACAAGGTGTGATCAATAAGACCTCTGCTACAAACCATATTTCTTAAAGGTCTGTGTGCTTAGTAAGGAGAACATTCAGGCTTGAGAATGAATTTGAATTATTAAGTGAGACTAAGTTGAAATTATTGCCAGAAAATTCTCTTGGCCTCACGTAGGAGATGCCTATACTTGGTATCATTGCCAAAATAAGGATAAGTGATAACAAGTGCTAGACCTGGAGAATCAGCAGTAGAAGAAGGAAGTAAAAATGTTCTGTCTTAGCCCAGTCTCAGCAGTCTATGGTCAAGAAATGGTCATAGCGGTATATCTCACTCCATAGTCTGTGGACATTTTAAGGAACTCCTAGCTGAGGAGTTCAGTAATTGTAAAGCATCTAGCAAATGTGTCCTTGTGAGAGGAAAACCCAGAGAGAAAAAACCAGAGAGAAAGTAATCCTCCTACTCAGCTATCTGTAGCACCCCTGTCTGTACTGGTTCTATTTGGTTTCCTAGAATTTGAAATGAGATAACCTCTACATAGAGTTTCTCTGTCTAGTGCAAAAATCAACCACAGTCAAAATGTATTTCTTGCCTACTTTAGTGCCCCACAGTAATCCACCAACATTAGCAGAGGGTCATCACTTAGAATGCTAGAGCTTCCAGTATTTCTCAGAGTAAGACTGTTCTACATGTTTCTACATTCTACAGTTTTTTTTTATTGTCTCTACTAGTATTCCTTCTAAATATTTCACAAAACACAGTCTGTGATAGTTATCAAAGGGTAATTTTTAAAAAACTTTCATCCGTCAGAAATAAAGTGAATAAAACCAGAATAAGAATTAACTCGTGGAACTGTGTGAATGTTGTTCTTCAAACAGAAATTTCAGCAATTGTCTTTTAAGTACACTACATGTGATTGGTGCTGGGGGAGATATAAAGTTAGATAAAACTGTCCACGCAGAGAACTAGCTTGCACCAATCCAAATGTGTCCTGAGATAACATCCTTGGTCACAGCATTGAGATTCCTCCCAACTCCGCATCTCTGAGTCACAGTTTAGCATGTTAAACTGTTTGTATACAGTGAAAGGCAGCATAGCCCTTCACAGTGAAAAATGCTGAATTTAGAGTCAGAGGATCTGCATTCAATGATAGCTTCACTGGTGATCTTGGGCACATTTCTCAGATCAAGATTTCCTCATCTGTAAAATGAATGGCTTGGGCTAGATAACTTCTAAGGGTCTTCTAGCTCTTACTCATGAGAATATAATTCTGTGCTAGAATATGCTTAGTTGATAGATATATCATGTATAGAAATGCTTTTCCCCAACACTGTTCTTCTCCTCCACCTTTTTTTTTTTCTCTCTTAAAAGTGTCCTTGATCTGAATGCATTTGAGAGGCAGAACAAAGCTGAAGGCCTGGGAATGGTTACTGAGGAAGGAACACGTATGTAATAATGAAAACCACCTATTTCAGGATTCACCTTAATCCCTTCTAATTAAAGCTCCCTCTTACCATTTGTTTGTTTCAACAAGAAAAGGCCAAGTCTGTTTCAAGATAGTGTTTCTATAGGTAATCTTGTTAAAGTGTGCTCCTGGGATAGACTTCTTAAATTCTGTTTTTACTATAGGGAGTTTCACCTTATTGATTATGTTGCTTTTGGTTTTCTTATCTTGTATTCTTTTTGTTTTTTCCCATCCCCAGTCATCGTTCGGGAGCGTGGTAAGTTTGAGTTTTTGGCTTGAGTAGCTACCATATGTTGTGAATGCTGAAAGAGATCATCTTTAATTACATCTTTCCAGATTCAGTTTAGTTGCAGTGGTTGGCTGGGAAGGTTTGCTCAGCAGTCCAATAAACATATGCCATCTATGGGCCATGGGTTATGGACTGTGAAACATTTACTGCCACCACCCTAGTTATTTTTATTATAAAACATGCATCATAATACTAAATATTTTGGATTTGCTTGGAAGCTTTTAGTTCTGTGGTCTCAATTTCATTTTAATTTAATTGGATTTACACAAATATCAGAACATTTGGGGAATAACATTTTATGCAGGTCCCTGTTTTTTCTTATAATTATTTGCATTGAAGGATCCTCTTTATTGACTACCAAACAGTGCTCATAGATGATCTCATGTATTTTCAAGGTGAAAAGGTACTCCAGAATCATGAGTTTACCTGTGATCTCTTCAGATTCCTGCAACTACTTTGTGAAGGTCATAACAGTGGTAAGTCAGTAAATTAAATCCTCATGGGAAAAACAGAGAACAGAGAGAAACCTAGGACAGTATACTTTATTTAAAACTTCCCATTATGAACATTAGAACTCATATGGATCTGCTTCTCATTGAGAAATCCTATAAAGGGAAAGCAAGTATAAGTGGTCCATAGCTAAAGGGAATTGATTCAGCACCTCTCAGGGAAGGAAGTTGTTTCCAGAATTCAAACTATATAATCCAATCAACTATCTCTCCTTAGTGCCCTTTATTTTTTTTTTCCTCTCGTAATAAAAAGAGCTGTCTTCAGGGTAAGGACATACCAACTTGTAAGGTCTTCTTTGTATTTTAAAAAAAACATTAGTGCCTTTAAGATTATCTATATAATGTATTTCCACTTAGCCCAGCTAGGAAAGGATGAAAGTAACCAGAGTGGGTCAGCACTGATTCACAGGGATGGTTCTTTCAGACTTTCAGAACTTCCTTCGTACTCAAATGGGCAACACCACCACTGTGAATATCATCATCAGTACTGTTGACTACCTCCTACGTCTTCAGGTAAGCAAGGAGATTCTTGGCCAGGGTTCTAGAGTTTGTAACCATTTGCCCTAGAAACTGAGGCTGAGGCTGAAACATCAAAGGTACCAGAAATGGGACAGGATTCATTAGAAATATATTAAGACATATTCAGTCTCTAGCTATACAGGTGTAGTGAATAGAAAGGCTGAGATAATATTCCAGATGATTCAGACTTCTCAAGCATATACTTTAGGAAAAGGCCAAAATCTGTATTATCAATTATACATACAAATGTCCAATTCTTTTCTGTTCTTCATTTCTCTTCACTCATAATTAATCTAGCCATAATGAGCAGCAGTTGTAAAATAACTGGGGCACAGAAGGTTTAAGGGATGGTGAAGGGGAAAAATTTTTAGTAGAGGACAGATTGATGAGTGGAATTTTGAGAGTAAAATGAATGTAAAGAATTTAGTGAAGGTCATGGAGTTTACCATGTCTAAGGAAAATCCCATAAAAATAATAAAAGGAACAAACAATAAAATTTCCTAGGGAAAATGAAAAAACAATCCTTTCTGATACTTACCTTGCATTTTTCATTATGACTAAATGGTTTCTAAGAACAGCCACTCATAGCCACTTAGCTCTTGCTAGGCCCTGTGCTGTCTCACAAATATGGGCATTTAAGCTTAGGAGATGTTAGCTATCTGGAATCTTTATCCCTTTTTGTGGGGTCCCAAGATAGTGTCAGAGCTGAACAGAAATAGGAAGATAGGAAATTCCCCTGCACCATTCTGTTACACTTAGTTTGGCTGTAAGGGCTGAAAAAAATTCATTTATGTTGTTTGTTCATAGGAATCAATCAGTGACTTCTATTGGTACTATTCAGGGAAGGACATCATTGATGAATCTGGACAGCGAAACTTCTCCAAAGCTTTGGCTGTGACCAAACAGATTTTCAATTCCCTTACAGAATACATCCAGGTAACATATTACTGAGCCCATGCTTATAAACATATTGCTCCCTCTATGTCACACATGCATAAATGATGGGTATATACATGTTGATGGTACACAGAATAAAACACTGAGTAATTCAAGGTCTGAATCATTTCACTCCCTTTCTGTGTATCTTAGAGCAAGCCATTGAGCCATTCTGGGCCTTTCTAGTTCTCAATGAGGAAAAAATAACTCCCTCATAATTCATCCTTTAAATCTTAAAATTGTTTCCCAGAATCTTCATATTAAAGCTAAAATACTTAAGACCTTTTGAGTTTATAAAAGATGGGCTCTAGATAGTTCTTTGGAAGCATATAAATTGTATGTAGAAAACATTAAAACTTACAATGTAGATTTTGGGTTTAATGCCTAGACCCTGCACAGAGAATCATGCCATATATATAGAACCTGACATTTCCTGAAGAAGCCTGCAAAATGCACAAAGGTAGAGTAGCTTCAATTTGGTATTATTTGGTATTAAGGTTTTTTAAAGTAGGTTTTTAATATATCTGTGTTATATATAAAGCTTTTCCTAAAACAAAATTGAGTCTTCAAACCCCTAATTACCACTACCAGGTGATGTCTTAAAGTGTCACTCATTCAACAAATAATTACAAAGCACAAACCATGTATATAGAATTTTGTTATTTTGTTGTGAAAGATATAAATCAGTATAATATACCTGCCTTCAAGTCAAGTAGAGGAGATATGGGAAAAGGTGTCTACCAATAACAAGACAAGAGGTATTACAAAGCAGTCTACAATCAAATTCTAAATCAGTGTCATAAACGACAAACATTTGTTTGTTTTAATTCAGAGAAGAAAGAGGTCACTGAGAACCGAAATGGACAGTGAAGACTTCATCAAGGAGGCAGACTTTGAGTTGAGTTTTAAATTAAGAAAGATAGGATCAGGATGAGGAAAGTGGACATTTCAGGCAGCAGGAACAATCTAGGGGAAAAGTATGGAGGCAAGTATATAGCATATCCAAAAGAAAGGGAATAGGCTAGATTACTTTTGTGGTTTCTTTTATACAAATAATTCTGTGTTCAGAAAATATCATGATAAAATGCTTGAAGAAAAATTGTCCAAGCTATAAAAAATGATTTTTAAATTACTGAATGACAAAGTAAATAGGAGACAAGTACCCCTTCTTTGAGATTTTTATAGGCAGAAAATTAGGATTTGGAATATGACTTGACTTTTACATGATAGTTGTTCTTGTTTCCATAGGGCCCTTGCATTGGAAACCAGCAGAGCCTGGCTCATAGCAGATTGTGGGATGCAGTTGTTGGCTTCCTTCACGTGTTTGCTAACATGCAGATGAAACTCTCTCAGGTACAGGCACCCATAAGCAGCATAGGGCCCAGCAAATGGCCCGAAGGGAAATGTATTTGAAGGAAATGTAGTCCAGGAGATATTTCACATATTTCAGAGGTGTATTCTCCTAATAAAGTAAATAATTGCTTTGTCAGAGAAAAAATAGAACTCTTAGCAGCCAATAAACATTTATGCTAAGTACTGGGGATACAAAAAAGGTAAAAAAAAAAATAGTCCTTGTTTCAAGGAGCTCAGAGTCTGATGGGGAAGACAACATGTTGTTGTTGGTTACTCATTTTTCAGCCATGTCTGACTCTTCATGACCCCATTTGGGGTTTTCTTGGCAAAGATACTGAGTATGTTTTTGCTGCCTGGCCATGTTCCCAGCCAACTTACTTGACCCTTGAGTTTTTTGTCGGGGTATGACTGTTTGTAGAGCAAAGAGTACTTTGTTCCAAGCTTGAGGGGATGCGCTGTTGATTTCAGAGCTATTTCTATACAGCCAGCTCTGCCACACCAGCACTCCTCCTTCCTCAAGAACCACCAACCCGGACCTGACACAAATCTTAAGCAGGCTCTGCACTCCTGCTGTGATCCACCACTTAATTCTTCCCACCACGTAGGCCTGGGGCCGGCAGTAACTGCAGCTGTAGTTCTGTAGCTGCACCTCTCCCGCTGGCCCTGGGGCAGTGGCCAAACTGCAAACTCTGTCCCCCGTAGCTTTTCCCACTAACCTTCTCTGTTGTCTTTGGTGTTTATGGGTTAAGAAGTCTGGTAACTGCCACAGCTCACTGATTCAGGGCGCTGGGGCCTGTTCCAGCCTGCTGCTGGTCTGGTTGGTCCTGCCACTGCCCACGCTGAGCTCCATTCTCCTCTGCTCCATGCTCGATAGACCTCATCCAGCAACCATCCAGGCTGTCCTGGGCTAGATCCCTGCTTCCCTCTGCTATTTTGTGGGTTCTGCCGTTCTAGAATTTTTTCAGAGCCATTTTTTTATAGTTTTTTGGAGGGACCTGGCAGGGAGCTCACGCAAGTCCCTGCTTTTCAGCTGCTATCTTGGCTCCGCCCCCCTCTTGGCAAAGATACTGGAGTGGTTTCTCATTTCCATCTCAGGGTTAAGTGATTTGCCCAGGGTCACACAGCTAATGAATGTCTGAAGCCAGATTTGAACTCAGGGAGAGTCTTCCTGACTGCAGGCCCAGAACTTTACCCACTGTACCATCTAGCTGCCCTAAATAACTGTACAAACAAGATATATGCAGAACAAATTTGAAATAATCAAAAGAAGGAAGGTACTAACATTAAGGGGGTTCTGGAAATACTTTCTGTATAAGGTAGAATTTTAGCTGGTACTTGAAGCCCTGGGAGCTAAGAGGTGGAAATGAGGAGAGAAAACACACAAGGCATGAGGGAAAGCTACTGAATATACCCCAAGTTGAGAGAGATGGAGTGTCTTGTTCAAGGAACAGCAAGGAGGCCAGTCACTGGATTTGAGAATACTTAAATATAAGGTTTAAGAAGACTGGAAAGGTAGGAAGGACTGCAGGTTATGAAGGGCTTTTAAAGCCCAACAAATGATTCTATATTTGGACCTGGAAGTAATAGGGAGCCACTGGAGTTTATTCAGTGTGTATGGAGAAGGAATTAAAGATTAAAGGGAGAGGAAGATTATGATGGGATTATCTATCTGCTGGTTAATATAGGAGGGGTGGGATCAAGGATATATTAGAGGGGTTTGTCTTAAATAAATAGTCAACTCTTCAGAGACTGGAATAAAGGAGAGACTGAGATGTTAAAGGATTTTGAGGTATAAAAAATGCGAAGAAGAGGAAGCTTATGACAAATGATCTTTATTTTCTCATACAGTATGAGGCAGAGTTCTCAGCTGAGAACAAGTGAGGAGGAAATAGCATGGTAAGCTTAAGGAAAAAAAGAGAAGGTTTAGAACAGCCTCTGTGGAAAATGGATAGAGCATCAATTAAAGAAGAGTAAAAAAGTACTGTCTTAATATGTTGAGCACCTAGTTGAGACTGGATAACATAAATTTGTAATGCACCCAGTCAGGTCTGTTTCATGATTTCCTCCAGGCCTATTCAACAGCATGTGAACTTGAACAAGAGATTCAAGAGCACAGGATGATATAAAGTTGAATCAGTTAACTATAGAATTGAGATTGGGAAGAAAGTAAAGGTAGTAATGAAGGATAGAGGGCTTAGTGAGTACAAAGAATACTCTTAGGAGGGTTGAGGCATATAGGGTGCAATGTAAGTTTATGATAAGATAAAAGCATTTTAGCTTTTGCTTCTTGAGGGGAAATTAATTATAGATGCTAGCAAGATCAAGGTATGACCATCTATGAGTAGCTGAAGTGGGATGGAGGAATAAGTCATAGGAGTTGAAGAAATTAAGAAACTGGAACATTGCAATGTTTGAGGGGACATCAACACATACATTGAAGTCCCCTACAATAAGGGCAGGGCAGCTAGATGGAGCAGTGGATAGCATATAAGGCCTAGAGTCAGGAAGAAATGAGTTCAGATGTGGTCTCGGACACTTACTAGCCATGTGACTCTGGGTAAGTCACTTAATATGGTTTGCCTCAGCTTCCTCATCTGTAATATGAGCTGGAGAAGGAAATGACAAACCACCCCAGTGTCATTGCCAAGAAAATCCCAAATGGGGTCATGAAGAGTCAGACACAACTGAAGAAAAACCAAATAAACAAAAAGAATAAGGGCAGGAGGTGAAATGGAGAGGAAGACTGTGAGCCCAGGTGCTGATCTCCTTAAGGAAGGAAGAAGAATACTCTCCTTTAAGGGCTGACATACAAGTGCTCCTCTAATTGTGATCAATAAAGTGGTGATAAATTTGAATAGAGTGAACCTCAAAGGATCAGAGGGTTTCTAAGTAGCAGTGAGGAGTCCTTGTTTGTCCTTTGTTGTTGAAGGAGACCATGACTTTAGGAAGGTGATGCCATGATTTGCAAATGAATTGAATTTAAGTGAGGGAGGGCTGTGCAAAGTCATCAGCCTCACTTTTACCTCCAGAGCATCTGGGCCCAGTGACAAAATACAGATCAGGAGGACTGGAGATGGCCCTAGATGCAGTGGGGGGCCTTGGTCTTTTCAAGTTAAGGTCTTTCCCAGGTGTCACTTTGACTGAGGCAATGTCCGCCCATTCAGTGATTAAGACTAGGTAAGAAACAAGGCAAGGAATGGCCTCTTTTACCTAGTACAAAAAAAAATCAATCTGGGAGGGGAAGACCTTCAGGGTTTCTGGCCAGAACATAAACAGTTGCTATTTACATTCACTCTGAGCCATTAGGGCTCAAACAATGACTAGGTGGGTCATGGGCTGATACCTATGGTTGGCCAATCTATGAGAGCCTGAGTGATTTGGGTTTAAGACCTGGTCCTTAAGAAAGAAATCTAACTGGTATGATATCTTGGGAGGTTTCTGTGCTCAAAATTTACATTCCTTTGAGCAGACCACCTGCAGGTAAGGGAATTGTATCCTATGTGGATCTCCTAGGAACAAGGAGAGGAGAGCATAAAAGAGGTGAGGAGGAAGAAGCTGTGTTGCCCAACTGGAACTGGCCAGTTGGGTCCCCAGTGGAGCAGCTGGTACTACTCACCAATTGTTGTTTGTCATTTGTCAGGAAGGTGACTTACAAGTGAATTGGATTTAAGTGAGGAGAGGCTGTGCAAAATCACCAGCCTCATTTTCTCCTCTGGAGCCATCTCAGCCCAGTGGCGAGATATAGATCAGGACAACTGGAGATGGCCCCAGCAGTGAGGATTAAGGAGTATTCTGACACCCTAGCTAGGAACAATATTGGGAGTTGGTATGAGACTTCTGCAAAGGGTGATTAGGGTTGCTATGTCACTGGGAAGAGATAGCTCTCTGAGTTTAGGTTGATAAAAGGAAGAGGTCCAAAAGGAAGGGAATTTTGTGAAATATGCAATGGGTGTTCCAAATGGCAGGTAAAGGGCAGGTAGAGCTGGAGTGAGACATGAGAGGAAAAGGGTTGAGGTGAATGGGGATGAGACATTGGGAATTTGGGGTTAGGGAGGGGCATGGTTTATATTTGGACAACTGGTGATACATCATTTCATGGATTGGAAGGGGAAAGTTGGGGAGAATTTGTAACTCATAGGGATTGTAAACTGCAAGAGGACACCAGTGGCCCTCCTCACTCTTTTAGGTTGGCTTAATATTTTACATGAACTTTGCTATCTCTGAAAAAGGGAAGGCAGGAAGCCATTTGTACGATGTCCATATTCTGATATGCTTAAATGTGCCACGCTCTCATGGTTTTCGCCATGCTGTGCCAGGTGATACTTTATCCTCCCTAATACTAGTTTGTTCCTGGAGGTGTAGGAAGCCTTCAGCCAGTTTCCCCAAAGCACAATATGCTTGCTCACTGCTCTCTGTTTTGTTAAGGGATCACTCAATGCATGGGTATCTCCAATTATTATTCTAGGATTCCAGTCAGATCACGTTGCTGAAAGAACTCTTAGATCTCTTGCAGGACATGGTGGTGATGCTGCTATCTCTTCTGGAAGGTGAGGCTATTGGGCATAATTATAAATTCACAGCTTCTTGTCTTGGTTGAGCAATTGCACTAGTCTCACTGTTCTTTCAGATTTTCCTTCTCTCAGGTCTTTTGGATCAAGCTTAATGACAAATATTGAAAAGACAATCTCAGGCAAATGAATGGGAATAGATGAATAAGTGGGGGGAAGCAGGGAAGGGAAAGAAGACTATAGCCAACTGATTTCTGCCGATAGGAAATACATAAACATCTACAGAAAAAAACACTGACCTTTGTTCCCTCTCCTTTCTCATTTGTTTTCAGCTAGGCTGCAATAAACTTTGTATCCATGCCATCTAATGGGGAACTGTCTTAGGCTTCAAGGGGATGGTAGTAGTATCACTTATTCCTTTATACTCCTCTGGTACAGTTGCTCTGGCACTGTGCCAAAAGAGAGGGCCTGGCATAGATACCAAGCTACTCCATTTCATTTATTCTTTCTTCTGTTGCTGCTATCTCCCTTGTTTCTTAGTGGAACATCTATTCTGGCTTTGATTTACTCCCACATGTTTCCATAGCTTACTCCCAGCATACAGTTTAGTGTATAATCAAGTAATTGACTCGTTTGCCCTCCAAGTTTCCTGAAAATATATAGCTCCTTAGAGGGACAATGTACCGTGTTGGAAAGAAGCATTGTTTTATTGGAGATGGCTTATACTGACTTATGAGAGCTGATCTTTAAATTTTAGCGTAAGGAAAATATTTATAGCACTATGGGAATGTGAATAGTTACTTTTACCTGGTCAGTTCTATCATGATTCAACTACAACAACATATGTGCATGTGTATCTGCTTATCTTGCCTCACAGGAAATGTTGTAAATGGAACCATTGGCAAGCAGATGGTTGACACCCTTGTGGAGTCATCTACCAATGTAGAAATGATCCTGAAATTCTTTGATATGTTCCTAAAACTGAAGGACTTGACCAATTCAGATGCCTTCAAAGAATATGACCCAGATGGGAAAGGAATTATCTCCAAGAAAGAATTCCAGAAAGCCATGGAAGGGCAGAAACAGTATCCCCAGTCAGAGATTGAGTTCCTCCTCTCCTGTGCAGAGGCTGATGAGAATGAAATGTTTAATTACATTGATTTTGTGGACAGGTTCCACGAGCCAGCCAAGGACATTGGGTTCAATGTGGCTGTGTTACTAACCAATCTTTCAGAACATATGCCCAATGATTCCCGCCTACAGTGTTTGCTGGATCCAGCTGAAAGTGTCCTGAATTACTTTGAGCCATATCTGGGGCGCATCGAGATAATGGGTGGAGCCAAGAAAATCGAACGTGTTTACTTTGAGATCAGTGAGTCTAGCCGAACACAGTGGGAGAAACCCCAGGTTAAAGAATCCAAACGACAGTTTATCTTCGATGTTGTCAATGAAGGTGGGGAACAGGAAAAGATGGAATTATTTGTAAACTTCTGTGAAGACACAATCTTTGAAATGCAGCTGGCGTCCCAGATATCTGAATCTGACTCAGCTGAAAGGCCCGAAGAGGAGGAGGATGAAGGACAGTTTTCTTGTGTAGTAGAAGCTGAGGAGGATGAAGAAGAAAACAAATCATTGGAATCTGCTTCTGCATTTGCCACAGCCTGTGTCTCAGTGAAGAAAAATGTGGCCAGTTTTCTGAAAATGGCCAGTTTGAGAAACCTCAAGAAGCAGTATAGGAAGGTGAAGAAAATGACTGTCAAAGAACTGGTTAAAGTGTTTTTCTCTTTCTTTTGGATGTTTTTTGTGGGATTGTTCCAACTGTTCTTCACCATTGTGTGGGGAATCTTTCAGATCCTCTGGAACACTGTGTTTGGGGGTGGCTTGGTAGAAGGAGCAAAGAACATCAGAGTAACCAAGATCCTTGGTGACATGCCTGACCCTACACAGTTTGGCATCCATGATGATGTTATAGAAGCAGAAAGGGCAGAAGCAACTGAGCAGAGCATCACAGCTGAACTAGTGCACTTGGTAAAGGGCGAGAAGGGAGAGGCAGATATCATGTCAGATCTCTTTGGCCTCCACCCAAAGAAAGAGGGTAGCACAAAGCATGGTCCTGACCCTGGCCTTGGGGATCTCTCTGAGATCATTGGAAATGATGGGCCTCCCACATTAGAAAGCACAGTTCGGAAGAAAAGGAAAGCACAGGTAGGCATAATCCATTTCTCTTACCTTTCTTCATCCCCAGAAGTGCTAATGTACCTCCTACTAGCCACCACAAACTGTCCCTACCAAAGCCAGTAGTTAAATAAATCAACTATGTTTTAGACTGCACTGATCTCGGGATACTAAAATCCTGGAAACCTAAAACATAGGAAGTTCCCACTGACCGGAGAGCTTTCATCATGCACCATGGTTTATGGTGTTTACCTTGTATTCCCTAACCCTATCCCAGCTTCCCTGTCTTTGGTGGGAAGCCACATTTAGTTCTAATTGAATTCCAGAATTTAGACAGAGTGAATTTTGAAACAAAGCAAGACACAAAAGGAGGCTTGTTGCCATGAGATAGTACATCTGCAGTGACTTAGAAGATGCCTCCCTTTTAAAAAGCCATGGTTACTACAGTTGACTTAGGCTTTCAAGATATGTTAACACATCCAGGACCCCATTCTCATCAGAGGAGGATGACTCATTTTTTACCTTTGTGATACTGCTGATATCTTTCAGGTGAGCTAATGTAGGTTAAGTGCTTCAGAAATCCTGTAGACTTTACTTATATGTGAACAATTGCTATTATTATTAATATAAAATTTCTACTTGTATGGAAAACCAGCCAGCCAGAGAAAAGGGGAGAAAGTAAGGTATCCTGTTTGACTGTTACTCTTTCTCTAGGCAGCAGAAATGAAAACGGAAAGTGAAAGAGAAGGAAAAGCCGAATCTGAGAAGGCAGAGTGAGTTCTGGTTGATGTCTTCCTGTTCAAGTAGTATTGGCTAATAACCAAGAAATTCATCCCACATCCAAGCTCAGTGGTGAAAAATCAACTAGCATTTTTCCTAGGACTGAAGACCTCTCTGGCTTTCTTCTCCTCTTGATCATTTCCTTCTGTTCTACAACCTCCCCTTTTATTTTCTAGTTGGTTTTACACACTCGCCCCTCCCCCTTCCTACAATCCCTTCTTACCTTTCTCTCCTTAATATTTAGATAACTTCTTCGCCTTCCTTCCATAAGAACTTTGGAAGCTTCTAATGCACCTAAATTAGTATCACTGTGGCTATTGGTGCTGCAGGAAAGTAGACATTCAAACCTGGGGCACATCTTCCTCCGTGTCAGCTATAATCATCATATTGCATGGAGTGTAAAGGCCTCAACTTCTCATGACGTCTCTTAACTTTCTCATGCCCAGTGGTTTAGCCCAAGAATGAATCTTGTGTACAGCACTTAGCAACTTCAGAAAAATGTTTGAGAGAACCGAATACTAGATTAAGTGCAAAGTAAATGAGAGAAGAGGGGGTTAAAAAAAAGGATGAAGAAGGTATAGAATAAATGACAACTTGAAATAAAAGAAAATGACTATTTTTGAGCCAGTATTCCTGAGAACAGGCTGTGTAACTCAAGTATAACTGCACAGATGAACCATCTAAAATTAAAAGAGCAAATAATAAGCTATACCAGAATATCACCACAACACTCATTCATCATTCATTCAGTGAATATTTATTGAACTCCTACTGTGGGTGGTGCTGTATGGGATAAAGAGATGTATAAAACAGAGTTTCTGTCCTTAAGGACATTACTTGTGTGTCTCCTTCCTACCTAACCTAAATTGTCTTCGTGGGTAGTCTCTTTCTCTCATTTGTGATCTTTCTGAGCGTCACATTCCTAGCTAATCTGAGCTAAGTTGGTTTCTTATTATCCCTTTATAGTATGGAAGATGGAGAAAAGCAGGACAAGGTCAAAGAAGAGGAGCAACAAGAAGAAAGCCTGGGTGGGGAAAGGACCAAGAAGAAGCGCCGTCATGGCCAAAAGGAAGAGAGACCTGAAGCATTCATGGCCAATTTCTTCAAAGGTCTAGAAATCTATCAGACCAAAATGTTGGTAAGCACTTCTCCCAACACACATAATTTACATCTGCTTCAGAATCTGATTCCAGTTGGATTCCTCATTCCTCTGGGGACGAAGTACCCAGTGGAACACAGAGTGCTTACCCTCTACTTCATTTTCACCATGTGGTTACCGTTTCTTCCTTCTATCCCCATTCATTCTCTTTTGTTTCTTCCCATTTTATCTCTTTCCTTTTTTAGCACTGGGGAAGGAAGAAAGGCAAGAAAAGGGAAAAATAGCAAGTGGCTATTTTCCATGTCTGGCACATAATACTCATTTAATAACTGCTTGTTGGTGATTGATTTTGTCTTTGGAACTCCATGCCTTTTTGGCTTCATTTCTCTCCAGGAGGACAGGAAATAGTCCTCACGTATATAATGCTTTCCTACGTATTTGGGAAACCTTAATACATAGAAAGAAATCCCCTGTAGGTTGTGTTTCATTTGGAAACTATCACTCAGAATGATACATTTTGTTATACAAAAATGTTATGAAGCTTCCAGGGGTGGGGAACCTGCGGGCTGTGAAGTTTGGGGTCAGTCAAAGGGCTGCACTTGAGGACCTAGAGGGCCACATGTGGCCTCGAGGCCATAGGTTCCCCACCCATAGACTAACCTATTAACACCAAGTTAGCTGATAATATAGCTGATCTATAGAGTTCTCTACAACCCAACTAACTTTCATAATATTGTAATGATGAGAAAGTACTTTTGAGCTCTGACTAGAGGTTCGAGGCGGCACATTTTTCCTGCTTACCCTAAAGGAAACAGGGATATTTTTGGCTTTGAGCTACTACTATTCCACACTTCAGCTGTCACAGCTCCTCATAGGGATACTGATAAATGCTCCCGGGGTTTAAGCTGGGGAGGAAAATAAAGAGAGGAAGAAGAGAGGTGGGGACTCTAGCAACCAAAGCTTCTTCTGGGAGAGGAGCTGGGGCTTGGGAAACAGCTTCCCTGGGTAGCAGCTCCAACCTTCATCTCAGGAGTAAGAATTACTCATTCATAAGCAGAGTGTTCCTGACTTTTTGTATTTAACGATCATTAGCAATGACCACTTTATAGCAGAATGTTTACCCACTATCTGCCAGCAGCCTTGGACACTTAGCTTCCCTGTAAAAGGGCAAGTCCAGAGCAAGGTTTCTTCAAACACAGTGTCTAAAGTCACTCTCTGGCTGCTCCAAAGTAAGCTATGTGGGATAGGAAGACCAGGATACTTCTAGAAGAGTAATCCATGCAGGTGTGACTAGATAAGTGAAGATTTTAACCTAGTGAGATTTTTTAAATGACTTTGAGAAAGAAAAAGAATGGATAGAAGAGATGAGAAAGGAGTAAAATGTCTCCTCACCTTCCCTTATCTTCCTACCTCTGTTCTCATATATTTTCCTTTTCTTTCCAGCATTACCTGGCCAGGAATTTCTACAACCTGAGATTTCTTGCTCTGTTTGTGGCCTTTGCCATCAACTTCATCCTGCTCTTCTACAAGGTAAAGCTTCCTTTGTTCATTCAGAGGTTATTTATTTGCTATACGTCCATGGAGTACATGAAGACATGCCAGGGACCTTCCTCCAGGCACTCTACGACTTGAAAAGCTTCCAGCTCTTAAAAAAAAGTGTCATTTGCCAAAGGGCCTGATACTTGGTTTTAAAGAATTATAGAGTTTGGAAGTGGAAGGCCTTACTGGCCATCACATTCAATGAATCCCTTTATTATAAAAGAATCGCTTCCATAACATGTCTGACCACTGGGCATCCAGTCTTATTTGAAAACTTTAAATAAGGTCTTCAGAGCCCACTACTTCTTAATTACCTAACTATTGGGAGTTTTTTTTTCTTCACATTAAGCCTAAATGTGCCTCTTTCCAGCTTCTGTCCATTGTTCTGAGTTCAGCCTTCCATGGCCAAGAAGAGTGTCCTTCTTCCATATGACAGCTCTTCACATGCAAGAGACATACAGTATCTCCCCACATGTTCTCTTCTCCAAGCTTAATATCCCCAGCTCCATCAGTTGATCTTCAAATAACATGAATTTGAGGCCTTCACAACCTTTGTTGCCCACCTTTTGAATACCCTCTAACTTAGCAATGTGTGCTTACTGAAATATGGTCCCTAGAACAGAACACCACTATTACCTCCTCATTCCTGGAATCTTTGCCTATCTTAATGCAGCCTGAGATAGCATTAATTTTCTTAGATATTGATTCACAGTATTTATTCTGATTGAAGTTATATCTACTAAAAATCCAGATCTTTTTTAGATGAATTTCTATCTGTCTGAAGCTCCCTAATGTTGGACTTATGAAATGGATTTTTGAATGAAGCTTAAAACTTTGTTTTTACTATGAATTTCATTTTATTTGACTTAGCCCACTGTTTTTTAGCCTGTCTAGATATTTTGAATCCTGACTCAGGGAATGCTTGCTAGCCTTCCCAAATTTGAGTCACTTGAAAATTTGGTAAGCATATTATGAATGCATTTATCCAAGGCATGAATGACTGATATTAAACATCTGAGAGCCAAGCACAGATTCTTTGGAACTTCCCTGAAGATGTCTTTCAAGCTATTGATTCAACAATGGCGGTTCAACAAATGGTGAATTAATCTAAGTGTATTATGATCTAGCCCACATCTCTCTCTTTTTAAGAACAGCATGAGAGACTTTATCAGCTCCATCTCAAAAACCTAAGGAAACTGTTTCTGTAGCATTCCCTTAGTCCAGGAAGGGTAGTACAAGCCTATAATCCCTACCATGGGGAGGCTGAAGCTGGGAAACTACTTGAGTTCAGAAGTTCTGAGCTGCAGAGAGCTAACCCAGTTGAGTGTAGCCAATCAAGTGTCCATGTTAAGTCCCTTACCCAGATGGTGAGCCCCTGGGATCAGGGGCCATGAGGCTGCCTCAGGAGAGGTTGAACCCCTGGCCCAGGTGAGAAACAGAACATGTCAAACCTCCTGTGCCAATCAGTAGATCAGTAATGAGATTAAAGCCCAGGGAGGCTACTGTACTTCTAGCCAAGGAAAGATAAGGAAACTCAATCTCAAAAAAAAAAAAACAAAAAACCCAGCATATTCTCCTGAAACACCAGTTTAGTAACTTTGCCAACAAAAGGAATAAGGATAGTCTAGCATGTCCCGTTCCTGAAGAAGCCATACCAGCTTTTAATGATCATCACTTCTATTTCTTTGTGTTCACTGTCTTGTTAAAAATGTTCTAGAATGTTAGCCAAAATTCAGGTCAAGTTCACTGGCTTATAGTCTTCAGACCCCGTTCTCTTCTCTTTTTAAAAACAATTGAGACATTTGACTTTTTCCAGTCTTGGAGTTGCCCTCCCATTCTCCACGATTTTATTCCACAGACATTGACTATAGCTCAGTAGTCACATCGGCCACTACTTCTATACTGAAGGCTGTAATTCATTTGAACGGTGACTTAATATCATCTAAAGCAATTAAGTGCTGTCTTCTTGTTCAGTTGTTTTCAGTCACATCCAGCTTTTCATGACCCATTGGGGTTTTCTTGGCAAAGAGACTGGAGTGGTTTGCCATTTTCTTCTGCAGCTCATTTTACAGATGAGGAAACTGAGGCAGGAGTTAAGTGACTTGCCCAAGGTCCCACAGCTAGTAAGTGTCTGAGGCCAGATTTGAACTTACAAAGATAAGTCTTCCTGACTCCAGGCTCAGCACTCTCTCCACTGTGCCACCTAGCTGCTCAAATGCTCTTACCATCTTCTTACCATCTATCTTACCCATATTTATTTTATTTTCCAATCCAAAGATCATTCTCCTTGGTGGAAAAAACAAAGGCAAACTATCTTTATCCCATCCACCCATTTAGTAGTTATATTCTTTTTGACCTTCTTTTCCTCCAAATAGTAAAAATCAATAAAGCCCTTTTTTATTAGCCTTAGCTTTTTCCCCCAGCTTCAGCTCCTTCTGAGCTTTAGCATTCTTTTCTATTATTCTTACAGGATTGTGCTATGTTTTTGTATTCATCCTCTCTTACCTGCTCTTGGGATCTCTGGTTCACTTTTCCTGTTAGTCATACTTTGTCTATTTGTGTACAGGCATTTTGAGTTTTCTTACTGGCTTCTTTCTTAGATTGTGTCTCCTGTGAATTTCCAGGTTTCTCAATTGCTATTCTTCCTATGTTTTCATAACTCTCTATGGTAGCTCATTTGGGGAATATACATAGGCAGTTTACTTTCTTCCCTTCCCTTTCAGTTTATTTCAATTTTATTGATGCCTTTTGTTTTTATACCATATATTCATTTCCTGAAACACATCTTTATTGGAATCTTTCCCTGAAATAAGTTAAGTAAAACCAAAGGACAAACCAATTATGTTGGACAGTGTATACAACATTCTGTAACTGTAGTCTCCCACCTCTCTTCCAACAGGAAAGAGGTATTTCTTCATCTGTTCTTTAGGACCAAGATTGGTCATTACAGTTAAAAGTTCATTTTGTTTTCTGTGTTGTTTTCATCGATATGAGTGTAGTCATTATGTGTACTATTCTGCTTTTACTTTGCTCTGCATTAGTCTTCCCACATTTCTTGTAATTCTTCATTTCTAATGACACAACAATATTTCATTATATTCACATGTCACAATTTGTTCATCTATTCCATAATCAGTGGTTCCCACTTTATGTCTTTTTTTTTCTTTGCTACTACAAAAAGTGCTTCTATGAATATTGCAGCACACATGGGATCTTATTTTTTTAATGTCTTTGGAGTATATGCCCAGTGGTAAGTTGATTTGGTCAAAGGGTGTGAATAGTTTAATGACTTTTCTCATATAATTCCAAATTGTTTCTCATAATGATTTGGCCATTCTTAGCCCCACTACAATGGTTGACTTCCCATAGCACCACAAAAAATGACTTTTTCTGTTCTTTTTATCATCTTTGCCACTTTTAGGAATACAAGATGAAAGCTGGGAGTTGGTTTTTATTTGCATCAGTTTTTTTAAAGTCCAATATCCTTTGAATACTTATCCATATTAGAGTAGTTCTTGATCTTATATATTTCGTCAATTGCTTACGTCAGACTTTAAATTATTAGAGATGTGGGATGCAAAGTTTTTTCCCAGTTAACTGTTTCTCTTCCTATTCTATCCACATTAATTTGAACAGAAGCTTTTTTGTTTCATGCAATCAAAATTGTCCATTTTTTGAGATCACCTCTTTCCTTTTTTTGTTAAGAATGTTCACCCTAAATATTTATGAAAGCTTTAGTGTTCTTCCCTTTGATTTTACAAAAATGTCTTTTTTATATAGGTCCCATAACTGTTTTAATTTATCATGTTAAATGGTGGTCTAAACCTAAGTTCTCCCCAAACGTTTTAGTTTTCATAATTATTGTTATCAAATAGTAACCTTTCTACTATATTTGTTTTTAGAACTGAACTTTGCCCTAAATTATACCTAATTATGCTTAGGTTATTGAAGCTATTAATAATCTTGATTAGTTTCATGGATGATTCGCCAGGGTTTCTAAGTAAACCATTTTATCATCTGCAAAGAAAGATAATTTTATCACCTTTTTGCCAATATTTATACCCTTAATTTCTCCCTCATCCTTTTTCTAAAGATAGCTTTTCTAGAACTATGCCAAATAATATGGGGTGGGGGAAGCAGGGCCTTCCTTATGCCACATTGCTCTTCTGTTTACATTCTTATGCCAGTGACAGGGGGAGTGGGAAGGACCCTAGGGAGGAGATAATACATGCTTAGGCAAGTGCTTCTCTGGTGTGGGGCCTATTGCCCTACATTTTTATACAGCTAGTCAAATGGGGCCTATATAGCCTCTCCAAAGTGAAAATTATTTCTGTGTTGATTTCTTGGAGCCACTGTACCTGATACATCTGCATTTGACTTGGCTCCATGAATCGGCCTTGTATGTCAACCCAGAACTCTATGATGTCATGACCTCAATAGAATGCACTCTTTCTTATTGTTCAGGCTGGCCCCAGCAAAAGACTTTCACAATTTTCAACCCAAGTTATTTGGTAACAAGCATAGTTTTCAAACAAACCAACAATCATAAACAAAATACACAATTCACACTGTCTGCTACATTTATGTTTATTTCAGTAGAATGTAATCAGATTTTAACCTGTTAATATAAAATCAACTTTAATTCATTATTACAACTATGTCCTCACATTAGTTGGCAAACTTGGGAATACTAATGACCATAGACTCCTTACAACTTTCAAAAGTGTGTGTGTGTGTATGTGTGTGTGTGTGTCTGTGTCTGTGGCGGGGGTATCTTGGACTAGGTAACTGAGGAGCCCTTTGAGGATGATTCAGAGGACTCCAACCTGTGGACTCCCTTCAATGAAGAGGAGGAGGAGGAAGAAGGGATGGTGTTCTTTGTCCTGCAGGAGAGCACTGGGTACATGGCACCAACACTGAGGGCTCTGGCCATCATCCACACCATCATCTCCTTTGTGTGTGTTGTGGGCTATTACTGCTTAAAGGTATGTGCCTTCCCATTTTTTCTTTGAATCTCTTCTTTTTTGTATGGGAGAGGGGGGTTTGACCTAAGCTCTTTGCCCTGCAAAGGGCTAACAGAGATCTTCACACTCTACTTCTCTTCTACCCTTCAAAGTGCTCTGTCCTCAAAATCATCACTTCTTTCAGGTAAAATCTAGGGAAAGCAAAACTTAACTCTGGATCAAACATCTGACAAGGTTCAAGTAATTAATCATCAAGCATTTATTAAGTGACAAATATGTGCCGGGCATGGCGCTAAGTACAGTGTTCCAAGACAAAAGTGAAACTGCCTCTGAACTTACAGTCTACTGGGGGGAGATGAGATGCATAAACAAACAGGTCTACAAAATAGATATAGTGTGACTGGGAGTATAGGGGGAACTAACTGAGGCAGCAGGAAGAATCAAGAAAAATTTCATGTAGAAGGTGATGCTTAACTGAGTCTTGAAGGAAACTTAAGGGTCTAAGAGGTAGGGCTAAGGACAGAGTGAATACTAGACATGGAAGACAGAAAAATGGAATGATGGGGTATGATGAACAATAACAAGCTCCGTATGGCTAAATGGCAGAGTGTTTGAAAAAAGTGTAGCCTGTATTAAGTCTGGAAAGGTAGGTTGGGTCTTGAAGGGCTTTAAATGCTAAACCAAGGAGTTTATATGCACTTCTAGACATAACATAAAGCTATTGGAGTTTACTGAATAAGAGTAAACAGTTAGACCTGAACTTTAGAAAAGTCAACTTGGCAATTGTGTAGAAGAGTAAGACTTCAGGACATGAAGCCATTTGATAGACTCTTGCAGTAGTCTAGGCAACAGGGCCAAAGAGTTCAGTTTGGCATGAGATTTGTATTTCACCTTTATATTTATATCCCTAACACATAACAGGTACTTAATAAATGCTTGTTGATTGACTGAGACCACTGGAAACAATGTAAACTTCCCAGGAATAGACCAGAGCCAGATAAATATCTTGAGAGTAGTATGGCAGAAAGATTGAAAAAGGCTATTTACTGGGCTTTGATCCCACATGGATGGCCCATTTCTAACAACTAAGTTCCCAGTATTAGCAGATCATAAATTCCCATCCATACCACTATTCCAAAAGAAGAAATTCTGCCCCAGATGTTTGAAGGATTATTGTGGAAATAACTGAATGGAGAAGTAGCTTTGATCAGGAATTCTCTCCCTGACTCCTATCTTCTTTAATTTTTCAGGTCCCTTTGGTGGTGTTCAAAAGGGAAAAAGAAATAGCCAGAAAGTTAGAGTTTGACGGTTTGTATATCACTGAGCAGCCTTCAGAAGATGACATCAAGGGGCAATGGGATCGCCTAGTCATCAATACACCGTGAGTATCTATCTATAAAAGGGGGAAAAAGAAAAAATAAAGTCTCTGATGCTACTTTTTTATCATGCTTTAGAACATAAATACAAATTTGGGCAGAGTTTCTGTTCCTTAGATTAGCCTAAGCTGGTACTGAAATAAGTCAACAAGCATTTATGAAGCACCGACTATTTGCCACAATCTGTGCTAGGGATACAAGGAAAGGCAAAAAAAGTCTCTGCTTTTAAGAAGACACAATCCAATGGAGAAACAACATGAAAACTATGTACAAACAAGATATGTGCAGGATAAATTTGGTTAAATCTCAGAGGAAGGCACTAAGGTTAAGGAGAATTAGGAAAGACTTTTTTTGTGGACTTTAGATGAGACTTGGAGGGAGAGAAATTTATATTTGATTCTAGAAGAAAGGAGTCACAGGAGTTTATTTAATTAGGAGGCTGATTTGGGCAGACCTGCACTTTAAGAAGATCAGTCTGACAGGTGATCATAGGATGGTGTTTCAACAATCCAGCTAGCAGCTGTTGTGGGGGTCAAAGACCAACACAAGCCCAGCAACAAGAACACTGCCAGCAAGCTTCAAAAGTGCAGGTTCTTTTGATCTGCTTTAATAAGGAAAGCAACGTTAAGGGGTTGACAAGCTTACTTTAATTCAGCATACAAATACCATTCACTTAGTTCAGGGGAAAAAGCCAGCACCCTGAACTTCAGAGCAAATACAAACAAATTACAAACATCAACAGACAGATGTTGTCTGTTTCAAATCCCAATACACAGTTACCAGAGTTTAACAAAGTCCCAGCCTCGGGGTTTACGAGCTGGAGGGCTCTTAGCTACAGCTGCCTGGAGTCTCCACATCAGTACACAGCCAAGAGCGAGAGCCCTAAGCAAATGGCTCTGTCTTCCCTTTTTTATAGTTTCAGATGTTATCGAACGTCATCTGAGCGACCAGAACTTAGGGTCCTATGATTGGCTCTGGAGTTAGCACCTCCCCTTAGGACCCTGGGAGCTTCATACCCACATACGCTTAGCACCTAGTAGTTAGGGATTTGGGGCAAACTTAGGAGCGAAGACACTTAATTAATCATTTTAAAACAGTAAGAAAGCCCCAACTTAATTGATATTATAGATGGACTGGAATAGGGAGGAACTTGAAATAAGGAGACCCACCAGCAGGCTATTGCAATAATCCAGGCATGAAGTGATAGGGGGCCTGCATAAGGCTGGCAACAATGTCAGAAGAAAAGGTAGAAATGATAAGACTTAGCAACTGACTGAGTGTGGGGATGAGGAGATTAAGAAGTTGAAGATAATAACTAGATGACTGGGAGTACAGTGTAACAATAGGAAAAAACAAGGGTTTGGGGGGGGAAAGATCTTATACTCACTCTGAGATATGTTAAGTTTTAAGAAGCCTATGAGATTTCTAGTTTGACATGTCTAATGGGCAGCTGGAGATGAGTCTGGAGGTTAAGAGGGAGTTTGAGGTGGTTAAATAAATGAGTCATTTGCATAAAGATGATTATTCAATTCATGGGTGCTGATGGGATACTATAGTATAGAGGGAGAAGAGAAAAAGGTCCAGGATAGAACTTTGGGGGATAATAGATAACAAGCAGGTCTACCAAAAATGTTTTTTTCAAATATCCTGGTGATACCAATAGTCTCTCAACTGATTGCAAATGTTCTGTGATTCTTTATTATTTAGCATTCCCTTTTCTGTGTGAGAATAAGACTGCCTGTTTCATACCTATTTCATGTTTGTACAATAGGTAACTTTTAGGGAGAGGGGCACTATGAAAGAATCCCAGGAAAAGTTTAAGTCAAAACTCTCTTGACTCCAAGTCTAATATTATGTCTACCACTTTAATGTCTCTCCAATAGATAGGAACTACATATCTAAAAAAATTTATAGCTATTATTCTGATTAGGATTTGTCATAGTTTGTTGAGTTCTGAAAGGCATGTGGACCAAAACAAATGTGTATTGGGAAGAGGATATTTTTTTGGGTATTTGGTATTTGTACCTATAAACAGTTGGGGAAAGCCTTCCACTTCATATTTTATGAACTACAGTACCATGTATTTCATTCAGACTTCTCACCTTCCTTTGGGCGATGCCCATGAGAGTTGGATGAAAACTCAGCAAAAGGAAACTGAGAAGGAATGATCAAATGGGTGGAAGGAGAACCAGGGGAGAGCAGTGTCAACAGAACCTAGAGAGAAGAGAGTATCAAGAACAGAGTGATCAGCAGGGTAAAAAGCTACAAGAGAGACTGAGTAAAATGAGAAAAGGCCACTGGATTTGCCATTCAAGAGATGTTGGTAACTTTGGAAACCACAGTTTGAGCTGAATTATGAGGTTGGAAATCAGGCTGTAGGGTTAAGAAAAGAGGAAAGGATATTACGATTGCTCTCCTCCTTACAGTCACAGACAACTAAGAAATGTAGTCCTTCACAAAACTATTCATTAGCATCTAAGATCTGTCTTTGTTGTACGTAGCATCATATCTGAGAACTGATGGTGAGAAACCTCCCTTTGGCTTCTGAGACTAACTCCCACTTCAACTTCTTTAATAAAGTAGATAGAACCCAAGGTAAACTGTATGAATAATTGGAAGGAATATTATCATGAAGTAGCTGAGCAAATCTGACTAAGTCCATGGAACCAAGTACAGTAGCAGCTTTTCCTTAGCACTCAGTGCATGAATTAGATGGCCTTCAACCAAAGTCATAGACCCAGGAAGAGGGACTAAACTTATCAGTGTGCCCTAGGCCTGCAACTGTTGTAAGCCTTGTCCCTTCAACTGGACTGTCCATCCCTGGAAGGTATAGACATGCCTTTACTTCCATTGTTGTGCCCTACATAGTATATGTATTCAGGAACTATTTGTTGACTAATCCTAGGAGTGGGGAACCTGCAGCCTCCAGGCCATATGTGGCCTTCTAGGTCCTTGAGTACAGCCTTTTGACTGAATCCAAGTTTTACAGAACAATCCTTTTATTAAGGGGATTTATTCTGCAAAGTCAAAGGGCTGACTTGAGAACCCAGAAGGCCACGTGGTCTGGAGGCTGCAAGTTCCCCATCTCTATCCTGGGTCCTTTGGAGAAGAAGTGAGATACCAATGAACCTCAAGGTGTGTATAACCCCCCCTCTCTTTCTTGTGGTAAGGTGATATTAAATCTCCTTTAGTTACATATAGTAAACTAAGTGACCAGTCAGTTTTCCTACACCTTTTGAAGTCCTTTTTAAAATTTTTTGACTATAATATACTTTTAGTTTTTTTCAGTCCCAAGGAATCAGGGACCCTAAGGAAAAGTATTATTTCCAGTCCCAAGGAAGAATTGGTAAGGGCCTGGGTGCAGACCAAGAGAGCAGTGACCACATCTCTCCACAGATTACAGCACTTAGGAAGCACCAATATTAACACAAAGTTCCGAATCAAGAAATAGGGTGGGAAAATGAGCAAACAATGAAAAAAGAACCTTAGCATAAAAAAGCTACTATTACAGGGAAGATTAAGATACAAACTTAGAAGTAGACAATGAAATCAAAACAACAACAAGGAAAGCCTCAAAAAAATTTGAATTTTGACACAAGGTGGAAAATCTTAAAAAAAATTGAAATAAAATAAGAGTGCTAGATGAAAAATTAAGTAAAGAAAGCAAAGGAAGAAAATTATGAAAAGACAATCAATAGCTTGGCAAAAAAAACACTGATGAAAATAATTCCTTAAAAATTAAAATTGGGCAAGTAGAAGAAGCTAATGATTCCATGAGATATCAACAAACAATAAAAACAAAATCAAAAGAATGAAGAAATAGAATAAAATGTGAAAAATTTCATTGGAAAAACAATTGACTTGGAAAATACAGGAGAGATAATTTTTAAAAAGTGCTAGAACACCAGAAAGCCATGATCAAAGAAAGAGCCTAGACATGATATTTCAAAGAATTATCCAGGGGGTGGAGCCACGATGGCAGAGTAAAAGCAGGGATGTGCTTGAGCTCTCCCCTAAGTCCTTCCAAATACCTATAAAAATGACTCTAAACAAATTCTAGAGCAGCAGAACCCACAAAATGACAGAGTGAAACAAATTTCCAGTTCAAGACAACCTGGAAGGTCAACACAAAAGGTCTGTTGCACCAATCTGAGACAAGCACAGTCCAGTGTGGGCTGCGATGGCACAGATGGGACCCTAGCAAACCTGGAGCAGGCCTCAGGGGACTGAATCACTGGCATCTGTGCTGGTTTCCAGACTTATCAACCCACAAATACCAAAGGTGAGAGAGGAGCAAGGTCCAGCCACAGCTCCAGCCCTGGGCCTGAGGAGCATCAGCAGTGACTGCTTCCAGAGCTCTCAGCCCACAGATGGTGGGGGGATCAGATGGCTGATCAGAGGGGGGATTGCAGGGATCTCTTTGCTGGTGCTGAGGCAGGATTCTCTTGCTTTGCCCTGCTTGGATCTGGGTTGCAGCCCTGGGTGGAGGTCCTGGGGCAAGGAAGAGTACTGGCACGGCAAAGCTTGTGGCAGTGGTAGAGAGGGAATCCTCCTCATGGTACAAAGGCAGAAAAAAGTGCTTGTAGTCACTCACAGAACAGAGCACAGACTAGGAGAGGAGTAAACACCTCTCCTTTCATCATACAACCTTGGAAGAACTGAAAATTTACAAGTCCCTAGAAATATCTCTGAAAACAGCATCACAAAACCCATGAAGCTTGGGACAGTACAGCCTCCATACTGGATGCAGAGTCCTACCTTAACAAAGAGCTGAAAAGTCAAGTAATTGGGAAAATGAGCAAACAGCAGAAAAAAAATCAGACTATAGAATATTTGATGACAAAGAAGATCAAAACATACAACCAGAGGAAGACAACAAAGTCAAATCTCCTACATTCAAAGCCACCAAGAAAAATATGAATTGGTGTCAGGCCATAGAATGGCTGAAAAAGGATTTTGAAAGTTAAGTAAGAGAAGTAAAGGAAAAACTGGGAAGAGAAATGAGAGTGGTACAAGAAAATCAAGAATTATCAAGGAAAATTGCCCTTGATATCCTAGAACCAGAGGGTAAAATTGAAAATGAAAGAATCCACCAATCACCTGAAAGAGATCCCAAAATGAAAACTTCCAGGAATATTTATAGCCAAATTCCAGAGCTCTCAGGTCAAGAAAACCTCAAGCAGCTAGAAAGAAGCCATTCATCATGAAACCACAGTCAGTATCACACAAGATTTAGCAGCTACATTAAAGGAGTGTAAGGCTTGGAATATAATATCTCAGTTTAAAGACAGATAATATGTAGGTATGTATGGATGCATGCTCAATTGGTAGCAGAAATCTATCTTACCCAACAGGGAAGAAGGAAGGAAAAGCTATAAGAGGAAGGCGGGGGGCAGTGTTGGTGATGAAAGAGAGGGCAGATAAAAGGCAGTGGTCAGAAGCAAAACAGACTTTAGAGGAGGGACAGGATAAAATAGGTGAACCCACATAAATCCTCGGCATTCCTATACATCACTAATAAAGCCCAACAGCAAGAGATATAAAGAAAAATTCCATTTAAAGTTACTGTAGACACTATAGAATATTTGGGAGTCTAGCTGCCAAGACAAACCCAGGAACTATATGAACACAATTACAAAACACTTTTCACACAAAGTCAGATCTAAATAACTGGAAAAACATCAGTTGCTCATGAGTAGACTGTGCTTATATAATAAAAATGACAATTCTACCTAAACCCATTTATTTATTTAGTGCCATACCAATCAAACTACCAAAAAATGATTATACAGAACTAGAAAAAATAATAAAATTCATCTGGCAGAACAAAAGTTCCAGAATATCAATGGAATTAATTAAAAGAAGTGCAAGGGAAGGTGGCCTAGCCTTACCAGATCTTAAATTGTATTATAAAGCAGTAATCATCAAAACTACTTGGTACTGGCTAAGAAAAAGAGTCGTGGCTCAGTGGAATAGCTTAGGTACACAAGACGCAGTAGTCAATGACTAAAGTAGTGGTCAATGACTACAATAATCTTTTTTTTTTTTTTTTGGTTTTTGGAGAGGGGAAGGCAGGGCGATTGGGGTTAAGTGACTTGTCCAAGGTCACACAGCTAGTGTGTCAAGTGTCTGAGGCCAGATTTGAACTCAGGTCCTCCTGACTCTAGGGCCAGTGTTCTACCCACTGCGCCACCTAGCTGTCCCAGTAACCTAATTTTTGATACACCCAAAGAGTCCTGGTTCTGGGATAAGGAGAAAATTCAAAACTCAAAATCTTATAAAAGTGAATGCAGAAAACTAAAAATAAATTTTAAAAAAAATTTTAAAAAAGAGAGAGAAGGATAAACAGAAGAAAATAAGATGGAGAGAAACGCACAGTTAGTAATCCTAACTATGAATGTAAATGGGATGAAATCACTTTATAAAACAGAAGCAGACAGCAGAATGGATTAGAAAACAGAATCCAACATTATGTTTTATACAAGAGACACACAGCTAAAATAAGGGGCTAGAGCAGAATCTACTGTGCTTCAACTGAAGTAAAAAAGGCAAGGGGTAGCCTTACAGAAAGCAAAAGCAAAAATACAACTAATGAAAAGAGATAATAGCAAGGAAACTACATATTGCTTAAAAGGTACCATAGACAATGCAGTAGTATCAATAGTAACCATGTATGCACCAAATATCATTTCATACCATTTAAATTTTTTTTTCCTTATTTTTTTTTGTTTTTTTTTTGATCCAATATTTTTATTATTATCTTTTTTAACATATTTGGTTTTCAGCATTGATTTTCACAACAGTTTGAATTACAAATTTTCTCCCCATTTCTACCCTCCCCCCCACTCCAAGATGGCTTATATTCTGGTTGCCCTGTTCCCCAGTCAGCCCTCCCCTCTATCAGCCCCCTCCCCTCTCATCCCCTTTTCCCTTCCTTTCTTGTAGGGCAAGATAAATTTCTACGCCCCATTGCCTGTGTATCTTATTTTTTAGTTGCATACAAAAACTTTTTTTGTTTTTGAACATCTGATTTTAAAACTTTCAGTTCCAAATTCTCTCCCCTCTTCCCTTCCCACCCACCCTCCCTAAGAAGCCGAGCAATTCAACCTAGGCCACACATGTATTATTATGTATAACCCTTCCACAATACTCATGTTGTGAAAGGCTAACTACATTTTGCTCCTTCCCAACCCATCCCGCTTTATTGAATTTTCTCCCTTGACCCTGTCCCCTTTCCAAAGTGTTTGTTTTGATTACCTCCACCCCCATCTGCCCTCCCCTCCATCATCACCCCACCTTTTTTTTTTTTTTATCTTCCTCCCTCTTCTTTCCTGTGGGGTAAGATACCCAACTGAGTATGTATGGTATTCCCCCTCAGGCCAAATCTGATGAGAGCAAGGTTCACTCATTCCTCCCTCACCTGCCGTCTCCCCTCCTCCCATAGAACTGCTTCCTCTTGCCACCTTTATGCGAGATAATCCACCCCATTCTATCTCTCCCTATCTCCCTCTCTCAGTATGTTGCTCTCTCATCCCTTAATTTCATTTTATTTCTTTTAGATATCTTCCCTTCATCTTCAACTCACCCTGTGTCTGCTCTCTCTCTTTTACATATATATACATATATATATATAAAAACACACACATATATATACACATACATACATATACACATAGATATATACATACATACACATTCACTTATATATATATATATATATACATAAACATATATATACACATATATATATGCATATTCCCTTGAACTACCCTAATACTGAGGTCTCATGAATCATACACATCATCTTTCCATGTAGGAATGACAACAAAACAGTTCAACTTTAGTAAGTCCCTTGCAATTTCCGTTTCTTGATTACCTTTTCATGCTTCTCTTGATTCTTGTGTTTGAAAGTCAAATTTTCTATTCAGTTCTGGTCTTTTCACTGAAAAGCTTGAAAGTCCTCTATTTTATTGAAAATCCATATTTTGCCTTGGAACATGATACTCAGTTTTGCTGGGTAGGTGATTCTAGGTTTTAATCCTAGCTCCATTTACCTCCGGAATATCGCATTCCAAGCCCTTCGATCTCTTAATGTAGAAACTGCCAGATCCTGGGTTATTCTGATTGGGTTTCCACAATACTCAAATTGTTTCTTTCTGGCTGCTTGCAGTATTTTCTCCTTGATCTGGGAGCTCTGGAATTTGGCAACAATATTCCTAGGAGATTTCTTTTTGGGATCTATTTGAGGAGGCGATCGATGGATTCTTTCAATTTCTATTTTGCCCTGTGGCTCTAGAATATCAGGGCAGTTCTCCTTGATAATTTCTTGAAAGATGGTATCTAGGCTCTTTTTTTGATCATGGTTTTCAGGTAGTCCAATAATTTTTAAATTCTCTCTCCTGGATCTATTTTCCAGGTCAGTGGTTTTTCCAAGGAGATATTTCACATTATCTTCCATTTTCTCATTCCTTTGGTTCTGTTTTATAATATCTTGATTTCTCATAAAGTCACTAGCTTCCACTTGCTCCAATCTAATTTTTAAAGTAGTATTTTCTTCAGTGGTCTTTTGGACCTCCTTTTCCATTTGGCTAATTCTGCCTTTCAAGGCATTCTTCTCCTCATTGGCTTTTTGGAGCTCTTTTGCCATTTGAGTTAGTCTGTTTTTTAAGGTGTTGTTTTCTTCAGTGTATTTTTCAGTATTTTTTTGGGTCCCCTTTAGCAAGTCATTGACTTGTTTTTCATGGTTTTCTCGCATCCTTCTCATTTCTCTTCCCAATTTTTCCTCTACTTCTCTAACTTGCTTTTCCAAATCCTTTTTGTGTTCTTCTATGGCCTGGGGCCAGTTCATGTTTTTCTTGGAGGCTTTTGTTGTAGGATCTATTACTTTGTTGTCTTCTTTAGGCTGTATGTTTTGGTCTTCTTTGTCACCAAAGAAAGAATCCAAAGTCTGAGACTGAATCTGGGCGTGTTTTCGCTACCTGGCCATATTCCCAACCAACTAACTTGATCCTTGAGTTTTTCAGTGGGGTATGACTGCTTGTAGACTAACGAGTTCTATGTTCCATGTTTGGGGGGGAGGTGCCAGCTCTGTCAGACCCGCACTACTCCTTCCCCAAGAACCCCCAGTCCAGACTGGGCTTAGATCTTCAGCAGGCTGTTGCACTCCTGCTCTGATCCGCCACTTAATTCCACCCACCAGGTGGGCCTGGAGCCGGAAGCAGCAGCAGCCGTAGCTGCCCCACCTCCGCTGCCCCTTGGGCTGGAAGCCAAACCGCGAGCTCCTTCCACTCCCACAGCTTTTCCCACTATCCTTCTCCTCAGTCTTTGGTGTTTGTGGGTCGAGGGGTCTGGTAACTGCCGCAGCTCACATATTCAGGGCGCTAGGGCCCCCTCCGCCCAGCTTCTGGTCTGGATGGTCCACACCGCTCAGGCTGGGCTCTGCTCTGCTTCGCTCTGCACTCCGTGTGGAATAGACCTCACCCAGAGATCATCCAGGCTGTCCTGGGCTGGAGCCTTGCTTCCCTCTGCTGTTCTGTGGGTTCTGCCGTTCTAGAATTGGTTCAGAGCCATTTTTTATAGGTTTTTGGAGGGACTCGGGTACGGAGCTCACTCTAGTTCGTGCTTACCAGCCACCATCTTGGCTCCGCCCCCCATCTACCATTTAAATTTTTAAAAGAAAAGTTAAATGAGTTACAGGAAGAAATAGACAGTAGAACTATATTAGTAGGGTATCTCAACTTTCCCCTCTCAAAGCTAGATAAATCTAACCATAAAATAAGACAGAAATCAAGGAGATCAACAGAATCTTAGAAAAGTTAGATGCACTAAACCTCTGGAGAAAATTGAATTGGAATAGAAAGGAATATTCCTTTTTCTCAGCTGTACATAGCACCTTCAGAAAAACTGAATTACTAGGGCATAAAAGCCTCACAACCAAATGCAGAAAAGCAGAAATACTAAATGCACCCTTTTCAGACCATAATGCAATAAAGGACCATGGAAGCATGGGTTAAAAGTCCACTGGAAACTAAATAATCTAATTCTAAAGAATAAGTGGGTCAAAGAGCAAATCATAGAGAAAAGCAATAATTTGTTAAAGAATACAACAATGAGAACATTCCAGAATTTGTGGGATGCAGCCAAAGCAGTACTTAGGGGGAAATTGATATCTCTTAATGCGTAAATTAATAAATGAGAAAAGACACAGATCAATGAACTGGGCATGTACTAAAAATACTAAAAAAAAAAAAGAATTAAAAATCCCCAATTAAACACCAAAATAGAAATCCTTGAAATTAAAGGAGAGATTAATAAAACTGAAAGTTAAAAAAAATTGAACTACTAAATAAAACTAGGAGCTGGTTTTATGAGGGAAAAAAAATAATAAAATAGATCAACCAGTGGTTGATTTAACAAAAAAAAAAAAGAAAACTAAATCACTAGTAATGAGTGACAAGGGTGAATGTGTACCACAAAGGAAGATGAAATTAAAGCAATTTTTAGGAGTTATTTTGCCCAATTATATGACAGTAAAACTGACAATCTAAGTGAAATGGATGAATATTTACAAAAATATAAGCTGCCCAGATTAACTGAAGAGGAAATAGAATACTCAGATAATCCTAGCCCAGAAAAAGAAATTGAACAAGTCATCAATGAGCTCCCTAAGGAAAAATTCCTAGGAACAGATGGATTTACAAGTGAATTCTACTAAACATTTTAGGAACAATTAATCCCAATACTATATGACATATTTGAAAAAAAATTGGTAAAGAAGGATCTTACCAAATTCCTTTTAAAACATATGAGTTTGACACCTAAACTAGAGAGAGCAAAAACACAGAAAGAAAACTATAGATCAATTTCCTTCATGAATATTACTGTAAAATTTTTGAATAAAATGCTAGCAAGGAGATTACAGCAATATATTATAAAGATCATACACTCACCAGCAGGTGGAATTTATACCAGGAATGCAGGGCTGGTTCAATATTAGGAAAACTAAAATCATCACACTAATAAATGGAAAAAAAGCCTTTTACAAAATATAACACCCATTCCTATTAAAAACACTAGAAAGCATTGGAATCACTGGAGCCTTTTTAAAAATGTTAAATAGTATCTAATTAAAACTAAGAACAAGGGTTATTTGCAATGGTAATAAACCTGAAGCTTTCCCAGTAAGATCAGGAGTGAAGCAAAGATGTCCTATCAGATGATCTAACATTAGAAAATCACAAGTGCTGGAGGGAATGTGGGATAAATGGGACACTAATGCACTGTTGGTAGAGTTGTGAACTAGTCCAACCACTCTGGAGAACAATTTGGAACTATGCCCAAAAGACTATAAAATTATGGCCCATCAATAACACTACCAGGTCTGTATCCCAAAGAGATCAAGTAAAAGGGTAAAGGACCTATTTGCACAAAAACATTTATAGCAGTTCTTCTTGTGGTGTCAAAGAATTGGACATTGAGGGGTTGTCCATCAACTGGGGAATGGCTGAACAAGCTTTGACATATGATTGTGAACTATTGTACTGGGGGATAGTTTCAGAAAAAACCTGAGAAGACTTATATGAACTCATGCCAAGTGAAGTGAACAGAACCAGAAGAACACTGTAAACACTATGAAAGACTTAGCTACTCTGATCAAGACAGTGATCCAAGACAATTCCAAAGGACCCGTGATGAACAATGCTATCCAACAGAGAGAAAACTGACAAATGTTGAATGCTATTTGAAGCATACTTTTTATTTTATTTTTTTAAAATTTATTTAACATATTTAGTTTTCAGCATTGATTATCACAAGAGTTTGGATTACAAATTTTCTCCCCATTTCCACCCTCCCCCCCACTCCAAGATGGCATATATTCTGGTTGCCCTGTTCCCCAGTCAGCGCTCCCCTCTGTCACCCCACTCCCCTCCCATCCCCTTTTCCCTTCCTTTCTTGTAGGGCAAGATAAATTTTTACGCCCCATTGCCTGTGTATCTTATTTTCTTGTTGCATGCAAAAACATTTTTGTTGTTTTTGAACATGTGTTTTTAAAACTTTGAGTTCCAAATTCTCTCCCCTCTTCCCTTCCCACCCACCCTCCCTAAGAAGTCAAGCAATTCAACATAGGCCACATGTGTATCATTATGTATAACCCTTCCACAATACTCATGTTGTGAAGGACTAACTATATTTTGCTCCTTCCCAACCCATCCCGCTTTATTGAATTTTCTCCCTTGACCCTGTCCCCTTTCGAAAGTGTTTGTTTTTGACTACCTCCACCCCCATCTGCCCTCCCCTCCATCATCCCCCCCATTTTTTTTATCTTCTTCCCTCTTCTTTCCTGTGGGGTAAGATTCCCAATTGGGTATGTATGGTATTCCCTCCTTAGGCCAAATCTGATGAGAGCAATGTTCACTCATTCCCCCCTCATCTGCCCTCTCCCCTTCTCCCACAGAACTGCTTCCTCTTGCCACCTTTATGGGAGATAATCCATCCCATTCTATCTCTCCTTATCTCCCTCTCTCAGTATGTTCCTCTCTCATCCCTTAATTTGATTTTATTTCTTTTAGATATCTTCCCTTCATCTTCAATTCACTCTGTGTCTGCTCTCTCTCTCTCTCTCTCTCTCTCTCTCTCTCTCTCTCTCTCTTTCTATATATATATATATATATATATATATATATATATATATATATATACACACACACACACACACACCATAGATGTATACATACATACACACATAGATATATACATACATACACATTCACCCACATATATACATAAACATATATGTATGCATATTCCATTCAGCTACCCTAATACTGAGGTCTTATGAATCATACACATCATCTTTCCATGTAGGAATGTCAACAAAACAGTTCACCTTTAGTAAGTCCCTTGCAATTTCTGTTTCTTGATTACCTTTTCATGCTTCTCTTGATTCTTGTGTTTGAAAGTCAAATTTTCTATTCAGTTCTGGTCTTTTCACTGAGAAAGCTTGAAAGTCCTCTATTTTATTGAAAATCCATATTTTGCTTGGAGCATGATACTCAGTTTTGCTGGGTAGGTGATTCTAGATTTTAATCCTAGCTCCATTGACCTCCGGAATATCGTATTCTAAGCCCTTCGATCTCTTAATGTAGAGGTTGCCAGATCTTGGGTTATTCTGATTAAGTTTCCACAATACTCAAATTGTTTCTTTCTGGCTGCTTGCAGTATTTTCTCCTTGATCTGGGAGCTCTGGAATTTGGAGACAATATTCCTAGGAGATTTCTTTTTGGGATCTACTTGAGGAGGTGATCGATGGATTCTTTCAATTTCTATTTTGCCCTGTGGCTCTAGAATATCAGGGCAGTTCTCCTTGATAATTTCTTGAAAGATGATATCTAGGCTCTTTTTTTGATCATGGTTTTCAGGTAGTCCAATAATTTTTAAATTCTCTCTCCTGGATCTACTTTCCAGGTCAGTGGTTTTTCCAATGAGATATTTCACATTATCTTCCATTTTCTCATTCCTTTGGTTCTGTTTTATAATATCTTGATTTCTCATAAAGTCACTAGCTTCCACTTGCTCCAATCTAATTTTTTTTTTATTTTTTATTTTTTTCCAATCTAATTTTTAAAGTAGTATTTTCTTCAGTGGTCTTTTGGACCTCCTTTTCCATTTGGCTAATTCTGCCTTTCAAGGCATTCTTCTCCTCATTGGCTTTTTGGAGCTCTTTTGCCATTTGAGTTAGTCTGTTTTTTAAGGTGTTGTTTCCTTCAGTGTATTTTTCAGTATTTTTTTGGGTCCCCTTTAGCAAGTCATTGACTTGTTTTTCATGGTTTTCTCGCATCCTTCTCATTTCTCTTCCCAATTTTTCCTCTACTTCTCTAACTTGCTTTTCCAAATCCTTTTTGAGCTCTTCCATGGCCTGGGACCAGTTCATGTTTTTCTTGGAGGCTGTTGGTGTAGGCTCTTGCACTTTATTGACTTCTTTAGGCTGTATGTTTTGGTCTTCTTTGTCACCAAAAAAGAATGCAAAGTCTGAGACTGAATCTCGGTGCATTTTGCTGCCTGGCCATATTCCCAGCCAACTAACTTGACCTTTGAGTTTTTCAGCGGGGTATGACTGCTTGTAGACTAGAGAGTTCTATGTTCCACATTTGGAGGGGAAGTGCCAGCTCTGCCACACCAGCACTGCTCCTTACCCAACCCCCAACCCGGACTGGGCTTAGATCTTCAGCAGGCTGTTGCACTCCTGCTCTGATCCACCACTTAATTCCTCCCACCAGGTGGGCCTGGAGCCGGAAGCAGCAGCAGCCGTAGCTGCCCCACCTCCGCTGCCCCCGGGGCTGGAAGCCGAACCGCGAACTCTTTCTACTCCCACAGCTTTTCCCACTAACCTTCTCAGCAGTCTTTGGTGTTTGTGGGTTAAGGAGTCTGGTAACTGCCGCAGCTCACTGATTCAGGGTGGTAGGGCACATTCCGCCCGGCTCCTGGTCTAGTTGGTCCGCGCTGCTCACACTGGGCTGTGCTCCGCTCCACTCCCAGCTCCCGGCTCCGTGTGGGATAGACCTCACCCAGAGACCATCCAGGCTGTCCTGGGCTGGAGCCCTGCTTCCCTCTGCTGTTTTGTGGGTTCTGCCGTTCTAGAATTGGTTCAGAGCCATTTTTTATAGGTTTTTGGAGGGACTCGGTATGGAGCTCATACTAGTTCCTGCTTACCAGCTGCCATCTTGGCTCCGCCCCCCCCCCAAGCATACTTTTTAAAAACTTTATTTTTATTGTTTTATTTTGTGTTTTCTTTTGCAACATGGCTAATATAGACATGTTTTGCATGACTTCACATGTATAACCTATATCAAATTGCTTGCCTTCTCAAGGAGGGGGAATGAACGGGAGGGAGGGAGAAAATTTGGAACTCAAAATTTTTAAAAAAGATTGTTAAAAATTCTTACATGTAAATGGGAAATAATTAACAAAATAAAAAATAACTTAAAAAAAAAAGAAATAGTGGGCTCTGTGAGCTGAAGGAAAAAAAAGTCATCTTCAGCATGGTTTGGGCTAGCATCTTCTCTCCCATGGGAGAGACAAAATAGGGTCAGCATCTCAAAGAAGTGCCACCCAAAGACGGGGTTCCAATTCCATTAATCCAACAGAGCCCACATGAGTTATGTTGAGGAAAGAGATAACAACAGTTCACATTTACATTGTACTATAAGGTTTGCAAAGTACTCTCCTCACAAAATCCTTTTGAGATTGGTTCTATAAGTATCATCCCCATGTGACAGATGAAGAAACTGGGCTTAGAGAAGTAAAGTCTTTTTGCTCAAGATCATGCAGTTTGTCAGAACTGAGATTTGAATCTAGCTTTTTCAAACTTCAAATTTAGGACACCCCCTGGAGTGCCCTATACATACATGTATATATATATATATATATATATATACACACACACACACACACACATGCCAACAGATTGCAGTGCCTCAAGGGGATCCTCTAGATTTCTCTCAAGCCTTTTGCTACTAGAATTAAATATCTAGCATACACCTATTCTTATCTCAAGTCTATTGCAGACTTATTCTTAACCATTGAGTTAATGGAGGAAAACAACCCAGAAGCCAGTTCAGAGTTACCAGAGGAGAAATGAACAGACCAGAGGTAAACCCTAAAAAGTCACTCAAAACATGCAACCTTCACAAACCAAGCCTTTGCTCTCTAAGGCAGAAGGCTCCAGAATTGAAAAGCCAAGATCAAGATCCCTGAAAGGTCATTACAGTCATTTCATCAATCTAGATGGTTTGCCTGATGTTGAGAACTTCCTCCTCTCTTTCTCTCTCTGCTACAGGTCTTTTCCTAGCAACTACTGGGACAAGTTTGTAAAGAGAAAGGTATGCTCTATTAGTAGGGATGGATTATCTTGCCATAATGGAAATCTAAGATGATATTTTTTTTACCTGGTAGAATTTGATGTGATTTCATTACTCCTGGGAAAAGTAATCCATGAAAGGAACTGTGTTCATGAGTCTGCATGTGCAAAATGATGGCTTTGTTCCTAGACACCCACATTCTGAAGAGTGCCTACACTTAATTGTGATATTTTTATTTACAGTCATTGTCATCTTTTGCAAAACAACCTCTTAACTCTCTCCACAAAAGGGAAAATATCAGCTGGGATATATGGCAGTTTTTTCATATAAAAGTTGTGGAAGCTTAATTTTCCATCATGTTTCTTTTTCTCTTCATCCCTTTTCATTTTGAGTCCTTTCCTGACTCCATAGAAAATTCAACCATGCTTTATAAAATCCCAAGAGATATTGAAACACAATCATCCAGTCCCACTGCCTCATTTTAAAGCAGAAAGTGGGTGGTAAATGTGTGACTGTCAGACTTATTTTGTCTTCCTTTCTTTTTCAGGTGATCAACAAGTATGGTGACCTCTATGGAGCAGAGCGTATTGCTGAACTTCTGGGTTTGGATAAAAATGCCCTGGATTTTAGTCCAGTTGAACAGACAGAACCAGAGGAGGCTTCTCTTGTGTCATGGTACTTAGATGAACATCTGTAACTAAAGAAGTTTGGTTAAAGCTGAACCATTTTTTCTCCCAATCCAACAAAGTTGAGTGGTGTTTTCATTAGTGTGTAGCCATTAATTATTTTCAATCATAGGAGAGCCAAAGGGGAAAAATGGTTAATAAGTAATTTTAATACCTGTTTCACGTGCCCTTTCATCCCCCTTCCTGATTTAAGGTATCCTGTCAAGGCTTTGGTTAATTATATGTGTAAGATATATAAAGGTGGGGAGGGGAAGGAATCCATGATAAGAACAGCTTTGGAAAAGTTAAAGATATCAGGTTCTTTGTGTTTAGGAATTACAATTTTTGAAAGTCCAGTTGAAAGTACAGGATTTCTAACTGAATCATTCAGCATCTCCAGAGGAAAATATATAACTTGATAAAACTCTGAGTTGTGTTTCAGTTATTAAACATGGGAGAAAGAGGTTAACTTCCTCATTAAACACCTAACTCTTGACATTTATGAGTTTGAAATTATTTGGTCCTCTTTAGGCTGAGCTCCATCGATATGAAGTACCATATCTGGAAGCTGGGAGTTGTTTTTACTGACAATGTAAGTTTTAATTGCTTAAAGAAAAATAAGATTCTGCTCATTACTCCAATGAGTACATATATAGAAATCATCCTTTTAAAAAGTCCAAATCAGAAGCTCAAGAAGCCCTTTGGGGTAATGGGCATCCAAATAATGGAATAAAGGGTACTTGGAAAGATTGGATGGATTTCTTATCAGAGGATGTGGACCCAAAAGCCACCCAAGGATGCTTCCCCCCTCCGTTTACAGAACAAGGAAAGGCAAAGTTAATCCCCCAAACTGCTTTATTTGGCATTCTTTATGGTATCTCATACAGAGAACCCCCAGACCTAATGACACAACCTCAAAATCTGTGCCCATGTAGTTCTTTAGTTTAATGATGAGACAATTGCCATCACGTCTCTAAAGTTTAGGTGTGATAATATTCAAATATCTTTGTCCGGTAGGTTTATCACAGCACATGGAAAAATTATTACAGGGTTTGAGGTACTACTTAACTTTTCTTCAATTGGACACTTTTCACAGTCCTTCTTATACCTGGCCTGGTACACAACCATGTCTATCCTTGGTCACTACAACAACTTCTTCTTTGCTGCTCACTTACTGGACATTGCAATGGGTTTCAAGACACTGAGGACAATTTTATCTTCTGTAACTCACAATGGCAAACAGGTATGAGCTACTAAGGAATGAGGTTTATAATGATGTGGAACAGAAAGAAAAATGAAGGACCTGAGAGTGGGGTGCAAAGAAAATATGGTATCTTCAAATGAGAGAGGAGTAGGTGATGGGATAATGTAATAAGCAATCTAAAAAAACAGTTAACACTCATAATTATCTAAAGAAAATATGAAATAATCTGTGCAAAGTACAAGTAACCAGAAAACACTATTTAAAAGTCAGCAATTACGATCATTCAAAGCAGGACCTTATCATACAACATTTTTTTGGAGGCAGTTGGGGTTAAATGATTTGCCCAGGATCACACAGCTAGTGTGTGAGGCGAAATTTGAACCAGGTCCCCCTGACTCCAGGGTCAGTGTTCTAACTACTGTACCTCGTAACTGCCCCTTTCTTCCCCCTTCAGATAACATTCTTGAAGTATGTGATTTCACACTATATCCACTTTCTACTAACAAAGCTCCTCAAACTTTGATGAGATTGGATATTTCCCCATAAGCCCAAGGTTGGCTTTTATTTTTGAAATCTCAGAGAGGCCAATTTGGAGAATTTATTGTTCCAACCGCCCACCTAACTTGTTTCCTTCCATCAGCTCCATACCTGTGACTAAGTATCCAAACTCACTAATCCTCCAAGTTTTGTGGGCTTCCCTAGAAAGGATGAAGAGTGAGGCAGGACCACACTAAGGCTGAGCAGACTTTCCATTTGTTTAAGGTGAAAGAGATATGGAATATAAGAAAACAGTATGATACCGTGGAATAATAATAATAAATAGATAAACAGAATGTAGCACTTGAATATTTGCAAATATTATCTCATTCTTTCCTCACAACAGCTACAAGAAGCTTTGTTGTTGTTCAGTTGTTTCAGTTGTGCCCAACTCTTCATGTGACCCCATTTGGGGTTTTCTTGGCAAAGATAATGGACTGGTTTGCTCTTTCCTTCTCTAACATTTTACAGATGAGGAAACTGAGGCAAACAGGGTTAAGTGACTTGCCCAGGGTCACACAGCCAGATTTGAACTCAGGAAGATGAATCTTCTTGATTTCAGGCCTGGTACTCTATCCACTGCATCACCTAGCTGCCCTAGCCAAGGGAGGTACTTGCTATTATCATCTCCTTTTTACAAATGAGGAAACTGAGGCAGAGGTCAAGTGACTTTTCCAGGGTCACACAACTATAAAGTCTCTGAAGCAGGATTTGAACTCAAATGTTCCTGACTCTTCATCTGGTGCTCCATCTAATGCACTACCTGTACGAGTCAACAGAAGGGTTCAGTTCAGTTTTGTCACTCCTGGCCTCTGTGACCTTGGGCAATTTATATCATCTTTTAGGTCCTCAGAACTTGATGATCTCTAAAATTCCTTCCTCTCAGTGAAATCCTCCTCACTGTCCATAGAATGGAAGTTTGGTGCTGACTCAAGGAACTTTGAATATTCCATGAAAATTCCTAAGTCTTGCAGAAAACTGTTTTCAATTGTATTTATTTAGTAAACATTAAGTACCTACTATGTGCATTCATATGGATTCTTTTTTCCTCATCTGCCTCTCTACTTTATGGTCCCATTTTGGGGTCTTTCCTCTTTTTCCTGCCCCCTCCCCCCCAAACTCTCTGACTCTCCTTAGAACCAATTACCCAAATCATTACTATATATTTTCATCTCTTTTTCTTTTTGGTCCTTCCTTGCCCTCTCTTTCAAGGACAGAAACAATTATTTGTCTTTGAGCTCTGCCTAAATAAGTCAGAGAAGACATAAGAAAAACCATTAAGATAGAAAAGAGTCTAGTTCCTTTTCCTCTTTTCTCCTCCCATGTCCAGCTGGTACTGACTGTGGGACTTCTGGCTGTTGTTGTTTATCTCTACACTGTGGTGGCTTTCAACTTCTTCCGAAAGTTCTACAATAAGAGTGAAGATGAAGATGAACCAGATATGAAATGTGATGACATGATGACGGTAACAAAACTGTCTTAGGCTCTGCCTTGTTACACCATCTCCCTGGAAAATAAGGGTCTGTGGGTGGGTGTCTTGGAGAGTCAACTGGGGGAGCTTGGAGTTACACATTATAAGTCTTACTAAAAGTCTTAAGAAATTTTGGTAACATAAATTTTATAAATAACTTTCTTTGACCACTAATCAAATTCTGACTGAGAAGACCACTGCAGATTGATGAGTCATTAGTCCAAATTTATCTACAAAAATAAAGCAACTCTGGAAATGGAGCATTTTAACCAATAAGTTCATGTGGTCAATCTTTAGTCCTGGGTCTCCAGGTGCCGGGGGCACAGCCTTTTGACTTTAGCATTTTTTGCTTACTGAGACATTCTAAAGAAGTTCGATAAGTTCTTTGCATGACAAAAGCAACAATCATGAAAGGGTGGGATGGTTGGTTTCAGGGTATATTCCCCAAAGGGAGAAAAAGGAAAAAGGAAAAAAAGGAAAAACCATGATTGAGCCAGGAGGTAGTAGATCATTGGAGTCGTCAAGTCAAGTGCAAGGAAGAAAAGATGTACCCATTATGGGGAAGTGATCTAAGTAATAATGCTGGCCTCTCCAGTATATCTTACCTATATTATGAGTATATGTCCTAAGTGAGATAGTAGCTGAAGAGACTTACTTTCTTGGGGGAAAGTGGTCTTACAAAGCTGAAGCTTGATCTAGTTCTTGGAGTTCTTAAGCTAGAGACCATGGGCCCTCAGGAGGTTCTTAAATAGATTTACTGGGGGAGGGGACTATCAATTTTGATATGAAAAAAAAATCACATCTTTATTTTCACTAACCTCTGAGATTTAACATTTCTTACTGGACTAGCAATAAGACTTCTTGGTCTTGGCCCTATGCTCACCGCTGTTATTCTTGGACAAATCGCTTGACTTTTCTAGGCTTCAGGTTTTCTTATTTGTCAAATGACACAGTGGACCAGATGAAAAGTCTTTTCCTATAGCACCCAACATTCTAGGTTCTAACCCCTATAATGCCAACCACTTTTTAGAAAGCAAGTATGGAGTCACAGACCAGTCTTCATTCCATGAGCCTCACTATCTCTCAACCCAAGGCTACTCTTTAAGCAGGAGTTGTTTTCTTCAGGGGGAAAAAAAAAGCGCTGCAACCTTGCTGACAGAATAGGAAGATTACAGTCAGCAAAAGGGTTGTTTTTAAAATGCCTAAGTCAAACTATGGACTCAATGAGACTGTTATACTGTAATATTTTTTTCTGATACTCTGTAATCTCAGAACGAAACATGGGATTACTGTGCACCCCTTCATGGATAATTCAATTAATAAAAATCTCTTCAGACAATCCTTTCATAGAACCTTTTTTTAACCTCTGAATAGACTCTACAAGACCAGATAGTGTCTTAGATGGCAGATGGCAAAATAAAATTGTTGTACCACTAAAAGTGATATTTGATCTGCTTCTGAAAACAATGTATTTTAAACCCTGACTAGACTTCAACACTATTTAAGTAGCTAATGGCAGTGAATCACTAGTGTTATATTGGCAAGAACATCAAAGAGTGTATTCTAGAGCATTCACCCCATGCATCACCTGAGTGGCAATTTCAGAGTATCCATTGAGTTCTGGCCTAGACCTCACCTGTCAAGGGCATCCTGAACACTGCATACTTACTTTTTTTTAATCGAACTTTTCTAGTTTCCTTCTCTTTTAAAAACCACTGAAGAAAAAGACAGCATTACCAGTCTAGGACTAGTAAGTAGACACCAAGACTAATAATAACTACAGAAGTTTTATCAACTTTTTCAGCATGAAGATGACAGATATCCATGCTTCAGAAACTTAATGCCTAGTTCTAGTGGCTAATTTTCCTTAAGGAATGCCACATACTTTAAAAATTTGAGACATTGTTCTGGATTTTGACCATGCATAAAGTTTTAATTTTTAAACAGAATGACTATAGGAACTGACACCATCACACCTAGATGCTACTAAGTTAGTTAGTACTAGGGGGATTTTAACCTCCCTACTTTTTACATAAAGACAATGCAATATGCATATTAAATCTTGCTGAATATGGGGTGGGGGGTAGTAATTTTCTCACCACAATCTCAATGTATGCTAAGAATTGGCAGACTTTGAAAAGTGGATATTGTGCCAAGATCTGATTACACTGGGGTAGGAGGAGGGAATTTCAGCCCTATGGCAGCCTGCTCTTTGAGTGGCACATCTGGAAACAATTCTGATGAGTAGTGGCTGGGTAGAGGAAAAAGCGGCGGCCAACCTTCACACCAATAAATATCATCACAGGCACACAACCTAAGTTACAACTTAAGCCATACATAAAATTCAATTTCTTTCACTGGCTATCTTCAATAGGGTGCTTAAATCTCAAATAATGAATTTTATCTGAAAGCTCTCATCCTTAATGTTGCCATCTTCTAGTCTAATCATGCACATCACCTGTTTTGGTTTTTAAAAATACTCCTTTTTCATCATAGCTTACACTGTCAAACCCTCTTCTTTTTCTAGTGTTACCTGTTCCATATGTATGTTGGAGTAAGAGCTGGGGGTGGCATTGGAGATGAAATTGAAGACCCTGCTGGTGATCCTTATGAAATGTATCGGATTGTCTTTGATATCACATTCTTCTTCTTTGTGATTGTTATCCTACTGGCCATCATTCAAGGTAGGATTGGCAATGATTTTGAACATGGAAAGGGTCTAATAAAACTCAGACTGTATCTTTGGATGTATATAAAGGATAAGTTGTTAGAACTTAGCTTGTGAATGTATTATAATTTGTTACTATATTATTTAAGGTTTATTCATAGACTCTATCCATAGACTCTACACAGATGCTCAGTGTCATTGATGGGTCACTTAGAAACATCCCTATGCCCCCAGTGCTGGTAATTATTGATTATTCCAACTTAACCAATGAGGCAGCTGAGGCCAAGAAAAGTCAAAAAAAAGTCAAGTTCTTTGTCAAGACATTAATAGTGATGAATTTAGGCTTTATTGCCTCCTTTTTCTACTGTATTAGGGTAACTCTTGTTATCCCTTGCCTCCAGCCTGATTTGTATGGAAGTATTTCCAAGTAGCTGCTGAATAGGAAGACAGTTTTCTAGATATAAATTCATATTGCATGATAAGTACAAGTGAGTGAGAATCATATCCAGCATTCATCTATAAAGCAACAAGGTTTCTGTTTTTTAAAACATGGATGGATTTTTTTTAAATTTTCATGCTTATCCATCTATGGTAGTAATCCTAAGACCTTTGATGAAAAAGAAGTAGAACTTTACCATTTCCTCAGCTCTGGCATAACTTAATGCATGTGCATCATTTGTGGGACTTTAATTCTTTTTATAATTAAAATCCCAGGTCTGATCATCGATGCCTTTGGAGAACTAAGAGACCAGCAAGAACAAGTGAGAGAAGATATGGAGGTATGCTTTATAAACACAGTCTTAGAGTATAGAGTAGAGCTTTAGAACTGAAAAGGATCACAAAAATAAGCTAGTCACAGAGGGCTGAAATGAATTGCCTAGAGTCACATAGGTGAGCTAGGAGTAGAATAGGACTAGAAGCCTGGTCTCTGACTTTAAGACTCATACGCTTCTCACTTCCTTATGTTATCTCTCTCAAGTTCAACTATGTAGGCTTCTTTGTCTATCCAGAACCAACCCTATATACAATTATGAATGAGATAAAGCTTATTTTAGTGTCCTTTTAAGTGGCCCTCTTCTACCATCCTCCAGTGCCCTCATAGGATCATTTAGAGCAGGGAGGAACCTTAGAAGTCATGTAGTCCAACCCTTCTCATTTCACAGATGAGGAAACTGAGACCTACAGAAGTTAAGTGATTTGCCCAAAATAACACAGGATTAAAGTGATAAAGATCTGAACCTAGATCTCCTGACTCTAAGTCTTCATGTTACTTTCTGGATGCCTGCAGTGTCCCACCCAGGTTTGCCTACCCTGATAGCTTCCTGGTGTTCCAAAGCACCTTTTCCTCCCAACTGTGTTAAAATCCTCCAGGAGGTATTTATATTTTAAGAGCAGTTTACTAAACCTCAAACAGTGAAAATTTGTAAGAGATATTTTAGGGCCTCCTTGAAATATTTTGTGTAGTGACCACTTATCAATAGGGCCACCATTGCTGGTATTTTTATATCCTCTTCCTTTTTCTCTAGACTAAATGTTTCATTTGTGGGATTGGCAATGACTACTTTGATACGACTCCCCATGGTTTTGAAACACATACGTTACAAGAGCACAACCTAGCCAACTACTTGTGAGTACTTTTTTTAGATGTGGCATTTTTATAGAGGGGAATTTGGACTAGAACAGTAGTAATTATTCAGTAAATATTATTAAGCACCTAAGTACTTGGCTCTGGGGATAAAAGTATAAAGAATTAAGCAATTAGGTTACCTTCTAATGGAGCATTCTGGAATCAAGTATCATGATAAAGAGCTAATTATAGAATGTCAAGTTTTTACAACTAGTAAATCAAGGAAGGAAAATTCTGTTGCCTGAAAATCCTGTTTCTCTATTTCTGATAAAAAGATTAGCTGTCTTACAACCAACCACAGGCATACCAACCTTTTTTTTTCCCCATGAAGGCAGGGTATTGGTATGGGATTCACTTCCTCAGACTGAATGGCCTCAACCCCCAGGCTTCTCATAGAGATGGAGATGGGTGACTGACTAACTAAGAAAGATGTGATTGTTACTAACAAGAGAAGAGTAGTGCAGATATTTCTATGTATGCTACCATTCCTCTGGAACAGGGGTTCTTAACCTTTTTTGTAACATGGACCTATTATTAGTCTGATGAAACCTGTGGACCCCCTTTCAGAATAATGCTTTTAAATGCATAAAATAAAATAGATAAGACTGTAAAGAAAATCAGTGATATCAAAATACAGTTATCAGTTTAAAAAAACCCAACAGGAAAAGATAGAGACATTCTATTTAAAATAACTGCAGACAATATAAAATATTTGAGTCTCCCTGTCAAGACACACACAGGAAGTATATGAACACAATTTACAAAACACTACAAATAAAGACAGATCTAAATAATTGGAGAAATATTAATTGCTTGTGCATAGGCTGAGCCAGTATAATAAAAATGACAATACTGCCTAAATTAATTTACTTATTCAGTACTATATCAATCAAACTACAAAAAAAAACTTTATAGAGTTAGAAAAAATAATAACAAAGTTCATCTGGAGGAAGAAGAGCTCAAGTATATCAAATCAAGGGAATTAATGAAAAAAAATATAAAGGAAAGCTGCCCAACAGTGTTGCCTAACAGTTAAGTCATGTCCAACTCTTAGTGACCCTATGGACCATAGCACACCAGGCCCTTCTATGTTGTTTCCATGACATCGTCTATCCAATCTCATCCTCTGCCCTCCCCTTTTTGCCTTCAATCTTTCCCAGCATCTGGGTCTTTTCCAATGAGTCCTGCCTTCTTATTGTATGGCCAAAGTATGTAAGTTTCAGTATTTGACCTTCCAACAAATAGCCTGAACTAATATCTTTAACTATTGACTAATTTGATCTCCTTGCTGTCCAAGGGACTCTCAAAAGTCATTTCTAGTACCACAATTTGAAAGCCTAACAGGACCCGACCTCAAACTATTCTACAAAGCGGTAATCATCAAAATACTTTGGTCCTGGATAAGAAACAGACTGATCAATTGAACATATTAAGTATACAACATACTGAAGCAAATGAACACAGTAACCTAGTGTTTGATCAACCCAAAGATTCCAGTGATTGGGACAAGAAGTTACTATTTGACAAAAGCTGCCAGGAAAATTAGAAAGTGGTCTGACAAAAACTAGGAATAGACCAACATCTATCAAGATAAGCTCAAGATGGATTTATGATTTAGATATATAGGGTGATAGCATAAGCAAATTATGGAAGCACAGAAAACATTACCTGTTAGATCTTTAAATAGAGGAAGAGTTCATAACCAAACAAAAGATAGAGAGGAACACAGGAGATAAAATGGATAATTTTAATTACATAAAATTTAAAAGGTTTTGCACAAACAAAATCAATGCAATCAAAATGAGAAGGAAAGCAAGAAACTGTTGGGGGAAGGGATATACAGTGAGTTTCTCTGATAAAGATCTCATTTCATGTGTGTATGTGTGTGTATATATATATATTTACATATGTATGTAACTGAGCCAGATTTATAAAACTCAAGGCTGTTCCCCAGTCAAAGGATATGAATAGGCAGTTCTCAGAAGAAATCAAAGCTATCAATAGTCTCATAAAAATGTTCTAAATCAGAGAAATGCAAATTAAAACAACTCTGAGGTACCACCTCACAGCTATCAAATTGGTTAAGATGACAGAAAAGGAAAGCGAGAAATGCTGGCAGGGATGTGCGAGAGTAGGTACACTTAATAATATACTGTTGGTGGAGTTGTGAACTAGCCCAGCCATGCTGGAGAACAATTTGGAACTATATTCAAATGGCCATAAAACTGTGCATACCCTTTTTGGCTCAGCAATACTGCTACTAGGTCAATACCCCAAAGGTATGAAAGAAGACCAAAATAAACAAAATACTGAAAGCAGCTCTTTTTGTGTTGATAAAGACTTAGAAACTGAGGGGGTGCCCATCAATTCGGGAATAGCTAAGCAATTATAATTGTGATAGAATACTGTTGTGCTGTAATAAATGATAAGGGGATGGTTTCAGAAAAATCTGGTTAGACTTATATAAAGTGATGGAAAGTAGGATGAGAAGAATCAGAACAACAACATACACAGTGATAGCAATTGCACAGATAATCAACTGTGGAAAATTTAGCTACTCTGATCAAATACAGCAATCCACAACAATTCCAAAGGACTCATAATGAAAAATGTATCTACCTCTAGGGAGAAAACTAATGAGCTCTGAGTGCAGATTAAAGCATGTTTTTTTTCTCTTTATTTTTCTTGAGGTTTCTTTTTTCACAATAAGGCTAATGGGGAAATATGTTTTTCATGATTTCACATGTGTAGGAAGTATTATATTTTTTGCCTTCTCAGTGGGTGGAGGAGGGGGAAGACAATTTGCAACTGAAAGCAGAATGAAAAAGAAAAAAAAAATCACAAGCCCCAGGTTAAGAACCTCTGTTCTAGGATATGATTTCCTCCAGGGCAAACATATTTATTAAGCTGCTTCTACATGAAAGCCATTGTGTAAGAGGTGCTAGGGATAGAAAGGCAAAAACAAAATAATATCTGGGACTCAACTAGACGTACTTGAGCACAGAGAGCAACCTATGCTCAGATTAAGTAAATAGAAGGTCATTTCAGGAGGAATAATAGCTAACTTTTATTTGTTTTGATGTCTGCAAAGTACTTTTTTACATTATCTAACTGATCTTCATAACAGACAACTGTGTGACTTAGGTGCTATTATTTATTCTCATTTCACAAGATGAGGAAACTGAGTTTGACTGAGTTGAAGTGACCTGCCCAGAGTCACACAGCAAATAAGTGTCTAACACAAGATTTAAACTCAGATCTTCCTTACTCAAGTCCAATATTCTTTCCATTGGAAAACACTGAACAACTTGGATGGAGATGAGAAATCAGGAAAGGCTTCCTATAGCTCCCTGAGCTGAGACTTGAAAGAAGTGAATTGTGGCAGGAGTGCATTTACAGGCATGGGGGATACTAAGTGGAGAGAGGAAATAGATTGTATAAATAAAAGGAGGCCAGTTTGGCTGGCATGTAAAATAAGTGAATGGTAAAATAAAGCCAGATTATGAAGAGTTTTAATTGCCAGGCTTAAGAGTTTGCTTCTTCTCCTAGAGGTAAATGGGAGCCAGTGAAGTCCTTGAGCAGAGGAGCGGCAGAATTGAAACTTTCATTTTAGCAAGATTATTTTGGTAGCTAGGTAAAGGATGTACTAGAAAGAAGAGAGACTGAAAACAAAAAGACCAGTTAGGAACCTATTGCAATAGTCCAGGCAAGAGCTGATGAAAACTTATAGTACGTAGAAGGCAAAGGGAGATGAATAGCAAGACCTGGCAACTGAGTGAATAATGGGGGGCTACGGGGAGGAGGGGTAGTAAATATGAGGAATCAAGGATGATTCTGAAGTTGCAGACCCAGTTGACTGGGAAAATGATGGTGCCCCCAGAAGAAATAGCGAGGTTTAGGATAAGGGGGCAATAAATTTGAGATGCTAGTCAGACATGTGACAGCAATATAGAACTAAAAAAAAAACTCAGGAAAGAAATTCAGACATCATTTAAGTAGAGTTGATACTTGAATCTATGGCCCTTGATCTCATCATCTCTGCCCTCTGAGAGTTTGTCCCCTTGATCACTCTCTCAGGTCTCATCTTCAGTCTCTTCTCACCCACTGACTTCTTCCCTCCTCCTACCCTGGGAGATCATTAACTAAAGGGAAAGAAGGAATTGGAGCCTAGGAAATAAACCTAGTATAGGTCTTTGAGGGACCTATACTTCTTGGGAGATGGATGATGATCCAGCAAAGGAGAGTGAAAAGAAACATTCAGACCTTTAGGAGGAGAGAACAAAGAAAGAGCAATACCATGAAAATCCAAAGAGGAGATAAAGTATTATCAGTAGAGAGGTAAGGTCAGAAGCCAAATTTTAAAGCACTGCAAAATGAGTGAGAGATAAGGTAATACAAAAAACAAACATAAATTATTCTAGGAGTTTGACTGTAAAGTGAAGAAGACATATAGGATGATAATTTGAGGGAAAGGTGGGACCAAGTCAGTTTTATGTATAGGGAGACCTTGGAAAACTGGCAGGTAGCTGGAAAGCATCTAATACTTAAGAAGAAAGGGAATGATAAAAGGGCAAGATGCCAGAAGAAATGGGGAGGGGAGGGGATCAAGCGGCCAAACATTAGAGTTGAATGGCAAAGACAAGGGCCATTTGAAGGAAAGTAAATTGGGTCAATATAGATATTGTTTGAGGCAGAGTATGGAAGGAGGAACTAATGGCCTATATGTTCTTAGCAAAGTATAAGGTGATGTGCTGAGATTGAGCTGGAAAAGGAAAATGGGTTTGGAATGGCCATTCAGAAGAAATTAAGGAAAAGAGCAGCCAGCACTGGAGAAGGTGGCCAGATATGCAGGTTCTTCCTAAGAAAGTAATTGCCCTCAGGGCCAGAAAATGGGATAGAGTACGAGGTGAAGAGATCTAGGATCAAGGATAGTTTGCCAACAGTCATGCAGAAGTTCTAGGAGACACAATGGACTACAGAATAGAGGAGGGTAAGTACTGGGGAGCAGTGGGGTTATGGTAGAGAGTTAGGAAGTCAGTGAATAGACATGAACCCCAAAGTTAGAGATAAGTGGGAGCAGGAGCTGGGACTATGCCTACCCTAGGAATACAAGGGTGGTGACTTCAGCTTCTAAGGCCTGGTACTCACAACAAGGTGATAGTGGCGGGAGGTTCTAAGCCTCTGGTTCAGTAAATAACTGATGTTCAGGTTTTCCAAACTGAACTCATATTTACTGCTAGTTTCATTCCAAGATGATGGACAATGAGACATAACCAGAAGCCATTTCCCAAATGGAATAAATATATATCCCCCAATCTCTGAATTCCCAAAGCATAGGCCTTTCAATGGGCCTTTGTCTCCCTGGGGTTTGGGATCTCTGATTGTTCTAAGGTTTTCAAATGGAAAGACCCCCTGAGAGCTGGACTAAACTAATACTCAGTTTTAACTCTGTAGCTGCATCCCAGGATGGAGAAAGGAACACACCCAAAAGATATCCTGTATGTGGAGCAAGCATAAGCTCCTCCCCTCCTTAGCTTTGGTGTCCTTAGGCCTGAGATCTCAGAATGACCAAGTCCTCCTTTAAACAAGGCTTTATGAAAGAAATATCTTTATGGTCAAGAACTATCTCCTTCCCTACCTTATCCTGAGCTTCAGTATCCCATTTCACATATTGCCTCTAACGTTTGAGAAAATGGAAAGCAGGTATTCTTCAAAAGAAAGTTGAGTACTCTGATTTTTGAGGTTTAATAATTTTTTTTTCATTTGAAAATAAATTCTTGAGTCCTTAGACCTTATGACCTCTTTCTGTCCCTTACCCTAGTTGTGAAAGGGATAAAGAAAAGGTAAAGAAGACTTTAGGTTCATGCTGAAACACACATATAAATATACACACTGGTTTAAGCTAACTTTGGTTTCCTGAATTTCAACTGATATTCTTTCCCTTTGTTTTTCTACTTGTCTTGTTCTTATTTCAGGTTCTTTCTGATGTACCTGATTAATAAAGATGAAACAGAACACACAGGTCAGGTGAGAGAAATTATGTTTTTAAATATCATTCACATTGTCTGCTTAGGCTAATGTAAGTGTGTATACACACACACACACACATGCAGAGTCTTCCTGAGGAATAGGAAAAGACTACTCAGTTCCCTTAAAGCATAAATGAAGGTTGGTTGTTCATTTATCATTTATCTCCTTGGTTAAACTCATCTTTCAATCATGAACTCTTTGTGAATGTATCTCTGTTATTTTATCTTTAATTGGGTGGGTCTGTAAACTAAGACCTGTGAGAAGTCTTAAAATAAGAAGTGTCACTCGTATTTAACTTCTTAATCCTCACTAGTTCCTTTTCCTGCCCCCATGCTTTTTTCTAGTAAGGGACATAAGATTCATTTCAGGGTTCAGTAGCACCATCCGCCCCTTCTGTGCTTTAGCCTTAAGGAGCAGTAGCAGAACCAGAGTTGGATAGAACTGTCCCCCATGATCAGGGATGAGAAGAGCAAGCAGGAAATGGATCACATAATAATCAGAGCAAAGTTGGATGAGAGAATAAGAGACAGACTTAGGTATTGAATGAATGAGAAAATATTTATAGAAGTGCTTCTCATATGTTAACCACTGTGCTAAGCTTTATGATACAAAAAAGGGTGAAGACAGTACACTCAAATAAGCTTACATTCTAGCGGGGGAGCCAGTCTGCATAGAGGAGTTTGGGTTTGGAGAGTTGTGATTATTGGACAATTTATACAGTAACAGTAAATATTGTAAGGATAGCAACATAGTGAATAACTACAGTTCCAAAGGACTCATGATGAAACGTGCTATCCACCTCCGGAGAGATAACTGAAGGACTCAGAGTACAATTTGAAACAACTTTTTCTTTGGCCATGGCTAATGTGAAAATTTGTTTTGCATGACTATGTATTTGTAATGGGTTTTGTTTTTCTTGACTTCCCAATGGGTGGGAAAAGGGGTAGGATAGAATTTGGAACTGAAATAAATAAAATTTAATTTTAAAGTAATTAAAAATTAAGATTAAGGAAAAAAGAGAGAAGCTATCTATTTGGTGAGTGAAATCATTGGGGAGTGAACTGGCATGCCCTTTCTAGTTCTAATGGCAGTGCTGATTTGATTATGGTTCCAAAACTAAAAAATGGAGTGGTATGGACCCAAAGGCAAGGTGCTTGCCATAAACAGGAAGAGAATAAAACATGGCTGGGCCGTGCCTGTGGACCTGTATCACATCAACAATAACCACAGAGGGGTCCCAATTCAGAAAAGGAGAACACATGAAGAATTGAAACATGAGAGGGAGAAAAGAGGTGGGTGTATATGCATGAAAAAGATGCATCCAGGAAAAGAATTCTGTGTCTGACAGAATCATCTGTGACTAAGTGTGAAGGAAGAATCCCGAGAAGAAAGATGGGAAGAAACCAAAACAAACCCATGTCTGAAGCCATGGGAAACTAGCACATACACAAACAAGGAGCTAGGTTGTTCTCCACACTTATACCCTCCCATCAGCCCAGGGTGCCATCACATAACATCTTCCACTTCCTGGAGAGCTGGGACACTTTAGATTGTACAAAGAGTTAAAATGATTCTTAATGGTAAGTGTAGGCACAAAAAGGAAAACCTGAGTTCACATTGTTCTTACATATAGGCATGTAGGGTAGGGGCATCTGAGAAGAATTAAAGTCATAGGGGTCATCAAAGTGGACACGTGATGGGGATAAAGTATAAGGGGGGCCAGTATAGCTTTCCTGTTTTCCCATTATGAATGTCAGGTTCCAACAAAATTCTATGATGTCTAAGTCTCACCCACAGTGAAAAGAGAAAATAAAGCTGAGAGAAAAATGAAGGTAATGGAATGCACGTATGTGGAACAAGAATGTAAAACAGGTATCCTTTGTTCAAATTATTTCAGGAATCTTATGTCTGGAAGATGTACCAAGAAAGATGTTGGGATTTCTTTCCAGCTGGTGACTGTTTTCGTAAACAATATGAAGATCAGCTCGGATAACTGAGTAATGAGATAAAAGGAGGTACTACATAAACGGTCAACTCTCCACAAAAGGAATTCTGTGCCACACCCATGTATAGCACTTCAGCAGTCATGTTTGAGAAACACTTCTTTATCAAGAACCTGTCATAAATCTTTGACTTCTGAAATTGATTAGGCTTTTTGTGCCTAACAGACCTCCGCTGTGAGACTTACAAAATCTATACTTAAGGAAAGAATCTGTGTCAAAAAACTTACTTTCGAATTGTAAACAGAGTTAGGTTACTGGCATGGTTTTGCATCCCATCACCCTTTATGGGTTTGGAAACAGTCAAAAGGGCTAAAGAAGATTTTTAGTCTTAAATGCACAATATCTGAAACTTTAAAAGAACCTGAATATCAAGTGATGATGTCTCCATTTGTTACTCATGGTCTGAACTTAAAAAATGTTTTAACTACAGTCAATTTTTCCCATGGTATTTGCTAGTGAATGTATCCGGATACAGCTCGAAAAGCTTTAAGCAGTTAAAGAAATAGAGAAAACTCAACACTTTATCGACACTGAAATATCGATTAAGTGCCTTAAAATTTCTGTAGACATAGCTATGCAAGTTTTTTATGTTAGTGTTTTAGATGGAAAGTTTCATTAATTAGTTGTACTGCTCTTCTATTTTAATGTATGAAACTGCACTTGAAAGTTATCCATTCTATATGATCCTGTTGATAGCAGCTAGTCAGTAGCTGTTATTAGAAGAAATGTACTGTATCAGAAACTGGAAATCTAAATCTTATGCCAAAATCAAGCAATGCTTCATGGTCCTTTGTAAGTAGTGAATCTGCTACATTTAGGCATTTTTCCTGAAATAAAAACGAAGTGCCCCTGCAATAAAACATTACAAACCAAAGCCCAGTATGGCCTCATCTAATTTACCACTTACTCTGCCTATGGCCATAACATGAAAAATGAGAGAAATGACATGAGGCAGAAAAGACCCAACACCCAGGAGGAGGAAAAAGTAGTTTTACCAGCATTTATAATTTATTTTTCCCAAATGCATATAGGTACCAATCATAACTTGTTCTTGTCACATCCTGTTATTCAGCAGCACCTAATTTGCTGTAAACAAACACTGGGGACTAGGTGGAACCCGGATTTTACTCAGCAGATGGGAAGCCCATGGGATAGGAGATGGCATTCCACTTGCTTAAGAAAGTTGGGTTATTAGAATTCTATGCCAGAAAGAATGACTGGAATGAGCCTCTGTAATTTATTATGCCAACTGTTGTCTGAAATATAGAGGGAGGCATACTACCATAACCATGCTGGAAACTGATTTGGGGGTGTGCTATAAATAGCTCTTCCTGAAGGATTGCCTCATTCACAGTTTTCTTTTAATCCACCCATAAGTAACAGGTCAGCTCCATCTCTGCAGGCATTTTTTTCTTTAAGAAATCATGCTGTCCAGCCAATCTTCAAGCTCTTCCTCAGTAACATTTTTGGATGTACATGGTGGTAGCTCAGATTCCAAACTCTTTTCTTCAGTCACAGAGAGTTTTTCAGGAACTGGGGAAATAAAAACAATATAACATTTCACTAATCTGTATCTGAGGATTAGTAAGGTTTCCCTACAGTTTGTTCCATGATACAAGTTGGCCCTCTTTTGTGCCTTTTATGCCATGTATATATAAATAAATGATTTTTTACTGATGCAGATCATTCCTGCCCTCCTGAAACAGAACATCCAAGCAAATGAGGACTAAGTAGGCTAAAGTTGTATAATTCTAAAACTGAGGTTCACAAATTCCCCTTTGTTGAATCAATAGCCAGATGATATCTCATCCTTTTCCCTTGAAGCAACTCTGGAAGTTAATGAGGTGTCTGATACTCAATGAGAAAAAGAGGAAACTGCCCCAGGAGTCTGTCCCATTTATTTTCATTGTAGCCGAGACAAATTATTTTCTTACCTTCTATATGAACAAAATAAAAAGTACAAGTCCACAAAAAGCCCATGGCAATGAGGGGGAAACAGTTTCCAGAAGATACTGGTAGAGTGTTCTAATGGAGAAATGTGGGTGATGGGTCTGCTCAGGTACATATCTAAAAGGCCCGATGCTGAAAAAGACTACATACAAAAGGGATAAGCCTGGGGCTCAATGTATCCTAGTACACTTTTAAGCATAGAGGGGTTTAATTTAAAGCCTTAGGTTGAAGATCATAATCAAATCTGCAACAGTATTTGGGCTATCTCTATAGTGGGGAGGATGCTCTCAGACTGAAGCAGAGATGTAAGCACAAAGATAGATATCAGTATACAACCCTGAATCAACATCAAATGCCATTAAGACTACGTATGCAAGATGGAATTAGGACAAGCCTGCCTGTTTGCACTAATAAACCAAAATAAAGGAATCAGAAGAGAACAGGGGAAGGAAAAAACAAAATCAAAGGCATACCATTTTCCTCTTGGACCCTCTTTCCATCTTTTTTAGCTTTGGTATCTTGATATGTCTGAGCTGTTAGAGCGTTATCTTCCTCTTTTACTGGAGCATCTAAATTTAGCAACAGATCAAGTTCTTCATCTAGGTGGTCGACAGTTTGCTGCAGTGGTGGAGTGGTTTTCTGAAAAGCTTCTGAAGTGCATGGCCTAGGTCCATCTTTACCCGTGGGCACTGGACGGCTGGCAGCATCAGAGATCACATCAGAGCCTGGCCCCAAGGGCCATCTCATCTGCATACCCAGCCCCTTGCCATCTTCCATTTTCTTTGATTTCATCTGGGGAAGCTCTAGAGGAGCTGCAGCCTTAAGAACCAAGCAGATAACTGAGTTGACTGAGAGAACTTGTGATACCACCTAGAATCAGCCTATACTTGTGTAAGTGGGAACACAACAAGAGGGGCTGCCTGCTGCCTCACTCTCCTAGCTAAATAGCATAGTAGAAAAAGCAACTGAGGGGAATCACATTTTCTCTAGTTCTATGAAAACCCATCATTTACTCTTCCACACAGTTTGGTTCCTTTTTTAAATTGGCTGAGACTGTTTAAATGTCAAAACTGGTTTGGCAAATCCATGTGCAAAAATGCCTTAGGATTCATTTAATACCTATGGTGTCTTATTAGGAAGCGTGAGATCTGAAAGCTCATCTAGTAAAACTCTCCACCTAATACAAAAATTCTCCTCCCCAACTCATAGTGAGACAGCCATTACCCTGAGTTCCCATCACTGTAAGTGTTCATCTCAGAAAACAACTCACTGCACTTTTAGACAGCTTTCAGACAGATAGCACTTTTAGACAATTAGAAAATTCTTTCTTAAATTGAGCTTCTGTTTTCCTGTAACTGGTCCTACTTTTTGCCCTCTGGATCCACAGGAGTAAGACTAATAATGCCTCTTCCCCATATCCACCTCCCCTCCAGATACTTGAAAACAAGTATCATGTGCCACCTAAATCTTCTCTTCTTCAAGTTAAATATCCCTATGCAATCAGTATCTGGAAATGTCATATAAAAAACAGTTAGTCACTCCTACTAATCTTTCTCTGGGGGAGCTCCAGTATATATTCCTCAGACTTGGTGCCCAGAACTGAAATAGAATACTCCACAAGACTTACTCTCTACCTTTTCCTGGACATTACACTTTAATGCAGGCTGAGATAGCATCAGGTTTGTTTTGTTGGGTTTTTTTTAGCAGCCATTTCACATTGCTGGCTCATATATTGGGTTTGCAGTAAAACAAATCTTTTTCATGTGAAATAAACATTCCCCTCAAGTCAAGGCTTTCCACACTAAACTGCATACATCCATAAAACATTCCTCCCACCTCAACTATTGAATCAGATTGAATGGGGTTCTATAAATAACTTACAGGGAAAGGGTTTGCAACTTGCACTGTGCAAGATTTACATGAGAAAAGCCATATCTACCTTTGGTAGTCCAATGTATCTATTACATCTGTGTTCACTCAATAATGTCTTTATGCATAAATCTTCATGTCATTAAAAAAAATTGAATGTCACCTCCATAATAAGTCATTGGAAAGTGAATATAGTACATTTAATGAATGATACAAAGAAGAGTTGACCAGTGTTCCAAATAGAAGCCATAATCGGCCTCCATTCTCCTTGTTTTGATTCTTCATATGTAGTAACTGATACTATACCAATCACAATGACCACTATTCAAGTGCCCCTTCAAAGTCATGGGATTTTATTCTGAGAGCTTTTTTCACCAAGTTTCCAAAGTTCTGTTCTCATAGCTATACATTTATTCTAACACCTTCCCCATTGCAACTGCCTATGTTTTCAAAGAACACAAACAACTTCCTTTGTGTCTCAGGGAACGTCTTTGTCATCTAGGTGTGCTTCAATGTTTAATAAATGTGGTCCCTTGTAAATGAAAGCAGATCTGCTGCAGCATAGCGCTGCATGTCTTTTCATCCTGTCTCTGCCCAACCCCCAATTACTATCAGCTCTGGCTTCAGCTGATAACTGCTTTTCTTTGGGTTAAAGTGAACTCTAAAGCCTTATTAGATCAAATAGTCTGTGACTCTCTTCTTCCTAATCCTGTGGTCCTTCTCCCTCATTCTCAAAACCCGATTGTTAAGTGGCAGAGATGATATTCCCTGCAGAACCTCAACTGAAAAAGAAAGAAAAGTGCAGTGCAGGAAGGATCACAGGCTCTTGTCCCCTGAGCCTCTGGATAATATAACTTTTGATGCACGCAATAACTTGTCGATGAAACATCAAGCATCAGAGATGGCTAAAGTGAATTCAAAACAACTGTCGTGAGGCATTTGTTCTTGGCAGGAGAGCTGCAAAGATAAAGCCCCCTTTTTCCTGCTCTTCTGTCCCCAAACCTAAGTACGTTTGAAGGAGTGTTACCTGGACTAACTCAGCAGCCACATTCAGCCGGAGTGACAAAGGCACTTCTTGAAGGGCTCGGACCAGTGACTCACAGTCCACATAAAGGGCTGATATCTGTAGCAGAAAGTGGCAGAATGAATATGAGGATTAATAATCACCTTCTGAAAATAAAAGGAAAGCAGGTAACAGGAAACACTCATGAGTGATTTTGTTTTGAATTCTTCCTTATTTTCTACCATACCCAAAAATTCATGATTGTCACCTTGGAGAACCTAGGTCCAAATTATGATATGGACAAGACAATGAGTACCACAAAATGGTAGCAAACAACAAAACAAAACAAAACAAATTTTTATTAAAGAGGACAGGGAAAAAAGTACTAAAAAGAGAAGGCCAGTTTCTAGCAGCAGGGGAAGTCCTGACAAAAGTCCCTGGCTGTACAGGAACCTCCTGGCATCACTGGCTCAATCACAATCCAGATGACAACTTCATCAAGTCAATTGGAAGCTCCCTTTTATCTAGACTACCTTTCAGCATGCAAGCCACAAAGTCACATGGGTCACAGAGGCAGTTGTTATAAATAAAGATGTACTGAGTCCTGGATGGGAACAGACATCAGTCACTACTTTGTTAAGCAAGCATTACATATACTTCCCCTAGCTGGGTTTGGATGGCAGATAGATGGGGCTGAGAAAGAACCTTTGTATAACCTATCCTTCTGTAAAAAGTCTTCCACAAACATTAGAATGGTCAAAGTCAAATTACAATGAAAACATATATGTGATGAATAAGCCCACTATATCTATCAGGCTTGTTTCTAGCCCCTACTTGGAACACCCTCCCCACTCCTGTCTGAATCTTACTTCTCCATATGGCCCAGCTCAAATCCTACCTCCTCCATGAAGTGTTCTATCATGATTTCTCCTTCCTATGAAATCACAGCAGTCACTAACTACTGTGTTTCTTTGGTACTTACCATACACTACCCTTGAAGATCTTTTATGCTGTTGTCATATCATTCATTAATTCATATTGTTATCTAACTTTTTTATGTATGTCTTATTTTGCTACCTAGACTGTAAGCTCTTTAAGGGCAAAGACTAACTGTAATGTATCTGTAACCCACATAATACCCAGCACAGTGCTGAGCATATGATATTTAAGCATTTAGATATTCAATGGATGAAAAAAGAGTAAAGAATTTGAGTAAATTTGAAATAATAAATCATTTTTTCTTCTTTAAAGACAAGTTTTCCCCTAGAAATATTTGAAAATTCCTGGTTTAAGTTATGCAATAATATTTTATGGGCATCCCAAGAAAGATCCTGAACCTTTGACTCCCCAAGCATCCACATCCAAAGGTACCACATTACACATGGAATATAGTGGAAAGTGGAAAGCACCGCAGGGACTCTACTGTATCCCCAATTAGTCAGCAGAAGAAATTAATAGAAATCAAACCTATCATGAATTTCCTCTGCTCAGATCTCTCTCGTCAAGAATCCCCTATTTGAAGAATCTTAATGGGTCTAGTTGCTAAACTCTCATTTCTACTTTAACTCTCTTTTCTCTCTTTATCCTCCCCCCAAATCCCTCTATCTCTGGGGTATAGGGAAAGGGAAAAGAGAATACTGAAGAGAATTTAAATGATTTTAAAAGGCCATCTCTACCACACACTCATCAGCAAATCTGGATATCCTTCAAATATATCAAACAGTCCACTGAATAAGACTTCCTATATTCACCCAGCCAGTTTTGCACTGAGAATTCAAGAAATAAAGCAATCTGGTTACATACATCTCAGTCTTCATCACCCATGTGCCCTTGGTACTGAAACCCTCAAAAAATGTTTTAATATGCTGCTATGACTTCTGCTCTGTGGTATTTATTTCATTTCCTGTTTTGAGAAAGTTGTCTTCAAGGATCAACTCAGAAACCAAGCTCCTATTCAAAGCATTTCCTAATTCCTTCAGTTATTAGTACTATCTTCATCTGCAAATTATCTTACATGTTTTATCAACCTAGGAGAATGTGAACTCCTTGAGGGCATGGACTAGTTTCTGGTTTTTGCTTTGTAGGCCCAAAGCCAAACCCAAGGCCTAGCCCTAGGATATTGTTTACACTTAGATGTTTATTATTTTCCATGACTCCTTCCAATTACTCTAATTCCTTCAGAATGCAGCATTTATACTCCATACAATTCAACATTTCTTAAACACCCATAATGAGAGATTAGGCAGGTAGGTGCCAGTGGAGAGAGCTCCAGGCTTGGAGTCAAGAAGACCTGAATTCAAGTCTGGCCTCAGATTCTTACTAGCTGTGTGACCCTGGGCAAGTCACTTAACCCTGTTTGCCTCAGTTTCCTCATCTGTAAAAACAAGCTAGAGAAAGAAAGGGTGAATCACTCTAGCATCTTTGCCAAGAAAATCTCAAATGAGGTGACAGAGTCAGACACAACAAAACAAATGGGAAATTAGGTCCCCTCTCATCCTGAGCTGGCATGAAGCCAAGAGGGCACAGCAGATATAATGGGGGACTGGCCAGTTCTTATTAGCAGAATAATCAACTAATGTAAATCCTATGTAGATTCTGAAGCACATAGAGACATTCTGTAACTGGTTCCAGTATACTAACCACGTGGTGAATAGAAGCTTCTGTAATTCACTGTAGCTGCACAGCTAGAACTTGGAGTATATTCAAATGACACTAGTTGACCTCATCCTCTTTAGTTGACTCCTGCTGACAGTACTCAGGTGAGAGAAGAGAAAAAATGCTGCAGTGGGGAAAGGCCTCAAGCCCTCTCCATCCAAGGCCGACATGTGGCCCACGGAGACAAACCTCGGTTTTTGGTGTCAGCACTTGTTCTTTCATTTTAGGTGAAGAATATTGAAGTCCATGACCTTTAGCTAAGACATCGGCCCATCTGTCACCAATACCTCATTTGAGTATGAACTTGGTGGAATCAAGTGATATGTAGAAACTGTTTTAAGTTTAAACCTGCTCTCTTCAGGGTCAAAAGGTGGTATAGGGGACAGTATTCCCTCCCAGTATTAGGAGGAAAATGATTATATTTCTTCCTAGATCTTTGAACAGATGATTTCCAAGAGACATGGGAAGACATATATATATAAACTGATAGAGAATAAAGTAAACAGAATCAGAAGAATGATTTATCCTAAAACATCAATATTATACAAACAATTTTGAAGACATAAAATGATGAAGAATGAAATGAGGAGAGAAGCAGGAAAAAATTATTTAATAACAAAATCTTAACAACATTGAAAGCTATAAGGTACAGAATGAGATACCCACATAAAAACATAAATATATACGTGTGTATACACACATATTCACATAAATGTATATGTGTGTATACAGCTAATGAGGGAATGTTTTACTTTACTAAGCATATTTATCAGAAGGAATATTTATTAGAAGTAATTTGTTGTTATTTTTTTTCCCCAATAAGGTAGAGCGGCAGGAGGGATAGAAAAGAAAAGAAAAAAAAGGAATCCTTGATTTACAGAAAACATTTCTATAATACTATCACTCTTGTTTCTCTTTCTGGTATTCTCACTTGAACTCTTCCCACCATGATTCACAGATTTCCATAATAGTATATACTTTGAAAGAATGCTACCTTCCCAACCTCCTATGAGATCTGTTCCTTTTGATTAAGGTTATACCCTTCTTTGACAATACATTCATGTGTCTTAGACTACCCAAGTCTCAATGATACCAACATTTATTAGAATATAAGCTCCTTGAGAGCAAGGTCTATTTATGTTTTTTCTTTCAGCTTTCAGTTCTTATCTCAGCACACACTATGCTTAGTAAAATTCTTTATGATTTACCTCCTAGTATTAAAATCAAAATTTGATTTCATTACTCCTACTCTGTGTTGATATATCGAAAGTATAATTCCCACTCATGTTTTTGTTATTTTTTTGAGAATTAATTGGTAATTTCTCCATTATAATTCTTCTTTCTGTGTCATGCCTATTACCTTCCATAGTATCTATTTCTTATAGCTGAAGGCAATTAGGTGATGTAGTGAATGGACTATTAGACCTGGAAACCTGGAAGACCTGAATTAAAAGTCCTGCCTCAGACATTTACCAGCTGTATGACCTTGGACAAGTAATTAAGTTCTCTTAGCCTCCAGTTCATCATCTGTGAGAAAACATACTTCAAAGATTAGTATGAGGATCAAATGATTTAACATATATAAAGCAGTTTGCAAAGTTAAAGTGCTATATAAAATGCTCTCTGTTACTCTCTGGGCATTTTCTTCCTTTCCTAAAATTTCAGTTTAAAGCCTTCATGTTCACGTCAACGAGCATTTAAATGCCAACTATGTACAAGGCACTATGCTAAGTGCTGGAAAATACAAAGAAAGGCCAAAAAAAAAAAAGCTCCTGCTCTCAAGGAGTTCATAGTCAAAATGAGGAGAAAAGATGCAAACAAATATGTATCAACAAAAAATATATACAGAAAAAGTTGGGGGCAATCTCAGAGAGGGGCACTGAGATTAAGGAGGACTGGAAAAGACTTCTTACAGAAGCCTAACCTGAGACCTGAAGGATGCCTGGGAAGTCAAAAGCAGAGATGAGGAGGAGAGTCCCAGACCTAGAGGACAGTAAGCGAAATGCCCAGAGTCTAGAGAAAGAATGTCATGGGGCAGGAACAGCAAAGAAGCCAGGATCACTCGATGACCAAGTATGTGGACAGGAGTAAGTTGGAAGAAGACTACAGAGGTAGGAAGTGGACAGATTATGAAGGGCTTTAAACCACAAACATGAATTTTAAAACTGAAAGGGAGTATTTTTTTCATTTGGTCCTGGAGGTAACAGAGTTTCAACGCAGTTTACTAAATGGAGGGTGTGTGTGGGGCGTGATATTGTATCTGTATTTTAGGAAGATCAATTTGACAGCTGGGTGGAGGGTAGGTGGTAGTGGTGAGAGGTCTGAGGTGGGTAGACAAACAAAAAGCTACTGCAATAGACCAAGCATGAAGTGATAAGGGCCTGCACCAGAGTGATGGCAGGGTCAAAGGAGGGAAGGGGATGTATAGAACAGGAATTGACAACTGACTGCATATGGGGGTGAAAGAGAATGAGGAGTTGAGAATGACTGCAAGCCTGGGTGACTAGAAGAATGACAGTACCCTTGACAGTAATAAAAAAGTGAGGAAGAGGGGAGGGTTGTCCGAATGACAATTGGACATGATAGACTCTCAGAGGTCAAGAGAGAGGTTAGGACTGAACAAACAAATCTGAGAATCATCTACATAGAGATGATAATTGAATCCATGAAAGTTGATGAAGTCTCCAAGAAAAATAATGTAGAACGAGAAAAGAGGGCATAAGATAGAGAGTCAAACAGTTAGAAGGTATGATTTAGTGGAAGATTCAGCAAAGGAGACTGAGAAGGAGCAGTCAGACAGGCAGATAGAAAACTGGAGGAGAACTAAAAAAGAAAACAATATGAAGGAGAAGAGCTGCAGTTTCAAAGGCTGCAGAATGGTCAAAAAGAAAAAGGAATGGAAAAAAGGTCATTAGATTTTGCAATTAAGAGATCATTGGTATCTTTGAACAGAGCAGCCAGTACAGAGGAAGAGACTGAAGCAAGACTGTAAGAGACAGTAAGAGAATTAGGATCACAGAGGGGACAGTCTACTGGAGAAGAAGGAATAGTATGGGATCATCTCTTCGTGTATAGAGATTTGCCTTGGCAAAGAGAAGGACTACCTCCTTATGTAAAACAGGCAGCACTCAGAAGGCATCTGAGTGATGTGGGATGAGGAGGGAAGAAGAGAGAGCTCCTAGCCAATGGCCTCAAGTTTTTCAATGGAATATGAGGCAAGCCTCTCAAATGAGAAAAAAGGGGGAAGGAGAACTATAGGAAGTTTGAGGAGGGATTACAAGGTTTAGCAGAGCCATTCTGGTAGATGGGATCATGACTTAATTGGACAGATGCACAAAGACTGCCTTCCTGCATTGAGGCCCCAGTCGAGACCATTTAACTAATTTTTAGTGTACATAGCATGTTTTTGTGATTTTCTCCAGCTTCATTCAACAGTCCATGAGTAGGAGCCACAGCAGAAGATAGTGGAAGTAATTCAAGGCTGGGGTTTAGCAGAGCAAAACCTTTGATAGAATAAAGAGGCAAGGACAAAGACAAGGTTTAGAGTTGCAAAGCAGAAGGAGAAAAGGAATAACAGCTTATGGTTGGATAAAGGAATTTCAGAGTTCATGGAACACCTGTGATACGGCAAGATCAAAAAAGTATAATTATTTCTGTATAGCTGTGATGGGATGGAGGAATATGTCACAAAAATTGAGTAAATTGAGAAGTGGAAGTGTTTGAGGAAGTATCGGTATGTAAGCTAGAGTATGACAGCAGGAATTGAGAAGAAAACGACCGTGAGTCCCACAGTGAACTCGGTGAAGAAGGAAGGAGAGCGTTCTAGAGGTCATTAGATAATAAACATCAGAATCTTGACTGGGTGATAAATACAAATTGAATGAAATTCAATGGAGAAGTTAATGAGTAATGGTGGTAGAGAGAACCTGGAGTAGCAATATGGAACAAGGAATGTTTGAACTCCTCAAACACAGCCAGTGAGGGGAGAGGGAGGGTGACTATGGGCAAAAGTACCATCAGGGCTAGCAAGGTTAGCCAGGGAAGCTGTATTATCAGGAGGGAGCTAGTTTCAAGAGGTTTCAGTGAGTGCAAGAAGATGAAGAGGACAGGAAAGGAAAAGGTTTTAGATGAAAGCAAATCTGTTACCTATGGAACAGCCATTCTAGAGAACACAGTAGGAAGACTGGAGAGCTTTAGAGTGGGAGGTCTGAGGGGTTCGATTAATGGGGATAGGAATAAGGGAAGAGGCAGTGGGAGACAGAGAATAGGGTTTGAACAATGACAGCTGGAAATTTAGAATCACTTGGAGGATGGCATGCCATGAATAACTTCAGATAGATTACCATTAACCATATGTGTCTGGCCTCATTTGGAGCTGACCTGGCCGTCCCATTGAATATTAGCCACGCAGGGAGGTAGGCTCCGGAAAGGTCAATCCTGTGGAGACATAGTTAACTAAAGAGGGTACCTAGACTATAATATTCAAGGTGGCCAATCTACCTGTGAAACATATTCCTCTAAGCTTTTGTGAGATGTACTCCATCTTGCCAAGAGGCCATCATTATTGACATTATACATCAAGTCCTAAAAATCTTATTTTTAACCATAAAGTGTAGTATATAGTCAATTGTATATTTCCCATATTCCTTTTCTCTTTCAGAGCCATAATGTTTTACTATGCTCAACTTCCTTCAGTTTCATACTTAGTATTTATGAGTCACTACAGATATAATCCAAATTTTTTCTGGAATTATTGTTCATATTAATTCCACAAATGCTTATTTGTAAGTACCTACTAAGTGCAGCACACTATGTTAAGAGGTAGAGAAACTGGTTCAAACTTTAGACAAGACACAGTTGTATCCTCGTGAAACTTACACACTAATATGGAAATAACAGACAATGGTAACTATAACACACAATATTATATGACAAACACATTACAAATGGCATTACAAAGTCTATGTGAGAATCAAAGGAGAGGTCTTTCCCAACCAAGAAGATCAGGAAAATCTTCATGGAAGTGATGGTATCTCAGCTGGGCTTGGAAAGAAGCATAAGAATTCAAGAAGGAAAGAGAGAGAGGAAGGATATTCCAAGCATAGTGAACAGTATGAGCAAAGGTCAAGAGGTAGGATAATATGGGTAAGGTTCAGGACGCAAGAGATGCAGACCCCAGATATATGATGAAATTAAGTACAGAAAGGTGGGCAACAAAAGATTGTTAAGTAGTGAAGAGAGGATATGTCATCATTCATACCTGTTAATTAATTTTCTATCAATATATCTAAATCTACTAACTAGTGGATAGCATAATTTTCTTAAAGAATTCAAGCCATTCTTGATAGTCTCAGTCAATGTCTATCAATACTTACAGCTAACCTTGCCATGTTTTTTAGCTTCTTGGTAATAGGTACCCAAGATCCATAGGGTTTTGGTGCTTGATAAAAATGACTTGCACATTGGTAACCAGCCTTTTTCTATTAAAATATAATCAGTTTCATTTGGTTCTTTTCAGTTTACAGATGTTCTAAAAACTGATTTTTAGCAGCTTCTGCCCTTTATTATGTTCCTCTGCCTCCATAATGCAGAAGCACATTTTTATGATGGACATTTTTCTTTCTTTCATGGCTTGCCATTGCCAAATAATTCATCATCATCCCCCCTACACCAGATATGGTATTTTCTTTCTGCAAAGGGCTATGTGATCACTTCCATGACCTATTTCTCCCTGCCTGTATGACAGGTGAGCATTGCAGCATGATAGAGCTGGAATTTGGGGCCCTCACCTCTGTTCCTCAGTCTGTTGAGTAAACCAGTACACTCCTTCTAATGCTCTTAGAAAATTCTATGACTAATTATCAGATAACTATTGTTGTGTTTGTCCTTTGTTCTGGAAGAGGACCATGATATCAGGGAGATGATGACATGACTTGCAATTGACTCTGAGTTCAGTGAGGGAGGGCTGTGCAAGGTCACCAGCCTCACTGTCTCCTCCAGAACCATCTGGGTCCAGTGGCCAGAGATTCATCAGGATAACTGGAGATGTCCCAGGATGCAGTGGGAGACCCTGGCCCTTTTAGCCTAAGGTCTTTTCAAGTTCTCACTTTGGGTGAGGCAATGCCCATTCAGTGAGTAGGCCTCTGTAAGAAGTGATCAAGAGATAGCCCCTTTAATTAAAAAAAAAAATCAAACTGGGAGGGCAAGACCCTCAGGGTTGCTGACCAAAAGAGAAAGTTATTATTTACATTCATTCTGAGCCAGGAGGGCCCAAAAAATAACCATTAAGTGGTGTTTAGGCAGGGACCCATTGTTGTCCAATCCATAAGATCTAGCCTATGAAAGAGGTAGGAGATAAGCAGCCCCTGATAATTTTCCATGTAGCCATTATTGAGGTACCTTCTTCTTTTAATGTCTTCATTTGAAAGAAAGGAAAATACCTGTTAACAGCCTATATGGTGAGGTTTGGTAAAATCCAATTTGACAAATTATCAGAGCTCTTTGAAAGAAAAATTCAGTACAGAAAAAAAACCACAACACTATTAGGATTATTATAACACATCAGGAATTGGGGTCATTCACTGAATAGTATTTTGTGCTAACATTATGTCATAAGTCTACAGACTATAGGCAAAAGAAGAGATGGAGTGCATTTTAAGCTACTGAATTCTTTTATTCAGGCAATGCTTTTAAATATTATAGAAAAAAAAGACATTAAAGTATTGGAAAGAGAGCCACTCACACGCATCAACCCAAACTTCTTTGAGATCAGATCTATACTTTCAAATTATTAAAACAATGGAGGTCTTCTGGTTTAGTGGTCCAAATAATTCAAGCACCTCTAAAAGAAGCAGGGTTAATGAAGTAATCTGTACTTTTCTGCTATGTGAGCAGCAAGATACAATAAAAAAGACTACTGGAGATGGAATTGCGAGACCTGGTTTTAATCCAAGCTCTGCCATTTATTAACTGTGTCCTTGGGCAAGTCACAACCAATCTGAGCCTCACTTTTCTCACTATACAACTGATATAATATTTGTATTACTTGTTGTTGTAAAGAAAGTGGGGTGTATACCTTAAGGCATTAAATTAATATTAGTAATTATTTCCACATGAAGAGTCAGCTTAAGCAAGTATGTTTCTCTGGGTACATTAACACTGCATGAAGAGAAAATTCCAACCTACTTGTTTAGGAGATGAAACTTCAGTATTCCATTCTTTTTCCTCTGCAAAACGAAACTGTGAGAAGGAGTCACCTGCAGACAAAACAAAAAATATAATTCCAATTAAGAAAGCTAAAGAAACACCTCTAGTTCAATAAATTGCTTTTCTCTCCCTAAAGCAAAACTCACATTTCCACAAAGTCAAACTATGTGGAATTCAATTCAATTCAAATATATGGCTCATTACCAAAATTCAAATTCCATAGCACTTGTTTGAGCTCCTGGAGAAAAATTTGTGAGCACATAAAGTGAAAATAAACAATGCAAGCACATCATTAAAATAATCGAGTTAATTTGGGTAAAGAATACAAATAATGAAAAAACAGAAATTGTGAACTAGAAGGGGGCAAGGAACAACAGGTCTCTGATAAGAGGGAGGAGAAAGTTCAATAAGAATTGGAGAGTTGGAAAGATAAGAGATTATGAGCAAAGAAGGAAATTTCAGAGTTCAAAAATGTTGGAAGTGGTCATTTCAAAGGACAGTGATTTTTGAGGTGTGGCCCGTGATAGCTCAAGTAGGAGACAGTCAAAGATTTATAGTAACTGAGAAACCATGAGGTAAGAGTGTTGGAATAATCAACAAGAAGAATTTTAAAGTTACTGAATGGCAGAGGGCAAGGTAGAGAGGAAGACTATGAGCCAGGTGCGAGTCATTGGAAAGGATATCCTAGAAGTCGGTAAATGACTGACAATAATGAGAAGCATATGGTGGCATAATCACTCTGAAGAACTACAAAGAAGTTTCTTTGAAGAATGATGATAGAAAAATAGTACAGAAATAGAAAGCAAGAAATATGCTGCCCCCTCCTCTTGGCCTCCTACTTGAGTAGGAGATAGAAAGATAATGATTGGAGTTGTGCATTATCACTAGGGGGGGATGCCAGGTTTTACTTCATTTGAAGAGGGAAAAAAAAATCCAACATATAAATATTTATTTACAGTGGAATGGGGATAGCCAAAGGGAACCCCAGGCCTGTCTCCCAGTCTTCTGTTATTCTCAATACACCATGTTGTCCTTCACATTTCTTCAGTGCCTCCCCTCCTCCCCCACCCCTGCCCCCACCAGTGTCTAGCACTGTGTCTCTGCCCAGCACAGAGCTCAACACACTCTAAGTACTCAATAACAATTCATTGACTGATCCACCACAAAAGTCCTACTCCAAAACCTTATCATGTAAGTGACAGATTCTTGAAAGTTATGCCAATGAACTTACAAAAGATCTCTACAAGTTGTGTGATAATGGAAAAGGCCTTGAGTCATTCTTGGCAAAGACTGATCCTACTGTCTAAGGACAAGCCTAGCTAAATACAGAAAGTTTCACCACCAAGAAGCAGGCCACTAGGTGATAAATTTCAACATCACCCTCAATCTTATGCAAGCCACAGTAATTAAAGCAGAGTAGTGGGGAAGGATTTGACAGGATTCGAAGAATCGCAATTTTTGGAATGTCTATAACCATCAAATACTTATGCTCTAAAAGTTAAATTCTTCTCTAAGTGAACACATTACTAGACTGAATCATATCAATATTGATACTCTCACTATAAATGTGACCAAAAGATATGTGGTACTATTGCTAAGAAGACCCTGCCCCCAGCCCCTGATAAAAACCCCAGTTTGCATAAGAAAAATGGACTTAGATCTTGCCATTTGGGTTCAGCAAATGTCTCTGGGCCCCGTGGCTGCTCTAAGGAATGTCAACTAATTAACCAGAAGGAAAGCCTCACCCAACAGTCTCTTTGTTTCCCTAAGTAGGCTCAGAGATGTCTCTATCTCATGTCAACAAACCCAGATGGAGCATCCCTTGGTCTGTCTATGGCCATTAAGGGTAAAAACCTTAGCCCCAGGCATTATCTTAAATTATGTGACTTTTCCTTATCCTGATATTTTATGAACTTATACAATGTTGTGGAATGTTAATGGCAAATTGGACACAGAGATCCTGGGTTGTAATTTCAGTTGACACTTTGACAACTGTCTAATTTGTTGTATTTACAATCTATTCCATTAAGGAAGTTCCTCTTCTTGTATTATGGCCATAAAAGTGAGGTAACACAGGCTTGCTGGGTCTGCTAAAATAACATATGTAAGTTTCAAGAGATAATTAACCACTGCACCTTGATTTTTCTGTATAAATGTCTCCTTCACCTCTACTCTTGGCCCTTCTGATTTGGGCTGCTTATGCCCCGGGACAGACGCCAGCTAATAAATTCTTCATTTAAAACTTATACTCTGTGGTGTGTCTTACTCACTCTCGGTACAACAGATATAAGAAGTTGCAGGTAATGGAAAAATGACTTACAGGTTCTCTTTGAAAAGGCAAATAGGAGTGTTGGCAGAGTTGATTTGAGTGCCCCAAACCAAGATGACATCGGGTCATCTTATTTTGAGTATGAGCAGAACAACTACTATGACAATAATTTCAGCTTTATATGTCAACATCTGATACAGAAGATAAAGTAAAGAAATTCTACTAAGAAATCATAAGGTCCTCCCAAATTAAAGTAATACATTTTAATTTAATACTTCAATGCAAAGTCAGGAAATGTTAAACTTCTCATCTCTGTAAATTATTTGGAAAAATACCCCATTACATGTATGTAGGGCTTTTTTTTATGAAAATAAGAGAAGGGGACAAATGATATTCTACATCAGATCACATTTTTATATACACAAGCCTGACTGAAAGGTACAAAGAAATGAGAATCCTATTGTGCTTACAGGTTGCATACTATTTTTTTAAATGTATTGATTAAGTAAAGTAAAATGGAATTTTTAAAAGCTTTCCTTCAATAAGGTGTATCCCATACATATGTTAAAATTATTGAAAGTCCTGTTCCTTACTTTCAGGCTTCAAAACCATGTCTCACCCTAGAATTTCCCTCAGCACCTGAGGCCTCCATACCTGGTAGCCTTCCCAACTTGACATATCCATCTACAAGGCCTGCCCCCCTTCTCCCACTGGTAAATAATTCCTGGGGCCTCCATTCTGTGCAGAGGCTCAAGCCAGCTTTCATTTCCCTACTAACCTCTGGACTTCAAAACCAGGTCCTCCCCCTGCCTCTAGGTTTCTTCATCTCCTTCACCTTTTTCCACTCCCTTTTGTGTGCTGTCTTCTTCCATTAGAATTTAAGCCCCTTGAGGGCAAAGACTAGTTTTCCCCTCCAGGTATTTATTTGTATTCCCAGGATTTAGTACAGTGTCCATTTAGTAAGCACTTAATAAATGCTGGTTTCCTTTCTTCACAACAAAAGAGATTCCTTTGCTCAATGATCAAATGAGGAATAAAAATAGGAAACAAATGTGTGGCAGAGGTTTTCATACTGGTAGATGTCCCAGACAGAATCCTAATGGAAGAGGGAAACTCTGTAGATGATGAAGTGTTCTGTTTTCATATAACTTATAATCTGCAGGAATCCTGGAAACATTGCAGAGTCTTCTAAATGAAATCTACCACTCAAGAGAGTTTGGCAGAATACTCACGAGAACACTACTCACATAAAAGAAAGAAAGAAAAAGTCCATTTCCTCACCTATAAAATCGAAATAGTATACTTCTATCTAGGGGTTTTTCTGAGGCAAATGAGATGCATGTTGTCGACCTTTAGTTTGGTTAAAGGAGGCAAACAGACTAGGTGATAAATAAATTCATACAGTTTTATTCCCTTGAACCTAGAGGATACATGATCATGGAATCAGAAGTAAGCTTCTGATTAACTTGAGCAAGAGAAAGAAGGTTTAAGTAACAATTCAGAACTGCAGTTTATGATCTCCATATCAAAGAAAGGAAGTTCTTAGGTACACAAGGCAACTGACAAGGTAGGGTCACTTAAAGATGCAAATGTCTCTAGCCCACAGCTCTGGCTGCCAGACTTTGTGTCACCACACACAATAAAGATATTCCCGGTCTTTGAAGTTGCTAAGGCAGGAAAAGGGGATTTTTAGAATAGAGCAAAAGCAGTTTGGAGGCTTTAGATATAATTGGGGCTCAAATAATCTGAAAGGATTGACAATTTAAAGTATTTTGCAAACATGAAAATACTATATTGTCAACATAATACCTATTATCCAGAATATAACATGGAACTGAACAATCTATAAACCTGGTACACACGTTCATGCACCTTAGGTAGATAAATAAGCCCAAAACTGAATAAGAAAATAAAGCAGACCAAAATTGCACTGAAAAAAAAAACACACATAGATTTTTAATGACTCTGAGCTTCTCAAGTGAAACAAAAATTTGGCCTTTTAACACTGATATTCTCCTAGTGGTGCTTTATGAGTACAAATTGAATGCCATTAGCCTTCAAGGAATCAAATTCAAGATTCAGTCGAAGGGCAAATGAGCATTGCATAGTGAAAATGGCTGTAGCATATTACCAAGAAACTATATACAAAAGCTTAAAAGACACCAAAGAAATATATGTCTAGAAAAAGAGGGGAGCCTGTTATAGAGGAAGAGCAAGCGACAAAGACAGCCTACGTGTTGTAAAATCCAAGTCATGTTAAGAAAGCCCCTGCGTATTGGGTGAACCTCTTGTGGTGCAATTATAGTCAGACATGCACTGGAATCATACCAGGTGAAAAAGCATGTGTGGGTTGTAATCTATACCATTAATGGGAGGAGCAATTTCCATGATATTACAGATTTGTGGAAGTTCGGACTAAGATGAAAATACAAACTTGCAAAGTGGATAACAGAGAAAAGTATTATTTGCAACTAAAGTATCCTTTCTGTTTAAAAAAAAAACATTCAGTATGGTATTCCATTAAATAGCCAGCTTCAATAAAGTAATATAATTTATATAAAAGTTAGGAATATAAATCTACTTCATAAAGTGAGAAATGCAATCATCAACATTAAGTATAAGCCAGGATTCCTATTCCACCATTCTCAAAAAAGACTAAAGACTCTCATAATAGCCTTCACACATACTCTAACGCTGGTTAAGATCTACAGCTTTACACTGCCAGATCCTTTTTACGCAGCAACTCTACTTCCAGGAAGGAAAACATACAAAAATAAGTCACAGATCTGAGACAGGTGTGAAAATTTATATCCATACCTTGTATCAGCAAGAAAAATTGAATTGCTGCCCAGTACAGCCACCTTTGTGAGTGAATGAACTCACAAGGTAGAGATTTCAACGAAAGAACCATAGAAAAGCATTAAGGAAGAAAAAAATTTCATTTTTGCAGAGGAAGTGTTGTATAATTATTTCATTCAACTTCAATCCTACGTGCACCTGGACAACAGAAGAGAAAAATTAAGTTCATTCTGTCTGGTCCACTTGTCCACTTTGAACTTAGCACTGGACATTGCCAGTAGTTTGATTATGGTAGTCATGGTCAAAACTGGTTATCTAAAGCTATTCCTCACAGGATGAGTTCTAGCTCTTTAATCTGACTCCCCATGCAAAAAGACCACCATAAGAATAAGAAGAAAAAACCCCCATTATGCTTCAAGTTGATTATTCAATTTAATTACAGTTGATTACTCATTGATAAGCTCCATTTTTACAATTCACCTTTATTATGGTCAGTATCCATCTTCCTCAAAGACTCTGAAATCTGCCCTTTAGCATGAAGGCTCAGTCCTTGAGAAATCACTAAAGAACTCTGCTTGCATGGGAGGCCAAACGAAGAAAGGGCTGGGTTTTGATGGAGTCCTCCACTGTCTCCATGGGACAAAGAGGGGTATGTGGCACTGCTGCTCCAACTGTCACCACAATGGCTACTAGATAAAAAGAATTTCTCCATCTCTCTCTGGACTTGTCTGTACCCATTCCAGGATGCCATGATTTAAGGTGAGGAAAGTCAAGGTAGATGGCAAGTCCACCTGTCTTGCATAAGGTGAAGGTTGATCCAGAGGGCATCCATAGTTCAATCTACTAGATGCCAAAATTCCTCCCCACTATAAAACTCTAAGTTTTGCAAAAGGAATGCTTGTGGAATCATTGTGGAATCAAGGACCAAAAAAAGAGGACTCTTTTCCTTTTTAGATACAAACAGCACCTGGTTTGACATTTATCCTAAAACAAAGCACTGCCAACATCCAGTAATGCTTTGGCACCCTTTTGGTTGTGCATAGGGTTGTACAACTTACTAACTTGACAAAATAAGACTTGACTGAACCCAGAGATGATGTAAGCAAAAAACAGGAAAACCAATCTTCCTGCTGCTCAATAAGAATCCCACCAGGTGTGATGCCTCAAAGGTTCCAAAACATCAGATCTCCACATCAAGCACAGCACAATAGCAGGTACCCATCTTCCCAAAGCATCACATGGATTTGATGGAAGAAATCAATGAGTTACACCCATGGACTTTGACTGGCTACTGAAGTAAAAACTGTATTCATAAGAATTTTCTATGCTTTATGAGAGAATAATAACCTGCCATTCCAGAATTTGGAACTTCATCCATTTCTCCCAAAGCTGTTGATGGAAACTGAAGTGTTAAACCTGATAGTACAGTAAATTATTTCAGTCTACTTGTTCTCAGGATAAGACTAGTACAAAATTCTTCCAGAAAATTCTAAACTGAAAGCAAAGTGATTAGGCAATGGAGATCATGGACAAATTTGCCTGTGAACTGAGCAGGGCAGTTCAAGGATGGAGAGAGAAGCAGTCAGTAAAAACTTAGACCTGACTGGCAAATCAGGAAGTTACTAGAAGATCCTGAAGAAAGGCTGGAATCATTGCAAATTAAGTGACCAACCATATGCAGTTAGCTGATAGGTTAGCAAACATTTATTTCAAAGGCTTATCACCCAATTATTTAAAAGTTCTCAAGGTAAAATTGATTTTAATTATTTTTTAAAGCATGTCATTAAGCATTAAATTGAGAGAGCAGAAGGAGGGAAAGTAAAAAGAAGTCAAACCATCAGAGTGAAGACAGTGGTTTAGGGATACACACTCAGCTGAACTCTCCAAACATTCCCCTCCAAACAACTTTAAAACCTCAAATCAAATTTTGGAGTGGCAAAGACAACAAAAAGTCAAGGTGAGACATTTTTCGGGCTTAAGAAAACTTAAAGAGGTCAACAGAAGAAGTCTGTGGCACCACGGTGAAGGCCTGTCTAGCGCCCACACATGCAGCAACACCAACAGCAGCTTTAGGAGTTCTCAGCCCAGAGGTGGTAAAGAGGTCAGACAACTAGTCAAAAAGAGATTTTAAGGGACCCTTCTGGCACTAGGTACAGCTGGTGATGACTGGCAACTTTATTGACCATACATAGTTCCAGGGTGGAGAAAAGTTCCAGTGGTTAGTCACAAAGGCATAGAGGGCACTCATCATGGGGAATAGCACTAGCTCTTGCGGCTGCAGGAAACCAGGGGCCCTTCCTGGGTAAAGACCATAGCACAGACCAGAATAACAGTGACCATACCTCTCCCAGGTTCAAACCACCTTGGAAGCACCAAAAACTTGCAGATGCCAAGAACTAACTGAAAATAGCAGCACAAAAAGGTCTGAAGCTTGAGACAGTGCCTCCTCACTCACACTAAGTGAGCAGAGCCCAACTTTAACACAAAGTTCAAAGTCAAAAAAGCTAGATAAATGAGCAAACAACAACAACAAAAAGAACTTGACAGGAAAAGGCTATTATGATGCCAGGGAAGACCAAGGCATAAACTCAGAAGACAACAATGCAAAAACAGCTATAAGCAAAGGCTCAAAGAAAAATGCTAATTGGACCCAAAGCATACAAGAATTGCTGAAGAAGTTAAAGAAAGAGATAAAAGTGGTAGAGGACAGAACTGAGGAAAGAAATGAGTGATGCAAGAAAGTTATGACAAAAAAATTAACAGCTTGATACGCAACAAATACTGAAGAAAACACCTTTAAAAAGAGAATTGGCCAAATGGTAAAAGTAGTACAAAAAGTCACTGAAAAGAACAACTTCTTAAAAAGCAGAAGTGGCCAAATGGAAAAGGAGGTACAAAGTCTCATTGAAGAAAATAATTCCTTAAAAATTAGAATTGTGTAAGTGGAAGCTAACGACTCCACGAGACATCAACAAACAATAAAATAAAAGTCAAAAGAATGAAAAAAAATACAATAAAATGTGAAATATCTCAATGGGAAAAAAACTGACTTAGAAAATAGGAGATAATTTAAGAATTACTGTACTACCTCAAAGTCATGATGAAAGAAAGAATCTAGACATCATATTTCAAGAAATTTTCAAAGAAAACTGCTCTGATATCTTAGTTCTAGAGGGTAAAATAGGAACTAAAAAAAAAAAATCTACTGATCACCTCCTAAAAGAGATCCCAAAATGAAAACTCTCAGGATTATAGCCAAATTCCAGAGCTACCAAGTCAAAGGGAAAATACTTCAAACAGCAAGAAATAAACAATTCAAGTATCATAGAACCACAGTCAAGATCACACAAAATTTTGTGGCTTACATGTTAAGAGAGCAGAGGGCTTAGAAAATTATATTCTGGAAGGCAAAGGAGCTAGGATTACAACCATGAATAACCTACCAGCAAATAACCAGCAAAACCAAGCATAATATTTCAGGGAGGGGGAGAGAAGGAATATTTAATCAAATAGAGGACTTTCAAGCATTTCTGATGAAAAGACCCAAGTTGAACAGAAAATCTGATATTCAAACACAATCCAAGAGAAGTATAAAAAGGTAAACATGAAAAGAGTAACCATAAGGGACTCATTAAAGTTAAAGTATTTACATTCCTATATGGGAAGATGACACATGTAACTCTTAAGAACTTTATCTTTATTAGAGCAGTTAAAATGAGTTTACATAGAGGCCATGGATATGAGTCTATTATGTTGGAAAGCTGTCCAAGAAAAATTAAGGGCTGAAAAAAAAGATGCCCTGGGAGAAGGGGAAAGAGAGGCAGAATGGAGAAAATGTTCTAACATATAAGAGGTATGCAAAGAGCTTTTACAAACAGTGGAGGAGAAAAGGGGATGGGCAATTTTTGAACTTTGTGCTCCCATTAAAAATCAGGTCAAAGAAGGAAGAATATATGCATATTTATGTGTAAATGTATATATGTGTCTGTACACACATACACTCAATTGTGTATGGAAATATAACTTACCTAATAGGGAAATAAGAAAGGAAGGGGAAAATAGAAGAGGGGGGGAGGGGAACAGGAAGGGAGGATTAAGAGAGGCAGTTGTTAGAAGCAAAACAGATTTTTGAGAAGGGACAGGATAAAAAGAGAAGGAGAGGAAGTAATAGAAAAAAATGAGATGGAGGGAAATACACAGTAATCATAACTGTGAATATGAATAGAATGAGCTCACCCAGAAGTAGATAACAGAATAAATCAGAAACCAGGATCCAACAATCTGTTACTCACAAGAGACACACTTGAAACAGACACACATATACAGAGTTAAAGTAAGGGGCTAAAGTAGAATCTAATATGCTTCAGCTGAAGTTAAAAAGGAAGTGGTTAGCAATCATGATCTCAGACAAGCAAAAATAAAATTAATTAAAAGAGATAATCAGGAAAACTACATTTTGCTAAAAGATGCCATAAACAATGAAGTAATATCAAAATTTTTTACAAGTTTCTCTGAAAAAGGCCTAATTTTTCAAGTATATAGGGAACTGAGTCAAATTTATAAAAATAAGAGCCATTCCCCAATTGATAAATTGTCAAAGGTTATAATCAGGCAGTTTTCAATAGAAGAAATCAAAGCCAACTATAATTATATGAAAAATGTTCCAAATCACTACTGATTAGAGAAATACAAATTAAAACACCTCCTTGGTACCATCTCAAACTTATTAGAAATGACAAATGTTGGAGGGGATGAGGGAAAAATGGGTACACTAATGAATACTGGTGGAATAGTGAACTGGTTCAACCATTCAGGAAAACAATTTGGAACTATGTTAAAGGGTGATAAAATTGTGCATATCCTTTCCCCTAGCAATATCACTACTAGGTCTGTATCTCAAAGAGATCAAAGAAAAAAGAAATCTATATTTATAGCTGCTCATTTTGTGATGGTAAAAAATTAGAAATTGAGGGGATGCTCATCAGCTGGGGAATGGCTGAACAAACTGTGGCATATAATTGTAATGGAGTACTACTATAGTATAAGCAATGACGAGAAAGGTAGCTTCAGAAAACATAGCAAGACCTATGTGAACTGATGCAAAATGAAGTGAGGAGAACCTGGAAATCAGTAACAGCACTGTTGTAATGATGATCAACTGTAGCTATTCTGATCAAGACAGTGATCCAAAACAATTCAAAAGGAGTCATGCTTTTTTAAAAAAATACTATACACCTCCAGAGAGAGAGAACTGGTGAACTCTGAATGCAAGCTGAAGTATAATTTTCTCACTTTTAAATTTTTCTTGCTCTTTTTGAAATAGGGTTAATATGGAAATATATTTTTCATAATTTTACATGTATAACTTATATATTGCTGTCCTTAGTGGATAGGGAAGGGTGGTAGGGAGAGAGAGAATTTAAAAAGAAAATAATGTTTTAAAATAAATAACAAATTGAAATTTTAAAAAATTTTTTAAAAAGTCAAGCCAACTGTGACTGGGAGACACAACTCTATGGAGTTTAGAATTGTGGGACTACTATTTTATATAAAACTTTGTACTAGATATTTGTAAAGAACAGGGAGATAGGAAGAATTTGTTTTTTTGAAAAAGCTCTGAGGTAACTTTCAGTTTAAAGGTCACTTGGAGACAGACACACAAACTGGTTCCAGGAGCTATACTGAAAGCTGTTTGGACAAGCTGCCCAAGTTTGTTTCCCTATCATAGACTTCAAAAATTCAGGATCACCTCTACATTGCAATGAAGCATGGGAAGAACCAGAGGTAACGTGGGTACCTAAAAATCTAAAAGTTCAGCTATGTTAAATTGAGTCAACTGCACATTACTGTACTAGCAAATGTAATGGCAAGTAAAGTGGGACTTTCTGTTGTCTTTTGTTTTAGAGTGCTTCTCAGCACTAAGGCAATCAAGTGCCTTTGAGTCTTGCCTGTGTTTGAATCAAGTCATTGACTGGAAACAATATATATGATGTGGTGCTAGTGATTAAAGATCTTTCCCACACCCTTTTGCTAAGTAGATGCTAAGCCTCAGGGCCATAAACATGGTACACATGCTCTGAGGTTGGCATTTTGCTTTGAGGGCTTACTCATGTTAAGAATGTTCATGTGATTTGGTCAGAGAAGACTCTGGGTAGCCATTGGAGCCCCCAGGCTTGGAAAACCCAGATGCTGGTGCTTCTATCTCTGGTAACTATGTATATAATGTCTTGGTCAGACAGCTAGAAGCCTGTTGATTTGTATTTATTTGCTCTGTTTGTATAATTTCTGCATGTAATTTCTGTTTGTATTCTCTCTGAAGTTCAGGGTACTGGCTTTTCCCCCTGAACTAAGTGAATGATATATTTATGTTTAATTAAAGTAAGATTGTTAACCCCTTAAAGTTGCTTTCCTTACAAAAGCAGATCAAAGAACCTGTGCTAGCAGCTTTCCTGTATGCTGGTGTTATTGGTCTTATACCCCCAAATCAGCTGCTAGCAACATTGTTGTTACAGCAAATAACACAGAGATAATAATGACATGGTTTTATGTTGGAAATTTAGTGATTCACTCTTTTTTTAATATTACAGAATATTAGGCATGAGGACACAAAGCTGAAAGCAATGCCACTAACAGAAATCGATGGGTAATACACAGAAATTTATACTCTATAATTATCTTTCTGGTTTATAGTTCCAGTTACCTTTGGGTTTTTAGTAGCTCATTTTGTCCTCTAAAATCCTTTCCACTACAGTAACATTCACAAAATATAGTTATTTCCCCTGTGCTGTAGTTTCAAACCCATACACATCAGCCACATGAAAAAAAAAATTTTAAAGACTCATCTAACTTTGCTCCTCTTCTCACTTGTCAGGTCAACCTGTAGAAACCAGGGTTCATGAGAATAGACCTAAGACAAACTGAAAGGCAGGACAAGTTTTCTCTGATACCCATAGACCTTTCTTCTCAGTCTCCCCTTGTTCCTTTTGGAACTTCAAATGTCAACCCTGCCGAACTACACAGTTACCATATTTAATCCTTGGTGGCTGAGGCCTTCTTAAGATATAGATGAACAACAACAACAACCTGAGTAAAGTTCTAAGTCCTGTCTCCTTTGCCCCATACATGGTCAAAATTTACCCACTGTGCCCTGGTTAACTTGTATTAAAACAAAACCAAAAAAAACAATACGCTAATATGACCATAGATTACAGTGAATTCATGTGTCTCCCCTGCCACATTGCATTCTAACAGAGGCCTACCTGGAGAAAGCCCATAACAGTGATTCTCTTGGTGGAAAACATATGCAACAATGGAGGAAAGATTAAAGGGGCATAAGAGTATGGAAGAAAAAACACTGGATTTAAAATTATAAGAAGTGGATCTGAAATGTGGCTCTGCCAGAATATGAGCTCCTTGAGAGCAGGGACCATGTTTTGCCTTTCTTTATATTCCCTGCACTTAACAGAAATGGATGGGTAAGAAACAGAAGTGGCTGTTGGGAAACTTAGAAGTGACATTAAAGTACAAGGACTGCACCAGTTCTTTCTCTTTGCCTTCTGCACAAGGGAGTGGGTGGTCCTAGAGAGAGTGCCAAGAGAAGCAGCACCTTCAAGAGAAAGTTAGGTTTAAGTGAACACCAGATGACAGAAGGAATATGAGAGGAAGAGGAGTTTGACTTGAAGGGGGCACAATGGAAAGGTAGGGCCAAGGAGGATGGGGCAGAAAGGCTATGGTGGAGGAGACAGGAGGGTAGACATTAACTGCAAGCATTATTATCCTCATTTATATTTAGGAAAACTGAGGGTTAGAGAAGCGAAGTGACTTAGAATGTCTGATGACTTGGAGCTAGAAGGGACTTTAAAGAAGTTCAAGTCCAACCCTTTCATTTTATTAATGAGAAAGCTAAGGCCCAGAGAGAACTGACAATCCAAAGTCACACAGGAAATAAATATCAGAGTCAAAATTTGAACCTTAGATCACAGGTCATAGGTTTAGAGGTAAAAAAGATCATTTAGTCCAATGCCCTCATTTTACAACTGACAAAAATGAAGCCCAAAGAAGTGAGCTGACCAAACTGGAGTGTGACTCCCAATCCTTTGTACCACACCACCTCTGGTTCCTTTCACTTCAAATCACCAGTGTCCATAGTAAATTCCAAAGCTGGGATGGAAAGTCCTCACAAAATGACAAATTCTTCTTTTTCAAATGGGTTTCTCTTCTTTTTCTTTCATCCTAGTGATGTCTGAAAAACTAGATTCTGTTTCACTGATTTGTTAGCGTCTTTAAGTCAGTACCTTTATTTGCTGTCTGGAACCTAATGGCCCAGGTTTAAAAAACTATAGGCCACCCAGAAGGGAGTGGTGGTAGCAGCAGTAACAGCAAAAGTAAAAACAACAAAAACAATAAAATAATAATAATAATAATAAATGTTAGCTGTCACTTTAAGGCATACAAAGTACTTTACAAATATTATCTCATACAAATTTTACAAGAACTCTATGAAGTAAATATTATTATAGGTCCAATTGACAAATGAGGAAAATGAGACACAAAGATATTAAATGACTCGCCCAAGGCCATGCAGTGTCTAAAGCAAAATTTGAACTTTAGGTCTTCAAGATTCCAAGTTCAGTTTTCTAATTACTATACCACCTCAGTTTACATTTCCATAGCAATTTATGGTTATAAAACATTTTAATGTACATCCCAGCAATTCTTTATAAGAGCCCTAGGAGGTAAGTAGTGAAGGGCTGGGATTCAAAACCAATTTTAGGAAGGAAAAAACTAAGACTCTGGGAGGTTAAAAGGATTTACCACATCCAATACTTTTCAATTTTATCATGCAATGATGTACTGTGAACAGTAATGCCCCAGTCCTAACCCAGGATAATTTCTTTGTATGTAATAAAGGCAGAAAAAAGGAATGGATATCTATCTCAGGAGATATGTGGTTCCAGAAAGAAAAAATAGAAACTGTCAAATAGAAATGAGTCTAGGGTGGCTAGAGTGCTAGCCACCATTCTGCCTGGAACTCCTTCTTTCTAGATAGTTTCAGTTGTTCCCATATAGTATACTCAGCCTCTTTGTCAATAGTTTGGCTCTTCCAAAAGTTGGTAAATTTTCCTGTTTTGGTTATTCAAACAAATTCTACAACATTTCTCTCAGCAATATCATTCTCTCAGCAAATCCTGAAATAATCACATCTCTACAGTTTAAACCACGTCACTTGCTCAATGTGAGGCCATGAAAATTAAAGCTACATAGGTTACTTCTGACTTGGTAACATTTGGTTTGCTTCTGACATTTAGGGAAGCAAGATGGGAAATGGCCACCTACACCACAACTAGACTCAATCTGCCATTAGTTAGGACTGTTGGCAATTAACTTTCTTGTCTAACAAATTAAAACAATTTTGACTTTGTAAAACTAAAATAACTTAAAGGCTCTAGATTCCATAAATGAATGAAAAAGCTTTCATTCAGTATTTACCACGTGCAAAGTACCTTGCTAAGAGCTGGGGATACAAAGGCTTTAAATGTAATGCATTTATTGCTCTCAAAAAGCTCACATTCTAATGGAGGAGATGATGCAATTAAGGGATTTCAACAGCAAGGGGTAAGAAAGCCCCATGGTTCTTATGGTAAAGCAGCAAAAAAGGACAATAATGTATCCTTTTAATGTCATTTTCTATTTTTGGTTTGTTTTTTTATTATTTAAATTTTTTAATATTTTATTATTTTTTTAATATTTTTAGTTTTCAGCATTGATTTCCACAAGATTTTGAATTACAAATTTTCTCCCCATTTCTACCCTCCCTCCCACTCCAAGATGGCATATATTCTGATTACCCCATTCCCCAGTCAGCCCCCCATCCCCTTTTCCCTTACTTCCTTGTAGGGGAAGATAGATTTCTATGCCCCATTGCCTGCATATCTTATTTCCCAGTTGCATGCAAAAACAACTTTTTTTCAAACATCTGCTTTTAAAACTTTGAGTTCCAAATTCTCTCCCCTCTTCCCTCCCCACCCACCCTCCCAAAGAAGGCAAGAAATTTAACATAGGTCACACATGTATCATTATGCAAAACCCTTCCACAATACTCATGTTGTGAAAATGAACTATATTTTGCTCCCTCCTATCCTGTCTCCCTTTATTCAATTTTCTCCCTTAACCCTGTCCCTTCTTGAAAGTGTTTGCTTTTGATTACCTCCTCCCCCTATCTGCCCTTCCTTGTATCATCCCCCATTTTTTATCCCCTTCCTCTTTCTTTCCTATGGGGTAAAATACCCAATTGAGTGTGTATGTTATTCCCTCTTCAAGTTGAATCCGATGACAGTAAGATTCACTCATTCCCCCTCACCTGCCCCCTCTTCCCTTCCAACCAACTGCTTTTTCTTGCCACTTTTATGTGAGATAATTTACCCCATTCTATCTCTCCCTTTCTCCCTCTCTCAATATATTCCTCTCGCATAGCTTAATTTTATTTTATTTTTTTAGATATCATCCCTTCATATTCAACTCACCCTCTGCCCTCTGTCTATATATATATATATATATATATATATATATATATATGTGTGTGTGTGTGTGTGTATTCCCTTCAGCTACCCTAATACTGAGGTCTCATGAATTACACACATCATCTTTCCATGTAGGATCATAAACAAAACAGTTCAACTTTAGTAAATCCCTTATGATTTCTCTTTCTTGTTTACCTTTTCATGCTTCTCTTGATTCTTGTGTTTGAAAGTCCAATTTCCTATTCAGCTCCAGTCTTTTCACTGAGAAAGCTTGAAAGTTCTCTATTTTATTAAAAATCCATATTTTGCCTTGGAGCATTATACTCAGTTTTGCTAGGTGGGTGATTCTTGGTTTTAATCCTAGCTCCACTGACCTCCAGAATATCATATTCCAAGTCCTTCAATCCCTTAATGTAGAAGCTGCTAGATCTTGTATTATCCTGATTGTGTTTCCACAATACTCAAATTGTTTCTTTCTGGCTGCTTGCAGTACTTTCTCCTTGATCTGGAAACCCTGGAATTTGGCAAAAATATTCCTAGGAGTTTTCTTTTGGGGATCTTTTTCAGGAGGCAATTGATGGATTCTTTCAATGTCTATTTTACCCTCTGGCTCTAGAATATCAGAGCAGTTCTCCTTGATAATTTCTTGAAAGATGATATCTAGGCTCTTTTTTTGATCATGGCTTTCAGGTAGTCCAATAATTTTTAAATTCTCTCTCCTGGATCTATTTTCCAGGTCAGTGGTTTTTCCAATAAGACATTTGACATTGTCTTCCATTTTTTCATTCCTTTGGTTCTGTTTTATAATACCTTGATTTCTCCTAAAGTCACTAGTTTCCACTTGCTCCAATCTAATTTTTAAGGTAGTATTTTCTTCAGTGGTCTTTCGGACCTCTTTTTTTCATTTGGGTAATTCTGCCTTTCAAGGCATTCTTCTCCTCATTGGTTTTTTGGAGCTCTTTTGCCATTTGAGTTAGTCTATTTTTTAAGGTGTTATTTTCTTCTGTATTTTTTGGGGTCTCCTTCAGCAAGTCATTGACTTGTTTTTCATGGTTTACTTGCATCAATCTCATTTCTCTTCCTAATTTTTCCTCTACTTCTCTAACTTGCTTTTCCAAATCCTTTTTGAGCTCTACCATGGCCTGAGACCAATTCATACTTTTCTTGAAGGCTTTTGACGTAGGCTCTTTGAATTTGTTGACTTCTTCTGGCTGTATGTTTTGATCTTCTTTGTCACCAAAGAAAGATTTCAAAGTCTGAGACTGAATATGAGTGTAGTTTCATTGCCTGGCCATGTTCCCAGCCAACTACTTGACCCTTGAGTTTTTCTGTCAGGGTATGACTGCTTGTAGAGAGTACTTTGTCCCAAGCTTGAGGGTCTGTGCTGCTGTTTTCAGAGCTACTTCTACACAGCAAGCTCTGCCACACCAGTGCTCCTTCTCCCCCAAGAACCGCCAAACAGGACTGTGGCCTAGATCCAGGCAGGGCAAAGCAGGCTTTGCACTCCCACTCTAATCCACAGCTTAATTCCTCCCACAGGATGGGCCTGGGGCCGGAAGCAACTGCAGCTGGAGCTCTAGAAGCAGCATCAGAGCTGCACCACCTCCTCTACCTGCCACCCCTTCCTGCCCCCGGGCAGTGGCCTACTGCGAACTCCTTTCACTCTGTCCCAGCAGTTTTTCCCACTAACCTTCTCTGTTGTCTTTGGCATTTTCGGGTTGAGAAGCCTGGGAACTGCCACAGCTCACTGATTCAGGGCACTATGCCTGTTCCGCCCAGCTCCTGGTCTGGTTGGTGCTGGCGCGGCTCACACTGGGCTCTGCTCTGTTCCGCTCCTGGCACAGTGCGATAGATCTTACCCAGCGACCATCCAGGCTGTCCTGAGGGAGCCCTGCTTCCCTCTGATATTTTATGGGTTCTGCAGATCTAGAATTTGTTTAGAGCCTTTTTTTATAGGTGTTTGGAGGGACCTGGGGGGACGCTTAAGGAAGTCCCTGCTTTCCAGCTGCCATCTTGGCTCCACATTCCTTAATGTCATTTGCAATGATAAAGACCATATCCTTACACCACTGGGAACTTTAAGAGTGAGAATTTTCTTTTCCAAGTCTTCAGTAGCTAAGCTGCTGAGAAGGCAAGGGGCTAAAACAGCCATCGGGCTAATAACTGTTGGAGCTGGGCTGGAAGCAGAGAAAGTGGGGATTAGAAGGTACTGTCAGTGGCACTTGGTTAAATAAGAGGCATTGGTAAGGATGTTGGGTTCCTTCCCTACAAGAGTTGCTAGATGGTGTAACAGACACAGCACTGGACCAGGAATCAAGAAGACTGAACTCAAATTTGGCCTCAGACACTTCCTAGCTGCATGACTCTGAGCAACTCACTTAACCTCTGTCTGCATCAGTTACCCCAATTGTAATATAGGGATAATGACAGTACCAACTTTCCAGGCTTGCTGTGAGGATGTTTGTAAAGTGCTGAGCACAATGCCTGACACACAGTAAGCCCTTTTAAATGCTTGCTTTCTTCCTCCTCCTTGACAATGGCTATGGGTAGGGCTAGAAGCAGGGCCAGTGGTCTGGGAGGTGCCACTATTTCCAGGAATCATGAGCTGTCTCTATCTGAGTCAGTGGAGTTCTTGGTCATGACAGCAGTAGTTTGCCACCTCCTGTCTCCCTCAGGGTGCCCCATCAATGGCAGCTGTTCCTCAATTGGTGGGTATTACTGGCCCCTTCTCCACAGGATTTCCTCCCTATTTAAATGTCCCTCTTCTCCACTGGGAGAAATTAGAACGTGAATAAAAGGCAAATGATACAGTAATTTACAAAGAATCCAAAGCTCAACGGGAAATCAGTGGAACTTCCAGTAGAAATTATCAGCAGTTATATATGTACATATACAAACACCAAACCAATACAACACTCATCTGTTACAGAAAATGATGCCTCACAGTTAGAAATTTTTATGTTAGGGGTTCCTTAAAGAATCCAGAGTGAGCTTTGTTCTCAGAATTTTTTATTTCTTTATATTCCTCCTTTATCTTTTGGTTAATATTAACCTCACCTGACCAAAACCTGTCCCATGGGATGTGAAAATTTACTTAAGAGCCTTAAGCATTCCTTAGATAAGAAGCCAGAGGAAAAATCTCAACAATCCCTAACTCCTTGGCAACATGTAAGTCCTCCTCCTCAATCAGTCTATTTGTGAATTCTGTAAATATAGTTTAATCTGTAACCTGACTTAGCTTACATATAGAATTTGTTTGACAGGATTCTTTCCTTAGGGGATGTATGAGATTATGACTGTTTAAATAAGTTTGTTCAACTTTTATGACACTGGAAGAAGTATGGGATTAGGAATCTATCCTTTAATTTTAGGGCCTAAGAGGAATGGAAAAGACTATAACATGTAAATAAATTATTTCTCTGCTAATCTGACATAATTTTTCCTCTAAGAGACCTTGTCAGAATCCTAATAATTGTTCAGGTTTTCTCTAAGGCCTGAATTTATGCTTAAGCATAATAATAAAACCTAGGTTTTTACCTCCATAATTTTTACATTGAGTAAATATCTATTTGGTAGCGCTCATCTACCACATAACCTCAGAAAGGAGATATTTTTCTCCACAACAACTTAATACCTTTTTTTTTTAATGATAGGTGATATCATTAGGTAATTTCAAGTGCTTCTCAAATTCCAATGAAAGCCTCTTTGATATGATTTGGAAATGTGTGGAATACCTACAGATGAAAAAATATTTAGCCGAATGGACAGGAATTCCTACCAAAACAGCCTGAGACAACATTTTGTTTCATAGACTTCTGCTTGCTGAAGTCTTTGTATGCTCCGTTAAATTAACTGAAAATTAAGTCTGCCAAAAAGTGTATTGATTACATTTATCTTGCCTTTGAAGGCTACTTTAACATCAAGAATGCTAACCATGGGAGACATATTTATAGCTGGTGAGCTTAATTGATCATAGTACCATATAAATGAACATAAGTCACAGCTTTCATTCATAGTGTAAACCACTTAGTCCTGCCCTATGACAACAGATTCCACTGTAACCCCCACCACTATGCAACTGGTTAGCTTGACATATAAATCATTAATAATTTTTTTTTAATTTTTAAGGACAGACAGGGCCAGAGAATGTGAATAAATCATGGTAAATCTATCACTCCTACTGCAAAATGTAACTCAAAACAAACATCCCTAATACTAGTGCAGAACATCCGCCTCAAATATAAAACCAGTACATACACATGACACAGATACACTCTAATGCCAACACTTCAGCTCTCCCCTATCAAAAATCACTCAGAAGCCTATCTGACAGGATGAGTAAAACCCTTACTTACATATCCTGGGTTTTCATTAATCCTTTTTCCCCCCCCAAGCCTCGCTTTTTTCACTCAAGAGAAAATATTTTTACTGTAGAACTCGGGTACTAATTCGAAAGCCAGTCTCTACCCATCCCAGTTTTGCATATTCAAATCTTTTGGATCTGCTATTTCTCACTTCAATCAGGTAGTGCTTTCTAAATTTTTTAAAATTTTTTCCCAATTACATGTTAAAACAATTTTTCAACTTTTTTAAAAAAAGTTTTGAGTCCCAAATTCTATCCCTCTCTCCCTCTCTCTTCCCTGAGATGGTAAGCAATCAGATATAGGTTATACATGTGCAATCTTGTAAAACGTTTCCATATTAGTTATTTTGTACAAGAAGACTTAAAGGAAGGAAGGAAGGAAGGGACGGAGGAAGGGAAAAATAGCATGCTTCAGTTAGTATTCATAAAATATCAATTCTTTCTCTGGAGACAGATAGTATGCTTCATTGTTAGTCTTTTTTTTAATTCTTTACAGGGAAGGAAGGGAGAGAGGAATCCAGACACTGCAATCCTACATCAAAAAGACAGACAAAAGTACAATCTTATATCATGTTCTATATAGTGTGACTGGGAAAGCATAAGAGCATTGTCCTTTATCCAGAACCCTTGTGAGCATGCCATCATGAAACTGGCATACAACACTGAGGAACTTCTCCAGGTAACCAAATTTTGCCAAGATCTTCCACAAGCCCTCACAATTGACAGTATCAAGGCCTTAGTCAGGTTGAGGAATGTTGTGTACAGAACTCTGTTTTACTCCAGGCATTTCTCCTGGAGTGGGCAGCAAGCACCACATGAACCATTCCTTGGGCCTTTCTGAAGCCACACTGGCTCTTAGGTAGATGACTATCTTTTAGATGAAGGGTTAGCCTATTAAGGTAGACTCTGGCAAGAATCTTGCCAACAATGACTAAGAGAGAGAGAGAGAGACCCCACTCCCACTGTGATTGTCACAGGACAGTCTGTTTCCTTTTCCTTTATAGAGATGGAGGCATCTTAGAACTCTGGAGGGATAACCTCCTCTTGCCATATAATCTGGAAGATTTCAATCACCTTCTGTATGAGCAGTAGACCCCCTATTTCACAGATCTCTACTGGGATGGAATCAGCACCAGGCATTTTGCCACAGGAGAGAAGCCTAACAGCATTCAATACCTCCTCTTTAGTTGGAAGTTGGGCTAGAGAGCGACTGGCTTCAGCTTGAGGTATAAAGTCAATGGTTTCAGCGCTGATTGATAATGGTCTGTTGAGAACATGATGTAAATGTTCAGCCCACCTCTTCAGGATCATGTCCTTATCACTGATCAGTGTGGCTCCATCAGTGCTGAGCAGGTGAGATGCACCAGAGGTCTATGGCCCATAAATAGCCTTCAGGGCATCATAAAAGTGCTTTGGATTGTTGCTATCATTGTAAAACTGAATTTCGTCTGCCTTCTTACTGAGCCAAGAATTCTACATCTCTCTAAGCTTTGCTTGCACTTTACTTGGGATGGAGTTAAACACTGCCTTCTTAGAGATGGATGAACTATCCTGCTGGTAAACCCTGTGGAGTTCTCATTTTTCATTTAGCAGCTTCTGAATTTCCCCATCATTTTCATAAAACCAATTCTGATGTTTCTGAGTGTTCTGGCCCAGATGGGCAAATGCAGTGCTGTACATCTCTCTGAAAGCTGCCCATTCCTTTTCTGTGCCACTGTTGCTAACTGTGTACTGACTCAGCTTTCCCTTCAGGTCAGCAATAAGCTGTTCACCCACTGAGAAGCCCTCTAATCTGGGGGAACCTATGGCCTTGAGGCCACATGTGGCATTCTAGGTCCTCAAGTACAGCCCTTTGACTGAAACCAAACTTCACAGAACAATCTCCTTAATAAAAGGATTTGTTCTATAAAACTTGGACTCAGTCAAAAGGCCACAAGTTCCCAACCCATGTCCAATTTAGACTCCAGATAGTTGTCGGCCATCATTTTTGTCGAATACAAAAGAAAGCCTTCAAGAAGGATGAAAAGGAAAATGGCATCAGGGTCAGCTACCACACTAACAGTAAACTAACTTAAAAGACTATAAGCCAAGACTAAAGGAGGGAGAGTTGGTACTAGGCTTTTTCTTCATAGACTGTGCACTTCCTGCAGCCTCTGAGGATGAGATGTAACAGAAGATGGAACAATTCTCTGCTGGTTTTTACTAATTTTGGCCTACCAATTAACACCAAGAAAACAGAAGTTCTCCATCAGCCAGCATGGCACCATCCATGTTGGTTTATAGCAAATGGAGAAATTCTGAATACTATGGATAAGTTCACTTACCTTGATAGCATGTCCACATAGATGATGAGACACACATATTGCCAGAGCTAGCTCAGTGTTTGGGAGGCCCTGAAGGAAAGTGTGGGAGAGGAGAGTTACAAGACTGCCTGCCAAACTGAAGGTCTACAGAGCCCTTGTGCTGACTTCATTGTTGTATGTCTGTAAAACCTGGACAGTATACCAGCACCATGAAAGAAAACTGAACTGCTTCCATTTAAATTGTCTTAGGAAGACTCTGAAGATCACAAGGCAAGATAAGAACCTGAAGTCCTTTCTTGAGCTGAACTACCAAGCATTCAAACTACTACAGAGAACTCAACTCCAATGGGCTAGCCATGTAGCCTAAATACTAAACATACATTTACCTAAAAGACCATTTTACAAAGAACTCACACAAGCCAAGAGCTCACAAGGTGGTCAGAAGAAGTGGTACAAGGACACTCTCAAAGTCTCTCTGAAGAACTTTAGTACTGATTGTGAGATGCTGGCATAGGACCACTGATGAGGGCACAGTCTCTGGGAACCCCCTTGAGTCTGGAGTGCGGTCTCTGGGAGCCCCCTTGAGCTGTCCCTGAGTCTTCCAGCTGGATCTGGCCTTCCCCTAGGGCCACAAGCCTCACATTGTCATTGGGCCCAGATCTCTCCCTCTATTATTACTTTAGATATGCATGCCTTCAGTTACTTCCCAACCTTTGATATTCCTTCAGGAACTTCCTGCCCTTAATTCTATTCTCTTGGTTCCTGGACTCTGACCTCACCTGGTCCTCCTTAGACTTCCTCTCAAGACCCTCCCTAAACCCCTCCTCTAGTCACCCCAGACCACCCCTCAATCCCTCCTACAATCTTTGTGTATATAATCTCCATCTTGCCTCCATGAAGGTGCTCAGATTCAATCTAATTCAGTAGGTTGAATCTGGCCCGCTTGTGAAAACAGGCGTCACAGGGTGGGGGGATTTCTTAAGACAGCCCATTATGGTGAATCCCTAATAAACTTTGTCTTTTCCCTTGGCTGAGAAGGCTTGAGTAGAATTCTTTCAGCAGGACCTGGCGTGTAGGTATTTTGGGGCTGCGGCAGTCACCCCTAGAAACATATGGTTCCCTTACAATCATCATTTACAAAAACCTCTTCACCACCAGCACACTGTGCCCATATCAAGGAGGGTGCTATGTTCTGAGCAAAGCAGAATCATAGTAGCACAAAGGAAATGTGAGATGTGCAAATCTAGAAACATTTCCACCCCAAATATTCAAATGGATTATTTGTGTCCCACCCGTGGTAGAGTCTTCCAAGCTCAAACTCATATTGAATTGATCAGCCATATTCTTGAGCCCAAAACTGTGATGTCATTTAGTTTTCAGGTATGAAGGACAAACAAGAAGTCAATATAGTGTGCTAGTAGATACTTGTGGCCTCTTTCTGAAACTGTCAAGAATATGCATTATCTTAAAGATTCTGTCTTTGCTGTTTAAAGTCATGGTTAAAACTTGTAAACTTTGTTGTTTTTTGTTTTGTTTTGTTTTTTCCCCGTGGGCCTGTTATTTCCTGGTTATTTGGAATTCCCAGTATGGAAATGCCCTCCACCGTTGCTGATCAACCACTCATCTATAACTTGCAGTCAGAGAGTTACCTGGGGCAGAGACAGGTTGAGTGTTTATCTATAGACACACAGTCTGTGCCAATGGCAGGGCTGGAACCCAGGTCCTACCATTCTCAAGGCTATCATACTGCCTTATAGGATTTGTAAATTGGTTTTACTTTAGGATTTATCTTTGCAACACTGTTCTGATCATTTTCTTCACAGCACACCGTGGCTATTCTTTCAGATCTTTCAGTGATAGCAGTTTCCTTTTTCCTTAATACTAAATCCACATTCATATCAACACCTTCAACTCCTGACAGCTTGTCTTTCAGCTTTTATTCATTAGGTCCCCTAAAGCCTTTTTTTTTTAATGACAGAGTTTTTAATAGAATCCTCTGTTTGTAAATAGAATGGTCTTTATTACACCTCCCTTTGGTAGCTTGGCTCACAATAACTAAGCCAAGAAGAACTAATCTGTTAGTCAATAAGCTCTTATTAGAGTGAACTCCAGAAGACATCACAAAGCCTGTGGAAATTAGTTTTGATTTATGTTTTTCTTATAGCCATGGTCTTTAAACTGTCATATATATTTTACCTTATGTGATAGGACCAGTGATTTCCTGACACAGCTTCCCTGACACTACTTCTTCCCCACACCCAACCTGATTGACCTCAGCTTCCCTGCCTTCATGGGTTCCTGGGAAGGGATGGAGGCGGGGAGAGAAGTGAGAGAGGGAGCTGCTACATCCAGAGAAGCAGCTAAATGTCACTGTATCCTATTTCATATTCTTGCTGTTGTGAGACAAAGTAAATTTTCTTTGTTAAATGTTCAGTGACTTAAGAGTACCTAATTTTGTCCTGATATTGAACCCGAAATGGCTTTAGAGCTGTGCCTACAACAGTAATCCTAAGGATATAAGAAACAAATAGTCTTGAAAAGAGAATTGAAGAGGATTACCAACATGGAGCAATTAGAAGAAAGCAGAAGAGCCAAATAATTTCCCTTTCCCCATCAAAAAAAAAAGAAGAGAGAAGCAATAAGAGCCCTCCAAACACCAACCTGAAGCCCAAACCACTACTTCTACAATGAACAGCTCACATGCTCTTAACATATCCCTTCTTGTTATGTTTAATCCTCAGCTCCTCCCTCACAAAGTTTGGGGGCAATACCTTAATGTCTTCATTCTAAATTAATAGACTCACAGGAACAAAGAGCCAGAGGTGGAAAGGACCTCAGATGCCATCTAGTCTAGCACTTCTTAAACTGTGGGTCACAATCTCATATAGGGTTTAAGAAACACTGAAGGGGTTGGCAAGTGGAAAAAGTTTAAGAAGCCCTGAATTCTAACCCGCTCATTTTACAGATGAAGAAACTGGGGATTAAGTGATTTTCCCAAGGTTTATGCCAGACCTGAAAATTCTGTCTCTCCTCTTAACAATCTCCACTTCCCCCCAGCCATCCTACAAACTGTTGCCATATTAATTGTCTCTTCAGATCCTCAAAGATATACTTCCTTTGTGACAGTCAAGACACTTTGCCATGTAGTACCAAACTAATTTTCCCACTCATATCTCTCACTACTCCTCTACATAATCCTATACTCCAATCAAACCCCACTAATCACTGTTACTGAAACACGCCTATTTCCTGCCCCTAAGTCCTGCCTCATGCTATTTCCTTGGCCTGCAACATTACCCCTTTACATCTCTACCTATAAGAATCATATTGATCATTCAAGGCCCAGTTCAGATGTCAGCCCTTTTATGAAGCATTCTCAAATCATCCTAAATATGTGATCTCCATTTTTTACTCCCCCATAACATTATTTCCGGTTGCACATTTTTACTTGAATGTCCATAAAGCACCTCAAAATAAAAACAACAAAAAACAAAATGTGGCACCTTTTGCAAGTAACTAATTCTTCCTTCTGACTTCCCCATTTCTGCCAATTGGGCTAAACACTAAGGTAGATACAAACTACTTAAATGGAAAAGACTTGAGCTTTGAAGTCAAAACACCCAGGTTCAGATCCTAGTCATGTGCCTTACTACCACTGGGTAACCTTGAACATGCTATGATCTCTGTCTCAGTTTCCTTATCTGAAAAATGGGCGGTAGAGAGGCTGGACTAAATGACCCCCAAGATGCTTTCTGGTTCTAAAGCCTTGGAGAATGATCCAAAGACAATTAAGACATATTCTGCCTTCAGGAAACTTATGCTCTATTGGGGAAAAATACCTATGTGCATATGTAGGAAAGCACCTTGTTTTCCCATTTATCATATACTACATCTGAGGTCAAAAGGCCTAGGTTTAACTCCCAGCTCTAGCACTTACCATGTGACCATAGGCAAATTACTTTACCTATTTGAACCTCAGTTTCATTTACAAAATGAAGATACTCATTGGTCTTACTATGTACCTCACCTGATTATTGCAAGGAACAAAATAATGTTTGTGAAAAACATATCATAATAGTGAGATCCTGTGCAAATGTAGGTTATTATTATAAGAAAAGTATTATAGCAAAAAGAACAATAAACAAATTCAGAATGCCTGAATTCCAGTTCTGGCTGTCACTAATTAGCTACATGAACCTGGGCACATAATTATACCTATTTGAATTTGCTTCCTCCTCTATAAAATGGGGTAATAATATCTGTTACACGTATTTCCCAGGGTTACCATAAACTGTAAAGCAACATACAAATGCTAATTACAATTATTCAAATTTATGATCACAACTATGATGTACAATTACCATATTCTATGATAAATTCAAAAGATAAGTAATATAGGCTTTTCCTCATAACAAAGTGGATAGTTAACAAAGTGTGGATACATAAATACTGTAAATATTTTTGACTTTTTTAGCAACTTCAGTTTCACCATGATATTCCCAGAATTTGAACACCACAGCAGGTTCCTAGGCATTTGGGAAGAATGCTTCAAGCTGGAAAGAAGCTTCGAGGCCATTTAGCCCAACTTCCTTTTAAAGATAAGGAATCTAGGGGTGGAGCCAAGATGGCAGCTGGAAAGCAGGGACTGGCTTAAGTTCTACCCCGGGTACCTCCAAACACCTGTGAAAAATGACTCTGAACAAATTCTAGAGTGGCAGAACCCATGAAATAGCAGAGGGAAGCAGGGCTCCAACCCAGAAAAGCTTGGATGGTCTCTGGGAAGAGTCTATCATACAGAGCTGGGAGCAGAGCCCAGCATGGGCTGCACCAGGACGAACCAGACCAGAAGCCAGGCAGAACACATGGTAGGGCCCTGAATCAGTGAGCTGTGGCAGTTAACAGACTTCTCAACCCACAAATGGCAAAGACAACAGAGAAGATTAGTGGAAAAACTTCTAGATGGGAATGAAAGGGGTGCCTGGGTGGCCCTAGCTCCAGGGGCACAGAAGTAGTGCAGCTCTGGGGCTGCTTCCAGAGCTCCAGCTGCAGTTGCTTCTGGCCCCAGGCCCACCCTGTGGGAGGAATTAAGTGGCAGATCAGAGCGGGAGTGCAGACCCTGCTTGGATCTGGGTCACAGTCCTGTTTGGCAGTTCTTGGGGGAGAAGGAGCACTGGTGTGGCAGAGCTTGCTGTGTATAAATAGCTCTGAAAACAGCAGTGCTTGGACCCTAAAGCTTGGGACAAAGTACTCTCTAATCTACAAGCAGTCATACCCTTACAAAAAAACTCAAGGGTCAAGTGGTTGGCTGGGAACATGGCCAGGCAGTGAAAATGGACTCAGATTCAGACTCAGACTTTGGAATCTTTTTTTGGTGACAAAGAAGATCAAAACATACAGCCAGAAGAAGTCAACAAAGTCAAAGAGCCTACATCAAAAGCCTCCAAGAAAAACATGAACTGGTCTCAGGCCATGGAAGAGCTCAAAAACGATTTGGAGATTGGGGCGGAGCCAAGATGGCCGCATGAAGGCAGCGTCTTACCGGAGCTCTCTCACAAGGTCTGTCAGATTCCCATAAAAAAGTGAATTTGAGCAGATTTGAGAGAGTCAGAAACCGCGAACAGTCTGCGTGGGGCAAATTTCCGAGCCGGGACAGTCTGAAACGCCGGAGGCACGAACCTGTAGGCTCGGAGAGTGCTCGGTGTGGAGCTGCTCCAGACCAAGGCAGAAGCGGCTGGCCGGGAAATCCACGTGGGAGATGGGCTGGGAGAAAGATGGGCGCCCGAAATCGGCAGAGGTCCCCAGACCTCCCAACACAGGACAGCAGTCTGTGGAAGCGACGAGAGGCAGCGCAACACCACCCATGAAACACCGTCTCCAGAAGTTTGCAACCCAAACGTATTAAATGCGGCTTCTTGAACTTCCAGGAGTTCTTAATGTCCAGGTAAACAGCTCTAATCCCTCCCCTCCCCACCCAGAAAATCCCTGGGGCGGGGGGGGGGGGGGAAGAACGCTAGAACTGAGCAGAAAGTAGTGGGGCTTCAGTGGTCAAATAGCAGAAGTTCATTAGTCCCATAGGGGCAGAGTCGGCAGGGGTCAACGCCAGGAGCCCAGACGTAACCTTGCTCCCCCAGGGGAAGTGCCAGACATCAGCTCAAACAACAAACAGCTGAGACCATTTCTGAAAAGCAAGTGCTGGAGAGCACCCACAGGGAGTGAGACTCCAGGGAGCCAGACCCCTCCCCCACACCTCAGGAAACTGAAGGTTATAATTCTAGACTCACAACCCCCAGAATAAGAAAGCTGGGACAGAAAGCCCTGAGGCCCACAGATAGAAATTCGTTGTAAAGCCAGCAAAAGGCAAATCAACATGAAGAACACCACAAAAAAACCGAGGACAATAGATTCTTTTTATGGAGACAGGCAGGATCAAAATACAAATATGGAAGGAGAAAGTAATGATACGGTAGATACATCAGATACCTCAAAAGGTAATATGAACTGGTCTCCAGCCGAAAAAGCACTGCTGGAAGAGCTAAAGGAAGATTTTAAAAACCAAATTAAGGAGCTAAAAGAAAATATGGAAAAAAAAGATTGACGAAATGGCTACGGAGATTCAGAATCTAGAGAGAGAAAATCATACCCTAAGAGGCAAAATCAACCAATTGGAAAAGGAGACTCAAAAGCAAAATGTAAACACTAACTCATTAAAAATTAGACTTGAGCAAGTGGAAGCTAATGAATCTATGAGGCACCAAGAAGTAATAAAACAAAACGTAAAGAATGAAAAAATAGAAAAAAATGTGAAATATCTGATTGGCAAAACAACTGACCTGGAAAATAGATCCAGGAGAGACAATTTGAGAGTTATTGGTCTACCGGAAATCCACGATGAAAAAAAGAGCCTTGACAGTATCTTCGAAGAAATTATCAAAGACAACTGCCCAGAGGTCCTAGAACCAGAGGGCAAAATAATCATTGAAAGAATTCACCGATTACCCCCTGAAAGAGATCCCAAACTGAAAACACCAAGAAATATTATAGCCAAATTTCAGAGCTATAAACTCAAGGAGAAAATACTGCAAGCAGCCAAAAAGAAGCAATTCAAATATCGTGGAACTACAGTCAGGATCACGCAGGATCTCTCAGCTTCCACATTAAAAGACAGGAGAAATTGGAATATGATATTCTGAAGGGCAAAGGAGCTGGGACTACAACCAAGGATCAACTACCCAGCAAAACTAAGCATAATTTTCCAGGCAAGGCGATGGACATTCAATGAAATAAGGGAATTCCAGACCTTCCTGATGAAAAGGCCAGAACTCAATGGAAAATTTGATCTCCAAATACAAAACTCAAGAGAGACATAAAAAGGTAACCAGGGGGAAAAACCCCACAAACCTTATTAACCAATAAGGGAAGGTTGTTTACATCTTTATGTGGGATTATATCATCTGATGTATCTTTTATATATATCTAGATATATATATATAGATATATAGGTATATATCTATATATATATATATATACACACACACACATATATAAGTCATTCTTGTGAATGGTACAGCTATTATGACAACTGAAAGGGACATACATAGGTTGTGAATGCCTGTATAAATTAACTGATGTAAAGATATAAAATATAAGTAAGAAATATAAAGGGAGGGCTATGAGGGAAGCAGCAAGGAGGTAGTAGAAAAGGGTACATTACACCAAATGAAGTGGCACAAAAACATATTATAGTAGAGGGAAAGAAGGGAGGGAGAAGAGCAGTATTTGAGCTTTACTGTCATCTGATCTAGCTCAAGAAGGGAATAACATACTCTGATAAGTTTAGAAATCTAACTTGTCCTACGGGAAGTGGGAGGGTAAGGGGGGAAAAAGGGAGGGAGGTGGTCAGAAGGGGGAGGAGAAGTAGCAAGTGGGTAACAGTAAGATAAGGGAGGGGAATAAAGAGGGAAGGGTAACTGAGGAAAGCGGCGGTCAAAAGCAAAACTTTGTTGAGGAGGAGAAGGGGAAAGGGAGAAATAAAAGCATAAACAGGGGGAATTAGGATGGAGAAAAAGACACAGATAGAAATCATAACCCTGAACATGCAGGGGATGAACATTCTCACAAAACAGAAGCAGATAGCAGAATGGATTAAAAACCATAATCCTACAATATGCTGTTTACAAGAAACGCATTTGAAACAGGGGGATACACATAGGGTAAAGGTAAAAGGCTGGAGTAAAGTATATTGTGCCTCAGCTAAAGTAAAAAAAGCAGGTGTAGCAATCCTAATCTCAGACAAAGCAAAAGTAAAGATAGATTCAATTAAAAGAGATAAGGAAGGACATTATATCCTGCTAAAAGGCACCATAAACAATGAAGCAATATCATTGCTTAACATATATGCACCAAGTGGTAAGGCATACAAATTCTTAGAGGAGAGGTTAAGGGAGTTACAGGAAGAATTAGATGGCAAAACTATAATATTGGGAGACCTCAACCTCCCCCTTTCTGAACTTGATAAATCTAACCTCAAAATAAATAAGAAAAAAGTTAAGGAGGTAAACAGAATTTTAGAAAAGGCATATATGATAGACCTCTGGAGAAAACTGAATGAGGATAAAAGGGAATATACTTTCTTCTCAAAAGTACATGGCACATACTCAAAAATTGACCATGTACTAGGGCATAAAAACCTCACAATCCAGTGCAGAAAAGCAGAAGTAGTCAATGCATCCTTTTCAGATCATGATGCAATAAGAATCACTTTTAATAAAGTACCATGGAAAAATAAGCTAAAAACTAATTGGAAACTAAATAATTTAATTCTAAAGAATGAGTGGGCCAAAGAACAAATCAGAGAAACAATTAATAATTTCATTCAAGAGAATGACAATAATGAAACAACATACCAAAACTTATGGGATGCAGCAAAAGCAGTTCTTAGGGGAAGTTTTATATCCCTAAATGCCTACATGAATAAAGTAGGGAAAGAGGAGATCAATGATCTGGGCATACAGCTGAAAAAGCTAGAAAAAGAGCAAATTGAAAACCCCCAATTAAACACCAAATTAGAAATAATGAAAATCAAAGGAGAGATGAATAAAATTGAAACCAAGAAAACTATTGAATTAATAAATAAAACAAAGAGCTGGTTTTACGAAAAAACCAATAAAATTGATAAACCTTTGGCCAATTTGATTTAAAAAAAGAAAGAAGAAAATCAAATTACCAGTATCAAAAATGAAAAGGGTGGGCTGACCTCTAATGAAGAGGAAATCAAAACAATAATTAGGAATTATTTTGCCCAACTGTATGCCCATAAATTTGACAACCTTAGAGATATGGATGAATATCTACAAAAACATAAACTGCCCAGGCTAACAGAGAGGGAAGTGAAATTTCTTAATAACCCCATATCAGAAAAAGAAATTGAGCATGCCATCAATGAACTCCCTAGGAAAAAATCTCCAGGGCCAGATGGTTTTACATGTGAATTCTATCAAACATTTAAAGAACAACTAATTCCAATACTTTGTAGACTATTTGGGAAAATAGGTGAAGAAGGAGTCCTACCAAATTCTTTTTATGACACAAATATGGTACTAATACCCAAACCAGATAGAGTCAAAACAGGGAAAGAAAATTATAGACCAATTTCTCTAATGAATATTGATGCAAAAATTTTAAATAAAACATTAGCAAAAAGACTGCAGCAACTCATTACGAGAATAATACACTATGACCAGGTAGGATTTATTCCAGGAATGCAAGGCTGGTTCAATATTAGGAAAACTATTAGCATAATTGACCATATCAACAACAAAACTAGCAGAAACCATACGATCATCTCAACAGACGCAGAAAAAGCCTTTGACAAAGTACAACACCCATTCCTATTAAAAACACTAGAAAGCATAGGAATAAATGGAACCTTCCTCAAAATTATAAATAGCATCTACCTAAAACCATGGACAAGCATTATTTGTAATGGGGATAAGCTAGATGCATTCCCAATAAGATCAGGGGTGAAACAAGGATGTCCATTATCACCCCTGTTATTCAATTTGGTACTAGAAACGTTAGCTGTAGCGATAAGAGAAGAAAAGGAAATTGAAGGAATTAGAATAGGAAAAGAAGAAACTAAATTATCACTTTTTGCAGATGATATGATGATTTATCTAGAGAATCCTAGAGAATCAAGTAAAAACTACTTGAAATAATAAACAACTTTAGCAAAGTTGCAGAATACAAAATAAACCCACATAAATCCTCAGCATTCCTATACATTACGGACAAAGCTCAACAGCAAGAGATAGAAAGAGAAATTCCATTCAAAGTTACTGAAGGCACGATAAAATATTTGGGAGTCTATTTGCCAAGACAAACCCAGGGCCTATATGAACATAACTATGAAACACTTTTCACGCGAATAAAATCAGATCTAAATAAATGGAAAAATATCAGTTGCTCATGGTTAGGCCGAGCTAATATAATAAAAATGACAATTTTACCTAAATTAATCTATCTATTCAGTGCCATACCAATTGAACTACCAAAAAATTATTTTACTGAGCTGGACAAAATAATAACAAAATTCATTTGGAAAAACAAGAGGTCTGGAGTATCTAGGGTATTAATGAAAAGACATGCTAGAGAAGGTGGCTTAGCCATACCAGATATTAAACTGTACTACACAGCAGCAGTCATCAAAACTGCCTGGTACTGGTTAAGAAACAGGGGTGTGAATCAGTGGAACAGGATAGGTACACAAGTAGGAGAAATGAACAAGTTTAGCAATCTACTCTTTGATAAACCCAAAGAGGCCAGCTTCTGGGCTAAGAATTCACTATTTCACAAAAACTGTTGGGAAAATTGGAAAATGGTAGGGCAAAAACTGGGCATAGACCAATATCTTACACCATATACCAAAATAAAGTCAAAATGCGTTCATGATTTAGGAGTAAAAGCTGATGCTATAAGTAATTTGGGAAAGCAAGTAATAGTTTACTTATCAGATTTATGGAAAAGTAAAGAATTCATGACCCAACAAGAGATAGAGAGCATTACAAAATGCAAAATGGATAATTTTGATTATGTCAAATTGAAATGTTTTTGTACAAAAAAAGCCAATGCAACAAGAATTAGGAGGGAAGCAGAAAATTGGGAGAAAATCTTTGCAACTAGTATCTCTGATAAAGGCCTCATTTCTAAAATATACAGGGAACTGAGCCAAATATATAGGAATACAAGCCATTCCCCAATTGAGAAATGGTCAAAGGATATGAAGAGGCAGTTTTCAGAGGAAGAAATTAAAGCTATCTATAGGCATATGAAAAAATGCTCTGGATCACTACTGATTAGAGAAATGCAAATCAAAACAACTCTTAGATACCACATCTCTCCTGTCAGATTGGCTAAAATAACAAAACAGGAAAATGATAAATGCTGGAAAGGATGTGGGGAAATTGGAACATTGTTGCATTGCTGGTGGAGTTGTGAGCTGATCCAGCCATTTTGGAGAGCAGTTTGGAACTATGCCCAAAGGGCTATAGATATGTTCATACCCTTTGACCCAGCAATACCACTTCTAGGATTGTATCCCAAAGACATCACACAAGCGGGAAAAGGACCCATATGTACAAGGATATTTATAGCAGCTCTTTTTGCAGTAGTCAAGAATTGGAAATCAAAGGGATGCCCATCAATTGGGGAATGGCTTAACAAGATGTGGTATATGGAGGTGATGGAATACTACTGTGCCATAAGAGATGGGGATGATGCACACTTCGTAACAACCTGGAAAAACCTACACAACCTAATGCTAAGTGAGCGGAGCAGAGCCAGGAGAACGTTGTGCACAGCCACAGATATGTGGATTCCGTGAGGACCAACCCTGACATACTGCGCTCTTCTCAGCAACCTAAGGGGCAAGGACAACTCCAGGGGACTCACGATGGAGAATGCTATCTTCATCCAGAGAAAGAACTGTGAAGTTTGAATACAGAACGAGGCGCACTACATGCTTGCCTTTTTTGTTTCTCTTTTGTTTTTGTTTTTGTTTTTTTTTTGGTTCTGTTTCTTCTTTCTCATGATTCATTCCATTGGTCAAAATTCTTCTCCACAACTTGACTAGTGCATAAATTAATTCAATGCGAAGTTATACAGGACAGTTATATGAGCTTCCATGCTGTCTTGGGGAGGGAAGGGGGAGGGAGGGGAGAAAATCTGGAACTCAAAACTATGTAGAACCATGTGTGGTAAACTAAAAATAAATAAATTAATTAAAAAAACGATTTGGAAAATCAAGTAAGAGAAGTAGAGGAAAAATTAGGAAGAGAAATGAGAGTGATGCAAGAAAATCATGAAAAACAAGTCAATGACTTGCTGAAGGAGACCCCAAAAAATACAGAAGAAAATAACACCTTAAAAAATAGACTAACTCAAATGGCAAAAGAGCTCCAAAAAGCCAATGAGGAGAAGAATGCCTTGAAAGGCAGAATTAGCCAAATGAAAAAAAGAGGTCCAAAAGACCACTGAAGAAAATACTACCTTAAAAATTGGATTGGAGCAAGTAGAAGCTAGTGACTTTAGAAGAAATCAAGATATTATAAAACAGAACCAAAGAAATGAAAAAATGGAAGGCAATGTGAAATAACTCATTGGAAAAACCACTGACCTGGAAAATATATCCAGGAGAGAGAATTTAAAAATTATTGGACTACCTGAAAGCCATGATCAAAAAAAGAGCCTAGATATCATCTTTCAAGAAATTATCAAGGAGAACTGCCCTGATATTCTACAGCCAGAGGGTAAAATAGACATTGAAAGAATCCATCGATTGCCTCCTGAAAAAGATCCCAAAAAGAAAACTCCTAGGAATGTTGTCGCCAGATTCCAGAGTTCCCAGATCAAGGAGAAAATAGTAGAAGCAGCCAGAAAGAAACAATTCGAGTGGTGTGGAAACACAATCAGGATAACAAAAGATCTAGCAGCTTCTACATCAAAAGATCGAAGGGCTTGGAATATGATATTCTGGAGGTCAATGGAGTTAGGATTAAAACCAAAAATCACCTACCCAGCAAAACTGAGTATAATGCTCCAAGGCAAAATATGGACTTTCAATAAAATAGAGGACTTTCAAGCTTTCTCAGTGAAAAGACCAGAGCTGAATAGAAAACTGGACTTTCAAACACAAGAATCAAGAGAAGCATGAAAAGGTAAACAAGAAAGAGAAATCATAAGGGATTTACTAAAGTTGAACTGTTTTGTTTACATTCCTACATGGAAAGATGACATGTGTAATTCATGAGACCTTTCTCAGTATTAAGGTAGTTGAAGGGAATATGCATATATATATAGACAGAGGGCACAGGGTGAGTTGAATATGAAGGGATGATATCGAAAAAAATAAAATCAAATTATGGTATGAGAGAGGGAGAAAGGGAGAGATAGAATGGGGTAAATTTTCTCACATAAAAGTGGCAAGAAAAAGCAGTTGGTTGGAAGGGAAGAGGGGGCAGGTGAGGGGAAATGAGTGAATTTTGCTCTCATCGGATTTGACTTGAGGAGGGAATAACATACACACTCAATTGGGTATCTTACCCCACATGAAAGTAGGGGGAAGGGGACAAAAAAGGCAGGGGGACAATAGAATGGAGGGCAGATGGCGGGAGAAGTAATCAAAAGCAAACCTTTTGAAAAGGGACAGCGTCAAGGGAGAAAAATGAATAAAGGGGGACAGGATAGGATGGAGGGAAATATAGTTAGTCTTTCACAACATGACTATGGGAGTGTTTTGCATAATGATACATGTGTGGCCTATGTTGAATTGCTTGCCTTCTTAGGAAGTGTGGGTGGGGAGGGAAGAGGGGAGAGAATTTGGAACTCAAAGTTTTAAAAGCAGATGTTCAAAAAAAAGTTGGTTTTTGCATGCAACTGGGAAATAAGATATACAGGCAACGGGGCACAGAAATCTATCTTGCCCTACAAGAAAATAAGGGGAAAATGGATGGGGGGGTGACAGAAGGGAGGGCTGACTGGGGAATGGGGCAATCAGAATATACGCCATCTTGGAGTGGGAGGGAGGGTAGAAATGGGGAGAAAATTTGTAACTCAAAATCTTGTGGAAATCAATGCTGAAAACTAAAAAATATTAAAATATAGAATTCAAAAAAAAAATAAAGATAAGGAAACTGAAGCCCAAAAGGATTAAATCAACACAGGAAATCACCTACAAAGGGAAGATGATGTTCTGACTTCCCATCCAATGCTTCCCTTTCTCCCATGCTATCTCTTCAGTTATTTACATGTAGAATCCCTGAGCATTTACCATGGAAGAGAATCTATTTTTCTTTGTAATCCACCTCTAAACCAGAACTCTACTCTTTTAGGAAAAGCAATAACTGTCAAAGGCTGTCAAATATTCCACTTTTTCTTCTCTGAACTAAACAGGAGGTCCAATATGCATATGCATGAATAAAGTTATTATACATTTTCACCTATATGGACGTATTCAAACTTGCATTTTTCATTTAAAGAAATATGTATTACCACTGAACATCCTTGAATTTATAACTAGTGATTTTTGAAGGCTACATTCAAGGTTTCTGTATTATTATCAACCTAAGCCCCTTTCAGATCTTATTCAAAACTTCCCTATTCAAAAATCAGTCAGTCAATAAACATTTTTAAAGCACATTTTTAAGTGTTACACATTGTATTAAGTGTTGGGAATACAAAGAAAGGCAAGAGTCCCTGCCCAAGAGAACCTCAATCAAATGGAGGCGGGAACATGCAAAGACTATGTACAAAAAAGCTATATGTGGCATAGATAAGAAATAATCAACAGAGGAAGGTACTAGAATTAACAGGGCTTGAGAAAGGCTTCCTGTAGAAGGCAGAACTTTAGCTGGAACTTGAAGGAAGCCAGAGAAGCTAGGAGGGGGAAAAGAGAAGGGAGAGCATTCCATGCATGAGGGATACCTGGTGAAAATGCCTGGAGTTGGGAGATGATCCCTTAATGAACCAATTCAACTCTATAATGTCCTCCATTCTTTAATCCCCAGGCCCTTATTATTTTGCAGATTATGCCTTGCCAAGCCTCAGACTTGGATCATTCCCATCATTTACCTCCTTCACTCCTACACACAGGCTGCTAAATGAAGAAATCATGCCCAATGGAGAAAATCACATAATCATTCTGAGTCCACTACAAATTTATATTACACAACCACAACTGGGCCCTCACTACTGCTAGGCAATCCTTCTATACCTTATGAATTTCTACGCTTTATCAACTCATTATCCCACTCTCCACGGGAGCTCTTCCAACCTTTTTCATCCTTCATCAAACCTCCCATGGCTCCCTCTCCCCCCACCCTCTCAGTTGAGAATCTTACCTCATATTTTACAGGGGAAAAAAAATTGAAGTCTTTTTCAGTGAGCTCCTTCTTCTCCCATTCTTCTTTATTTCCTATCATTCAGAAGCTTTCGCCACCATCTCCTCTTTCAACCCTTTCTCATATGATAAGGTGACCTTACTCCTCACCAAAGCTAACCTCTCTACCTGTTCAAGTGACCCCAATCCATCCCCTCTCCTCCCAACAGCCTGCCCTCTTTGTCATGCCCACTCTATTACCTATTTTCAATTTTTCCCTTTCCACTGGCATCTTCCTTACTGCCTACAAACATATCCGTCCTCTCCATCCTGAAAAAAACCCTCACTTGATCTTTCAAACATCCTATAATCCTATCTCTTTTGCCATCTCTTTTGCCCTTTGTGTCTAAACTCCTCAAAAAGGCCACCTATAATAGGTTCCTACACTTTTTCTCTTCTTGCCTGCTTCTTAACCCCTTACAATCCAGCCTCCAAACTTATCATTCCATCAAAATTGCTCTCTCCAAACTTAATGAAATCTTAGATGCCAGATCCAATGGCCTTTTCTCAATTCTCATTCTCCTTGATCTCTCTATAGCAGTAGATAAACTCTTTGATCACCTTGACACTGCTGGTCACCCTCTTCTCCTTAATATGCTCTTCTCTCAAGGTTTTCTGGACACCATTCTCTCCTAGTTCTCCTCCTGTCTACCCATTCCTTTGTTGGATCCTCATCCAGATTACTGCCCCTAACCGTAGGTTTCCCTCAAGGTTCTATCCTGAGCCTTCTCCCTTTTGGTGATCTTGTTAGCTCCCATGGATTTAATTACCATCTCTTTGCTTATGATTCTCAAATCTACCTAACCTGCCCTAACTTCTCTGCTCACTTCCAGTCTCAAGTCTCCAATTGCCTTTTAAACATCTCAAGGTGGATGTCTAATAGACATCTTAAACTAAACATGGCCAAAACAGAACTCATTATCTTTTCCCCTATAAGCCTTTCTCCCCTCCTATTTCCCCCTTCCCTATGACTATAGGGGGCAACACCACTCTCTCCATCCCTGAGGCTTATAAGCTAAGAGTCATCCTGGACTCTTCACTATCTCTCACTACCCCCACCCACACTCCCCATCTTCAATTTGTTACCAAAGTCTGTCAATTTTGCCTTTGCAACATCTCTTGAATGTCTCCTTCTCTCCTCAGACACTGCCACCACTCTAGTGCAGGCCCTCATTAAATCCTTACATTGGACTACTGCAATAGACTGATGATGGGTCTCTGCCTGCCCCAAGTTTCAGCCCACTTCAACCTATCCTGTACTCAGCCACCAAAGGGATTTCCCTAAAGTGCAGGTCTGATCATGTCATCCCTCCTACTACTCAATAAACTCCAATGACTCCCTATCATCTCCAGGATCAAATATGAAATCCTTTGTTTGGTATTCAAGGCCATTCATAACCTAAGCCCCTCCTACCTTTCCAGTCTTCTTACTTCTTACTCCCTGCCATGTACTCTTCAATCCAGGGCTAGCAGCCTCCTTGCTATTCCCCAAACAGGGCATTCCATTTTTTGGGTCTGGGCATTTTCTCTGGCTGTCCCTCATGCTTAAAAAATTCTCTATCCTCAATTCCACCTACTGACTTCCCTGGTTTCCTTTTAAGTCCCTACTAAAATCCCATCTTTTATAGGAGGACTTTCCCAACCCCTCTTAATTTTAATACCTTCCCTGTTATTTGCTATATATAGCTTTGTCTGCATATATTTGTCTACATGTTATTTCCCCCATAAGATTGTGAGCCCCTTCGGAGTAGGACTGTCTTTGGCCTCTTTTTGTATCCCCAGTGCTTAGCACAGTACCTCTCATGTACAAGGTGCTTATTAAATGTTTACTGATTGTTAGAGATGGAGAATCTTGTTCAAAGAATAGCAAAACCAGTGACACTGGATCAAAGGAGTTTGTAGTATAAGGTTTAAGAAGACTAGAAAGGTAGGAGGACTATATTAAGTTTTTTTGGTTTTTGTTATTTATGGTCTGTTCCTATTGCAGATATCAATGATGGGTGGTTTGAGACACTATTCATACTCTAAAATTTCATAGCAAATAGACAGGATTGGAATTTTCATTCATGTCACCATTTTCTTTATTACTATATTTTGGCTTACACGGATAAATTCTAGAATTACATAGTCCAACCAATATATATTTAAAATTGGATCTGGGGATTCTGTTCATGATCTTCAGTTATTCTTCTTTGGTTGAAAAGCACTGTATTTGTTGCAAATCAACAATAAAACCAAAATGGGAGAAAATTTTCAGGTATGAGGTCATGCAATTATATTCCCTTGTTGGCTGAATTTAGGCCAACAGGATTTTTTTTGCAACATTAAAAGGACAAGAAATAGCTGAAGCTGTATGTCAAAAAAATAAAGCCTACAGAAGAATGTGTCAGAGGTCCCACTGGCACTGTGGTATCCAGCTGAGATGTCACATGCAAACATATGCTTTGAAAATGATGGGGAAATTCAGAAGCTGCTAAACAAAAAAATGAGAACTCCACAGGGTTTACCATCAGAATAGTTCAACCATCTCTAAGAAGGCAGTGTTTAACTCCATCCAAAGTAAAGTGCAAACAAAGCTTAGAGAGATGCAGGATTCTTGGCTCACTAAGAAGGCAGATGAGATTCAGTTTTACAATGATAGCAACAATCGAAAGCACTTTTATGATGCCCTGAAGGCTATTTATAGGCCACAGACTTGTGGTGCATCTCAGCTGCTCAGCATTGATGGAGCCACACTGATCAGTGATAAGGACATGATCCTGAAGAGGTGGGCTGAACATTTACATCATGTTCTCAACAGACCATCATCAACTAATACTGAAACCACTGACTTTATACCTCAAGCTGAAGTCAGTCCCTCTCTAGCCCAACTTCCACCTAAAGAAGTGGTATTGAATGCCATTAGGCTCCTCTCCTGTGACAAAGTGCCTGGTGCTGATGCCATCCCAGTAGAGATCTATGAGGTAGGGGGTCCACTGCTCATACAGAAGGTGATTGAAATCTTCTAGATTATATGGTAAGAGGAGGTTATCCCTCCAGAGTTCAAAGATGCCTCCATCTGAATAAAGGAAAAGGAAACAGACTGTCCTGTCACAATCACAGGTGGGGGTGGGGTCTCTCTCTTACTCATTGTTGGAAGAATTGCAGTAGCTCAAAAGATGTATGAGAGACACAAATTTAGAGGTATCTCCATGCCAAATGTTCATGTGGACTATTTGTAACCAACCTGCAGTGGGGTCCTCATATTGGTCTGTCTGATCAGCTGCAGTCGGACACACTGTACCTTGAGTCCAACACAGTGATGTCACTTTGGTCCTCTTTGAGAATGAAGGACAATCAACCACATGTAACTATAGGAAGGCAATTTGGGAGACATGGAATTTTGGAAGGAAAGGAGGGAGGCAGGGAGGGAGGGGAAGAAGGAAAGAGGGAAGGAAATCTAGCCCATAATTCATATTCAATCACCTAGCGTCCCTACAACATAGGTCTGCCATAAGACTCAAATGAGATAATGTATATAAAATGCTTTACATACTATCAAGTATAGTATCAAAGCCAGTTATAATAATAATGACCTCTCATTTTAGGTAATTGCTATGTTCCTAAAAACTATGAGGAAGTCAAACTTGGAAATAGAGACAATTTTAAATGTAATAGTGAATCTCCATATAAAATATGTTTACATTTAATACGTAGAAAATATGTTAATATTTTCATTTCATAATATATAAGGGAAGCTGAATATAAGAACTCTGTAGTGAATCCTTTAGTAAAGTAAATTAAGTATGCATTAAATTAGGTTTTGTAAAACTGATTTTGGTATTTTTTTCTTAAAATGCTTCTCTGTTAGCACTCTAAATAGCATGGAGATCCCAGGTTTAATGAGAAACAAAACTTAGAGGTTCAAGCACCCATTAAGCAGATTGCAAAGATGAAGAGGGGAGGGAGATTGTTGTTGCTGTTGACATCCCCATACAGCTCCACTAAATTAGCAAACACTTTTTTTTTGTCTTTCCAGTAATAGCAGCCCATTACAGTTTCATAGAAAATATAGTGCCAGTAAGAGTCACAGTTAAAGCACGTTCGTGAATAATAAAGCTTTAGGTCTAAAAATATCTGAATGGCTGTGTCTTCTGGACAGAGCTTCTATGTGACTCGATTGAAAAAAATGCAGTCAAAAAGATAAGAAGATAAAGAGAACAAGACCATATGAGGAACAATCAGGTTAGAGGGGAAGTCATGAAAACAGGTTTCTCAAATTCAGGGTAGCCAAACTTTTCAAAACAGCTTCACTTCTTATCAATGACACCCTCAAGTCTTAGGGGCTTTGCTTTCAAACTTAAAAGAAGATCCCAGAATCCACTTCAATTGCCTCCATCTTCTTCTTGACATACCCATATTTTGAAGATCCAGAGGTATGAGAGAAGGACTAAAAGATCTCTGTAGCAACAAAACCTTTCACTAGTACTGTCACCATTCCTGAATTGCATGCCAAATTTTGGGGTACCAGAGTCAAAGAAAAATGGAACAGTATACTTTTTCTAGCACTGGGCATTAGAGAGGGAATAGAACATAATGTTTCTTGAGGGTAAGGATGTGCATGTAGTAAGTATATAATGCTTGTTGAAACCAAATAAGAGAGGCCTGGGCTTTCAAAAAGAATACCTAATTTTGCTATGACCATTCTGGCTTAGAAAGTATCAATGTGCTATACAACATTAATTTGTTTTCAAAGAAGGATAAAAATGGTTTAAAAAAGAAAAGGAAAGTGAATTCTGGGTAGAAAGCTAAAAGTTGGGAGTGGCATTTAGCATAATTCAAAGTGAAATATCTGACTATAAGGATGGAATCCATTAGGGTTAAACCCAAAATGGTACTCAGGTTCTGCAATAATGTTTTCCCTATAAGTACTGCAAAGCCATGCTTAGGGTTCACAGTAATTATCACTGGTCTAGAGCACAACTCCAAGACCTTCTATTGACACTAGAAATAATTCAAATTAAAGAAAGTGAACCTATGTCACAGGACATAAGGAATAAAGATGGCAAAAAGGGTAAAATGGCAAAGGAAACTACTGTAGTACAAATGGAACAAGACTAGTTTTTATGATTCATATTTGTTTGGGGAAAATTATCAAATGGCATTTTGAATGAAAGATTAAAATTGAAAATCTCACCAGAGCACTCATTATTTCATATGATCCCTAGTAATTTTAATGAGTTTGCACCTTTAAATTAAGAGTAGGAATGATGGAAGATTCAGCACACTATTGAATTCTAAAGACTGGAAGGATTCCAATAAGAGTTTCAGCTTGAAGCTAAATATTAAAATAATTTTCTTCAGAAAAATTTATATTTTTCTCTTTATCTTAGATATAAAGAAAAAATCTAAATGCTAAACAGTGTATCTATTTTATTTTTCCAATTAAAATAAGTTAATTATTAGGTCTAAATTGAATCATGCAACTAGCTGTTTAACATCCCAATGAGGCTATTCTATGCTGAGTGCCATTCTGAATCAAATAGTAAGCACTTAGTAATTTTTGTTTCATTCATTAATTCTTTCATCCATTCACAGAAATCTTTGAATAAAAAGGAATGTCGGAGTGTTATCAAATACAACTTCCTACCCAATATAAAAACCTGACAGTCTTACTTATAGTGACTGAACATTTACCTCCCTATAATGTCCACGTATTTCTCCTAGTTTTGCGCAGTAAAATAAAAATTCATCCTTCATTAAAAAGTATTTTTCAATAACCCAATTTCATTTCCACACCACTCATCCTTTTGTCTCATTGTTTCAGTTAAGCCTTATCAGTATTAAAATTCACTTGCTACCATCTTTTAAAAAACAATCTATATTCAATTGAATCAGACCTGAAAACCTACATTTAATACAATTACCAAAAAGGTACAAGATATTAAAATGCTATGCTTTATAACCAGGCCATTTTTATAAGTTTAGACAACCAAACCGAATGGTGAAAGTTGCCATCCAATATTCTCCTAATGGGAGACTAGATTTCTTTACCAGAGAGCAATTTTTGACCTTTGCGAAAAGTTGTCATTTTCAACTAGCTCTTCTTAAATATATCAGAGCATCAACCTAATGCAAAGAAAAAGCATTAAGTGTAATTTCTACCTTTATAGATATTTTTAAAAAGAAAAGAAAGAGAAGCAGCAAATTATTCCAATCTCCCTTTTCTCTCAGTCCTAATAGTCATCAGGGACCCAATTTCACATTTGACTTCCAAAAGCTCATTTGAATTTTCAAGCTAAAAGCTGACCACATTTGATAAATGTCTGAAGGTCTTAGATTTCATTGGCAGAAAAAAACTGATTTAAAATAAAAAGGCTTCTATCTTCACGGAAGACTAAAAAGCCATCTGTTGCAATAGTTTTCATTTGTATATCAACATTTCTGTTCTCGTTTTTGAAAATAATACAGATATAATTACACATAATTTGTGTAAGCCTGTTCAGTATTATACAGGTAAAGTTACTGTCTTTAAGGTAAGGTATATTAATACCTTTAGCACTACCCAAGTGAAAGTATAGTAATTTACATACTTGTAAACCTAAAAAATTTAATATGTAGAAGTAAACTGTTTAGCTTAGAACTCTGCATATTTACATTCTATATTCCAAAATCATTCCTTTTCACTTACAAATATCATTGGAGATGCTGAATTTACTAAATAAATCACTTTGCTAATTAGTATTTGGTAGCTTGTAGCGCTCCCCTTTCTCCTAAGGACATTCTTAAGTCTTAGCGCAAATAGAAGTCAGGCAAAATTAGAACATGAATGTTTTTCTTCACAGATAATTACTTTTAGAAATTTTATCTTTTCCAATTTTGGTAAAAGCCCAATTATAATTCTTACAGATTAATTTGAGTAAAAAGATACATTTTTTCCTGTACATTTTGAATCTTACAGTCAGTGTATTCAAAGGAAGTCTATCTACTCTTTCTGATGACATTTATTTTGTACTATTTTGAATTATCTTCTGCACCTGTTCTCAAAGCTCTAAGCAATGAAAACATTTTTTCAAAACCTATTCTATTTACCCAAACATAAAAATAGGCATTTCATGGCCACTGTTATTCTTTAGTTACAATGATTTCAAATGATTCATGCATATTCTTGTAGTTAGCTATGAGAACAAATTAACCAAATCATAATAGGCTTTTCATCTTATTCAACATTCATTTGATAAACATTTCCAGCTTATATGCAATGTGCTAAAGGAGGGGAAGTAATGTAAAAGTGAAAACAACCGTCTTACTACCCTCAAGATGCTTAGATCTAAGTCTGTATCATTAAATCTATATGTCACATGACACTGTGATGTCCTATTGTTTTCTTTTATTATGAGTTGTCAGCACCTTGTTCTTTGGAATTCCTGCGGTTGATCAAATGTTGAAGTGATTTATAGTTTGGGGTAACTCAAAGCAATTTTTAAAACAGCAAATAACTCATGTGAAAGCCTATTAGTCTGTTCCTTTTTTAACTGATATAACACAACACCTTTCCTACTCGTGCATATGAGAGTCTGTTAAAGCTGAACAAACACATGTGATGTGACTTTGTAATCTTTTTAAGCAACTGCATCCTCCCCTAAAACCTGCACATATGTGATCAAAATGGAGGGTCAATCTGCCAGCTAGCTTCCTGGATTTCACCTGCGCAGCTACTTTTCTTCTTCCTTGAAGAAAACAACAAAAAAAGCTTTAAAGGCTACAAAGAGAGGAACTATACCCTAAGACACTTGGCTCAACCAGCTAAAGGGATATACTTTTTTGAGGGAAGTGAATCCATATTGACTCTGCAGGACCATTTCAGGGAAAGAACTTCATGACTGTAATAGACTCTTCAAAATGGCTCCAAGAATCACTAGCTTTATATTAAGTTTCTTCTTAAACTAAATTCAACAAACATTTATTAAATACAGTCTTGCTCTGTTGGTGCTAAGAAATATACAAAAATTAATTAAACACCATTCCCACCCTCAGAAAGCTTATTATTTTTTCCACTTAATAGTATTTTATTTTTTCCCAATTACATGTAAAAATAGCTTTCAACATTCACTTTTATAAGATTTTGAGTTCCAAATTTTTTCTCCCTCCCTCCCCCAATCCCAAAGACAGCAAAGCTTATTATTTTGAGGGGCAAATATGATACAGATAACTATTACAAAGCAGAATACCATTGCATCTTCAACTTTGCAGAGCCATTTTATATATATATTATCTAGGCCAGCCAACAATCAATAAATAGATGGTCAGTGACATCTCTCAAAGATGAAAGATGAAAAGGCAGCAAATGGCAAGGAAACCCCTCGAGAATCTGGAACTTTTCTGTTCTTATCTGTGTATTTTTTAAACTATTTTATTGATACTCTTTTCTTTTGAGGGAGAAGGACATTGTCATCACTATCCTCCCAGTAACTCCAATTTCCATACTCTACTCCTGCAAATTAAAGAATTTACATGTATCACCAAGCAACACAAATTCACACATTGGCAATGTCTGAAAATATATGCCTCATTTTAACCTCTAGTCCATCACCTCCCTGCCAAGAGGTGGGGACCATGTTTCATCATCAGTTTTCTTGGATAGTAGTTGGTCACAGCCTTGATTAGAGTTCTTAATCCTTTCGAAGTTACTTTCCTATTCAATATTGTTGCCATTCATATACACTACTCTGGTTCTGCTCACTTCCCTCTATATCAGTTGATTTAAGTTTTCCCAAGTTTCTCAGGATCCACCTCTTGTTACTTCTCATGGCATAATCATATTCCACCATATTAACGTAATTTGTTTAGCCATTCCTCAATGATGGGAACCTACTTTGTTTGCAGTTCTTTACCACATAACACCAAAACACCAATAAACACATTAAAAAAAATAAGTGATGTTATATATAATGTTCCAAGCCAATGATTTCCCTTATTCCTACTCCCCTCTCCGAAAGAGAAGGAGAAGGGGGGAGGGAAAGAGGGGGAGGCAGTATCTAATTCTTCTTTGAGACCAAATTTTATACTTTATAATTTCACAACTGTTTCCTATTCTTTCCATTTATGCTGTTGTAGACGTTGTATATATTTTCTTTCTGATTCTGCTTATTTCACTTTGTTTCAGCTCATGTTAAATCTTTCCATGCTTATTTGTATTTATTGTGCCCACTGTTTCTTACAACACAGTAATATTTCATCATATTCATGTAGTACAATATGATTAGCCATTCCCCAAATTATGAGCATCTGCTTTTTCTCCAATTCCTTGCTACCACAAAAAGTCCTGCTACAAATGTTAGTTTACAGAGGGACTTTCTGTTTATCAGTGCCTTTCTTGAAATATATGCATAGCAATGGAATCTCCAGGTCGAAGTATGGAGATATTTCAGTCACTTGACTTGCATAATTCCAAACAGCTTTAGAAAATGGTTGCACTAACTCATAACTCCACTATTAACGCATTACTGTGCCTACCATTCCAATCTTATGTCATCTTTGACAATTTATTGGGCGTAAGGTGAATCTCAATGTTTTTCTTTTTTTTTTTGATGTGCATTTTTGCAATTCTTCATTTAAGAAAAGTGTGTTCATATTCTTTGACCACATATCTATTGGGGAATGGCTTTTGGTCTTATGTACTTTTGTTAGTTGTATCTTGGATAACAAGCAATTATCAGAGATATTAGATACAAATATTTTTTCCCTTAAAATATTAGATTAATTCATTTTACTTCTATAGATTTTCTATCTCATGTAATTAAAATTATCTATTATATCTTTTGTAATTGCCTCTATCCCTTGTTTACTTAAAAAATTTCATCTTACCCAGACCTGTTAAAGGCATATTATCTGCTTTTATTTTGATTTTGGCTATGAGAAATCTGATACAGAATCAGTAAGGGAGGGATAAAAGAACTGCCTTGCTTCAATGAGGGCCTAACTGAAGTCAGATAACACAAATGTGTGGTGTACTCAGTCCGCTACATAAAGTAATTTCTTCCAGCTCCTTTCAGCAGCACATGAGTAGAAGTGTAGATTGTGGCAAAAATCCAAGGTTAGTGACTGCCCAGGATGAACATAAACAAGATAGAGGAACATGGGAATCAAGAGTAAAAGACAGTGTAGAACTGATCTGGACAACTACTAGACCAGTCAAGACTGGAAAAGGGGGAAAATGTAGTCAAAAATAGAGCTTGCAAAAGTACTAAGGTATGGAGGATGAGAGATCATGATGCAGGTGAAGAATAGGTTTCAGAAGGTAAATTATAAGGAGAAATAGTATGAGAGAAGATTGTGATGCCAGCGTGACTGAAGAAGAGGAAGCAGATGTAAACAATTTTGAGGCAGAATCAACAGAACCTGGTGACTAACTGGAAAAGAAGGATAAAAGAAAGGGAAGAGTTAATGAGGACAATAATATTTCAAGCATGAATAGACTGGTAGCAGGGAGGAGGGACAAGTTTAAGAGTCAATGAATTTAGTGATGAATATATTTGGTTTGAGGTATTGGTGGAATATCCAAAGATGCTCAGCAGGCAGTTGGAGATAATGGAATGAAGCTGAGGGAAGAGAACTGGGTTGGGTATACATACATACATATATGGATGTATGCATGTTTGTATATGTGTGTATGCATGTATTTTTAAGTCATCTACCAAGAGTTCTGATCACTGAAATAATAGATGTGAATGAAATCACCAAGAAAGAAGTATAGAGAGAGAAGAAAAGAGATTAAGGATCCTCACATATGGGTTGGGAGGAGAATGGACCAGTGAAGAAGGTTTAAAAAGAACAGAGACAGAGAGCTACCTAAGAGACAGCAGTATCATGGAAATCAAAGAGAAAGTATTCAGATATATAATCAACATTGTCAAAAGGCGAAGGAGATCAAGAAAGGATGGATAAAAGTCTATCTGATTTGACAATTAGAAAGTTACTAGTGAATTTGGAGGGAACTTTGAGTTGAATACTAGTATTAAAAGCAATTCTGTAGACAGCTGGGGAATGAATGGATAATGAAGTAGAGATAGCAAAAACAGATTGCTCCTTCTGGAAGCTTAAAAGTGAAAGGGAAGACAAACAGAGAACATTAGTTAAATGAGAAAACTGGTAAAAGCTGTGTGTTATTTACGACAGGAGAGATTTGAACATTTAAAGAGCCAACAGAAAGGGAGAAGCTGAAGATGGAGGCTGAAGGTGAGGAGACAGAAGCAGGGCAGTGATCAATAAAGCAAGCTCCAGAAGAAATATGAGGGGATGATATCAAAGACACAAATGGAAAAATTGGCCTTAGTCAGGAGGAGGGCGCCTCACTCTGGAGACACAGGGATAGATACCTGAGGACAGAGAAGTTTTGAGTCATGGAGAAAGGGACATAGGGAAGAATATGATAGATGGAGTCAATCTCAGTAAAGGAGGTGATGAGGCCATCTGTTGAGGAGAAAGAAGAATGGAGTAGAGTTGGAGACAGAATGAAACAAGAGAAGATTTGGAACAGTGCTTCTGTGGAATATTTCAGGGAGTTAAAATTAGAATTGAATAAAAAGATTTCCTTGTATCAGTGAAGGCACAATTGAAATTTGATAGCATGAATTTATCATGGACTCAGTACAGTTTTGTGACTTTGGGATTGGAGCAGATGGTGACAGGGAACCAGAGTTGGGAAAAGAAGAGGTCAATGGTAGTTTAAAAGAAAGCAAAGAATACAAGGGTAAAGAGCAGTGTTTTGCAGAAGCGATTACCTATAAAATCAAAACTATTAAGGGAGAGAAATGAAGAGCTAAAATAAAGATAATAAACTAAGAAAAAGTAGGGGAGGAGAGCAAGTGGAGTCAGTGAGTACAGATTGCCTTTCTAAGGAATTTGTCTTGAAAAATGGAAAAATTATAAGACAATAGTTTGCAGGGATAATAAGTTCTTTATTATTTTTTTAAATAATATTTTATTTTTCACCAATTACATGTTAAAACAATTTTTAAATATTGGTCATTTTTTTAAGTTTTGAGTTCCAAATTCTATCCTTCCCTCCCTCCCTGAGATGGTAAGCAATCCGATATAGGCTATACATGTGCAATCATGTAAAACAGATAATAAGTTTTAATTTAAAAAAAAGGAGGGATCTGGGAATGTTTGTAGGAAGGCAAGAAGGAAAAAAGAGACCATCTGAATTGCATGACAAAAATGACGAATAAAGCATAAGCCCTGATCTCTATGTGGAGGGAGAAAGGAAAAAAGAAAAAGGCGAAGGTGAGAGAGGAGGGAGAAAACTGAGATGAAGGGATTGGGGGAGAGATAAAGGGCAGGGAGGAGACAAGAGAAGAGTGGGGAGACAGAGATAGTCAAAAACAAACCAACTTGTTAACAAGTTGCAGAAAAATCCTTCCCTGGAGAAACTTTAATTTATGGGCAGAAATTCATGCAAACATTGACCTTGCCTATATTACAGAAGTAATATTTTCCCAAGGATTAGCTGTTCTTGAACTATTTTTTAACAGTGCATTATGATCAAATATAAATTCTCAACAAACTCACATTTTCAGTTGCTTTTGTATGCCATATCTTCTTTCCTGAATACAAATTATGGTTACTGCTGCCAAGAAAAATGGAAAACTACCCAGCACAATTTCAAAATAAATTACTAGAAGTTGGCACAATAGGTACAACTACATAGGGTAGCATACTGTGCCTAGACAATGCCATGAATCAGCTGCAGCCTATTCTCAAAGTATCCATGTAAATGAGAGAACCAGTATGATCACAGTGCTCCATCAAAGATACCAATATCTTTCTGGAGACAATGTTAACACGTAAGCATGGACGGAAAGGGGGAAAATCTTGATAAAATCAATTGGAATAGCTTTTAACCTAGTCTTGAAAATGGAATGAGATATGAGGAAATAATAATCATTACTAACATGAATACTGTGTTTTGCAATTTACAAAATCTTTTATATATATTATCTGAGATCCCCATATAACTCTTTGAAATACAGATATAATCCTTATATTAAAAATAAGGAAAATGAAGCTCTAAAAGGTCACATAATAAATTAAAGAGCCAAGGCTTACCTGGAAAATACACTTTCCCCCATGTGGAGAAAGGAACTGTAGATCCCAGAGACCTGAAACCACCTGCCTTTAAAAAGCTAAGACATACCTAAAGAATACACTTCCATCTAAAGCAAGTGTTTCCCTCCTCAGCCCCTTGTAATAGGGCTCCCAAACCCACTATTCCATGGAAACTGTATTTTCTAAGGTCACCAATGACCTTCTAATATAAAATCTAATGATTTTTTTTTTTAGCTCTCATCTCCTTTGCCTTTATTACACCTTTTGAAATTGTTGAGATGTAACCAAATCAAAAAGCACTAGCCCATTTTGGGGAGATATTTTGACTCTACCATTACCTTTGAATAAATTACTTGTCCTTTCTGATTCTGTTTCTTCAAGTCATCGAGTATAAACACCTATTATGTGCCAGGAACTATGCTAAGCACAAGGGATAAAAAGAAAGGAAAAAAAAAAAGGCCCTGCTCTAAAGGACCCCATAATCTAATGGTGGAGACAATGTACAAACAACTATGTATAAACAATGTATGTACAAGATAAATTAGAAATAATCTCAGAGGGAAGGCACTAAGATCAAAGAGGATAGGGGAAAGGTTCTTGCAAAAAGTAGGACTTTAGCTGAGACTTGAAGGAAGTAAGGAGGCAAAGATGAGGAAGGAGAGAGTTCTAGGCACATGGGGACAACCAGTGGAAAATGCCCAGAGTCAGGAGATGGGAATGTCTTATGTGAAGAACAGGAAGGGACAAGTGTCACTGGAGCTCAGAGGAAGTGGAGTAAGGAGAGGAGTAGTGCAAGAAGAGCAGAAAAGTAGGAAGGGACCAGATTATGACGGACTTTAAAAGCTAAACAGGAATTGTATTTTATCTTGGAGGCAATGAAGAGTCTTTGGAGTTTATTGAATATGAGGGTGACATCGTCAAACCTATGCTTTAAGAAGATCATTTTGTGGACTGAAGGATGGACTGGAGTGGGCAGACAATTGAGACAGAGGGAACAGCAAGCTGACTATTGTAGTAGTCCAGGCAAGAGGTGCTTCTAGAAGAGTGGAAGCAGGGTCAGAGAAAACACTGCAAAATGAAGGATCATCTCAGAGGTTCTTTACAATTCCTTTTTTGAATGTTCATTTTATTTTTTTAAAATTTATCATTAGTTTTCAAGATCCATTTTTATAAGATTTTGAGTTCTAATTTTTCCCCTCCCTACCTTCTCCATTCCCCAAGATGGCATGCAATCTGATAAGCTATACATGTACAATCATATTAAACATATTTCCACATTAGTCATGTTGGAAAGAAGAATAAGAACAACAGAGAAAAAACACAACAAAAAAACCACAAAAAACAACAAAAAAAGAGAAAATAGTATGCTTCCATCTGCATTCAGATTCCATAGTTCTTTCTCTGGATGTAGATGGCATTTTTCATCATGAGTCTTTTGGAATTGTCTTAGGTCCTTGCATTGCTGAGAGGAGCTAAGTCTATCAAAATCAGTCACACAAGTTTGATGTCACTGTGTACAATGTTCTCCCGGTTCTGCTCACTTTGCTCAGCATCAGTTCGTGCAAGTCTTTTCAGGTTTTTCTGAAATCTGCCTGATCACCATTTCTTAATAATAATAATACAATGTATTATTCCTTTACATTTGCATACCACAACTTGTTCAGCCATTCCCCAATTGATGGGCATCCTCTCAATTTGTAATTCTTTGCCCCCACAAAAAGAGCTGCTATAAATACTTTTGTACATGTGGGTCCTTTTCCCCTTTTTATGATCTCTTTTGAATGCATACCTAAAGAGTATGCACAGTTTTACTGCCCTTTGGGCATAGTTCCCAATTGCTCTCCAGAATGGTTGGATCAGTTCACAACTCCACCAACAATGCATTAGTGTTCCAATTTTCCCACATCTTCTCCAACATTTATCATGTTCCTGTTTTGTCATGTTAGCTAGTCTAATAGGTGTGATGTGGTACTCAGAGTTGTTTTGATTTGTATTTCTCTAATAGTGATTTAGAGAATTTTTTTTCATACGACTATAGATAGCTTTAATTTTTTCATCCAAAAACTGCCTGTTCACATCCTTTGACCATGTATCGGCTGGGAAATATCTTGTATTCTGGTTCCTCACAATTCTGATACTACATTCTAAAGTTCCCTCCAACTTTGGTGGTCTATGTTTTGTGCCTAAAGTCCCTTCAATTTTTCACAAACTATTTTCTAAAGTCTCCTCTAACATTTCATTATTATGTAATATGTGAAATCATATACATACCCACATGCGTTGAGGAAAAAAAATAGTGGTAACCTAGAATCAGATGACTTGAGTCAGAGATTTTTCAGTTTTTTACTTATTGTCTATGTGACCATAGTTAATTACTTCACCTCTCTGGGCCTGCTTCCCTACCAGGAGCTGGGAGAGGAGGGAAAGAGAAGCTTTCTTGACTCTCTAGAACTCCCTGTGCTGGTATCTTATCTCCCTACTAGATTCTAAGCTCCTTGAGAAGATCAGGGAATATATTTTATCTAAATATTGTATTTCCTCTAGTGTCTAGCACAGTGTTTTGTACAAAATAAATGCTTACCAAAGGGCTATGAAACCATGCATATCCTTTGACCTAGCAATACCAGTACTAGGTCTGTATCCCAAAAGAGATAAAAAAATAAAAAGTTAAAGGACCTATATGCACAAAAATACTTATAACAGCTCTTTTCTGGAGGGAAAGAATTAGAAATTGAGGGGATGTCCATCAATTTGAGAATAGCTGAACAAGTTGTGGTGTGTGATTATTATGTAATACCATTATACTTTAAGAAAGGAGGAAAAGGATATTCTCAGAAAAACCTGGAAAGATTTACATGGACTGACACAAAGTGAAACGTACTGTATACAAAGCAACAGCAATTCTGTAAGATGATCAGCTGCAAATGACTTAGCTATTCTTAGCAAGACAACTCTGAAGGACTTATGATGAAGAATGCTATCCATCCTCAAAGAACTGATGGTGTCTGATTACAGATTGAAGCATACTTTTTTTTTTACTTTATTTTTCCTGAGGGTTTTTTGTCTATGTTTTCTTTCACAACATGACTATTATGAATATGTTTCTCATGACTACACATGTATTACCTATACAAAACTGCTTGCCTTCTCAAGGCAAGGGGGTGGGGTGAGAGGGAGGAAGGGAGAGAAGTTGAAACTCAAAATATTAAAAACAAATGTTAAAAATTGTTTTTACATGTAACTGGGAAAAATAAAATACTAAATAAACAAAATAAATGCTTAACAAATGATGATTGTATTTTTTTTTAGGTTTAGGTTTCCTTAACTAAATTCAAAGACATTTCATTATGCCACCAAAAAAAAGGCTCTGGTACATAAGTTCAGACAAATATCAAGGCCAAGACTAGCCTTTAAATCAGGCTCTCACTTTCCTTTTCTATTGGTAGTATTCATTGGTAAATGGTAGCCCAGCAAAGCAAACAGCTCATATTTCTTTTCTAGGGCAACAGGTTTCAGAAAGCTCTATTAAATCTATAATTGAATCACAGGAACTCAGTAACAAAGTGGGTATAGTTTTTAAGTATTTCTTTTTTTCTCTGCTAAAGACACATCTATCAGAGATACTTCCCCTTCCTTATAGATAATCTATATGATTCAATATAGATTAATGTAGTCTAAGACTAGACCAAAATGATAAAGATCACGTACATACACTTCCCCCAAAAAATGAAAGAAAATAAAGATAAAGAATTAATAATAAGGAAGAGAAAGAGGTGGGAAGGCGTATGTGAAAATACGATAAAGCTTTTCACAGAAAGATTTTGAATTAAGCCATAGTGATTTAAACAGAATGGGGAAAGTTGATAACCAGAAGAATGGAAAAATTATCAGTTTTCCTAGCTTTCAACAGTCATTGGTCAACTGTGTTTCTTTCAAGTGAGATAATATTTGTACACTTAGCACAGTGCCTGGAACATTGCAGATGCTTAAAAAATGTTTATTCCCTATCCCCACCCCCTTTTCTTTCAATGGGGAAGTACCACCTTATTAGGGGAATCCAAAAATGTACCTATTGATTTGAATTAAACTGTGTATAGACAATAAATTAAATGGAACAAACAAAATTAAGCACCAATTATAGACAATGAAGGTACTGTACTATGTGAAACAAGAAATACAATGACTGACGATTGTTATTCAGTTGTTTCATTCATGTCCAACCCTTGGTGATCCTTTTTGGGGATTTCTTGGCAAAGATACCAGAGTGGTTTGCCATTTCCTTCTCTAGCTCATTTTGCAGATGAAGAACTGAGGTAAAAAGGGTCAAGTGACTTGCTCAGAGTCATACAGTAAGTATCTGACACCAAATTTGAACTCAGGAAGATGAGTCTTTCTGACTCCAGGCCCAGCACTCTTATCTACTGTACAACCTAGCTGTCCCAGTGACTGACACCATCTTAAGCAAACTTGAAATTTTAAAATGCTATACCTTGTGTTAGGATCTCTCTTGCAAGCATTTCTGTATAAATAAGAAGTCTACAATGGAGTAAAAACAAAAAGAGAGAGAAATTTAGAAACATAAAGGAAAGAAAGTTGGGTCTTCCTGTCAAAATGCTAACCAAAGAGAAGGTGCTAATGATATAGAGTATGGTGGCACCTGTTGAGGGGTAAAGAAGAGTCTATTGGTCAACCCTGTATTAACAATTAAGAGGTCAGTTGTCTTCCTGGGACCGTATCTAAGATTTGACAGAGATATTCCAAAGTCTTATGAATCCTAATGACTACCATACACTTTTAGTGATACACGTAGAGAAAAATGATGCTCCCGAAAGAAAGCAAGCAAGTACTACTAAGAATGATGAAGTCACAGACAAGAAAACCAAACCCTCAGAGGCATAGGTAATGCTTTCCTCACTGCTTTCAATCACAGGCAAAGTTCTGGAAGGGAGATGAAGATTTGGAAAGTGATACTGTTTGTGAGTGTGACAAGGGGGTGAAGAACAGGGGAAAAGTTGTTTGGGTGTTTACTGAGAAGTGTCTGTCATACCAAAATGTATCAAAACACTAAATAAAGAAGAAGAAAATGGTGTCTGAGAAAAGAATTTGGTTAACATGTAAGAATGTTCTTGGCTAGAGAAAAAGTATATCAAACAAAAAGGTTTTTTTATTTTTATTAAGGAATTTCTAAACATTTTATCTAACCAAAAAGTCTTTAAAAAAGGTAGGTGAAAACTATCTATGTACAACACTATCAACCACAAAATTTAGCTACAAAATAGGAAGAAAAGGGCATTTAATGATAATCCAATAACCGAAAGAGACAAAATCCAAGAAAGGCACCATCAATAAAACCTGCGACTTCATATGTCTACTCACAAATGCTCAAATAGTTAATGACTAAGGATCCTTATGCAAGGAGACAAACGCAACTTCATAGGCATAAGTGAGACAGGATGGTACAGGACCCATGCATGCACTATGGCCCTGAAAGGGTACATACCTTATCCAAAAGAACAAAGAGCCTTGTATATTTAAAAGATATACTCACGTAAATAAATCAATAAGCACTTATTAAATGTCTTCAATGTGCCAGATACTGTGCTAAGTGCTAAGGATACAAAGAAGGGCAAAAATAGTCCCTGCCCTCAAAGAGTTCACAATCTAAAACTGAGGAAATCCAGGATAACCAGAGGGAAGGGTGTTTGAATGAAGTTGGATAGAAGCATAAAACAAAAGTCATATAGTCACCAGAGTGTAAAAAAGCATCTGGGTACGAAAAAAAAGAGAGAGAGAGAACACAGGTAAGGTGCTTGAGAACTAGACCACAAGTCTGACAAAGATACAAAACATAATAGTAATGGGGAACTCTAATTATTCAAATGCCTTCCGAAACTCTCTGCAACTGATTATTTATTGACGTGCTTTAACAATAATTTCATCCTTCAAAAAGTAGAGTAAACAGGAATGGAACAGCTACTCTGGACCCAATTCTTACCAACATGAAGAAGCTGGCTGCTATTACACGATTCACAGAAACCCAAGGGACAACACCACCATAGAGTTTTGAAAGGGAAGGAGCAGAAATCCAGGTTATCATTTGGCGTATATACCCTAGAGATTTGGAGGTCAGAAAAAAGAGGTGAGATTTCTATGGCCTGAAATTCTACAGGGTAAGTAAGCCATTCTCTCAAAAATAAAATTTTGAGAAAGAAAAACAATCCCAATGAGGAGGAAAAGGAGAAACTGCTTTAATGATACTGATGTGGATATAGAGAAGGAACCCACTGAGCAATTTGGATTTTATTAAAATCATGGAGACTAGAAGGAAAGGCAGGTAATAGGATGTTGCAAAGTGAAAAAAGCGTATTTTTGGTATTTCTGGAAAGCAAATTGTAGAGAAAAGCAATTATTAATGGAATTGTGCTTTCTTCAGCGACAACAGAAGAGCAACTTACTCCAGTTGAAAATACATGCACCTAGGTGATGTGCTTTATGGACTTTTTTCAGGCTGGTTTAAGTTTTTTGGGAAGATGAAGGGAGGGCTTCCAGCTTAGAGTCCCATTTCCTTCCCTGTCACTCTCAACTCTTTGTTGCCTGACTTCCAATGTCATTATTCAACTGAAATGGCTCTATCTCCAAAGTTGCCAATGATCTCTTAATTGTCAAATCTAATGCTTTTTGTCAGTCTTCATCCTTCTGTACCATTTGACATTGATGACCACACTTTCCACTAGGATACTATCTTCTCCAACAGACACGACACTGCTTTCTCTTCTTCTTCCTCCAATCAGACTGTTCCTTCTCTATACTTTGTGGTATCATCATCTGGGCCATACTCACTAACCATGAGCGTATGCCAAGACTACATCCGGAGTGATCTTTTCTCTATAAACACTTACTTGGTGATTTCATCAGCTCCCAGGGGTTTAATTATTATTTCTGTGAAGATGACTTCCAGATCTACATAACCAGCCCTAGTCTCTCCCCTAAGCTATTCCATATCACCAACTAAGCCTAGGGGAAATTTTGAACTGAATGTTCCACGGCCATCTCAAACTCATTATGCCTAGAACCCATTATCCTTCCCCTAATCCTACTCTTCTTCTGAACATCCTTATTAATCTCCACAGAGCCACCATCCTTTCAGTCACCCAGGTTCACTACCTTGAGGCCATCTTAAATTCCTTATATGGAGTAGGAAATCACTCCATAAATTTAATTCATGTCAAATCCTGACATTTTTATCTCAACAACAACTCTCACATTCATCCTTTTCTATCCATTTACACAGCCACCACCCTGCTTCAGGCCCTTATCACTTCTATTCTGGACAATAAGGTAGCATAATAGAGCACTAGAGTTGGAGTCAACACCCGAGTTCAAATTCTGCCACAGATATACTTTGTACAAGTAATTTAATCTTTTTGAGCCTCAGTTTCTCCATCTGTAAAATGGAGTAAAAATAATACCTGTTTAACAAGATTGCTTTAAAAATTAAATAAACTAATATATGTTAAATGTTTTTCAAAACTTAAAGCACTACATAAGTATCAGCTATTTTTGTTTGTTCTTGCTGCCTCAAGTCTCTAACTACTCAAATCCATCCTCTGGTACAGCTACTTAAATGATATTCCTTATGTGTAGGTCCCCTACACAATAGAATCCAATGCTTCCTATTACTTCTATAAAGCTTCTTCACAACCTGGTTCTTTTCAATTCTCCCTTCTCTTTAAAAATCCTTTCCCTCCAGCGATTCCACGGTCTAGCCATACTGACCTATATACTATTTTTCTCATATTTCTGTGCCTTTTCAGTGGCTGTCCTAAATGCCTGCAATCCACACGCTATCATTCCACACCTCTATCTTTTGAAATATTCAAAAAAAATCTTTGTTTCATTCAAGACTCAACTAAAGCAACACCTTCAGGGTGAGACATTTTCTGTTCCTGGACAATTGCTATTGCCTTTCCATCACTGATTATCTTGTGTCTGCTTTGTACGTATTCTCCCCTCTCCCTCTAATACGTACATCTTATTGCATTCATTAGAGTGAAGTCTACTTGAGAACTTTTGTCTTGGTATCTGCAGCACTTAGCCCAGTCCCTGAATCATAGGTGTTTAATAAATGTTTTTGACTGATTGATCACAAGATTGATAAACTTCTTTTAAATCTAAGCAGTAAGTTATCTTTAAGTAGTTTTAATATAATTACGTGTAATTCAAATATCCAGAAGGGCAAGAATTGAAAAAAATAATAAACTATAAAACTACAAGGAATGAGAAAAACATAACCAAAGAAAGTATATGGGGGAAAAAAGTTTTACCAGGCCACAGAAATCACTCAGAGTGTATGTGTGTGTCTGTGTGTGTGTGTGTGTGAGTGTAATGGGAGAAAGGGAAGGATGGTTCTTACATCCTACCAGAAGAGATCTCAATAAGATACTCAGTTTAATTCCTTGGAGCAACATATATAATCATCTACCTCAAACAAATGGTTTCCAATTACTATTGAAAAAAAACCTCTGAAAATTAAAATTTCACAACCCTATTGGTAGGCTATTCTAGTCTTTAAGTCATCTTGACAATTTAAGTTCTTCCTTGGACCTTTCCTAAGTTCTTTCCTAACTAACCTTACTTAACATAATTTATAAGCCTGTTTTCTCTTATTTGGTCCTCTTGGCTGAGAAAGAACAAGTGATCCATTTGTAACAACAATGTTGCTAGCAGCTGCTGTGAGGGTGTAAGACCAACAACACTAGCACACAGGAGAGCTGCTAGAGCAAGTTCTTTGATCTGCTTTTCTAATGAAAGCAACTTTAAGAGATTAACAATCTTACTTTAATTAAAGATACATATATCATTCACTTAGTACAGGGGGAAAAGTCAGCACCCTGAACTTCAGAGAAAACACAAACAGAAATTATAAGCGGAAATTATATAAACAGAGCAAAGTAACAAAAATCACCAGACAGACTTCTATCTGTCTGACCATAGCAATACATACACAGTTACGAGAGAGAGAGAGACAGAGAGAGAGACAGAGAGAGACAGAGGCAGAGAGAGAGAGAGAGAGAGAGAGAGAGAGAGAGAATGAGAGGGAGAGAGAGAGAAGCACCAACATCTGGGTTTTGTTTTGGAGTGCTTCTCAGCACTAAGGCAAAACTCAATCAAAGGCACTTGATTGCCTTAGTGCTGAGAAGCACTCCAAAACAAAAGACAACAAATAGTCCCACTTTGCTTGCCATTACACCATGTCCATTTAACAATTCTTCATATACATTATGGTACTCATGAAGATATTCTTCTGCATTCCCCATACTAGATTAATCAATGAAAATATCTCAGTTAACATCTTTTGTATACTTTGTGCTGCATCTGAACTACTCTCCTTGCTGTTCCCAATAGTCAATCTCCCGTTCCATGCCTTGGCATCCATCTGTGCCTGGAATGTACTGCTTCCTCACCTCTGCCTCTTTGAATCACAAGCTTGCTTCAAAAATAATCTCAGGAGTGACTACCTACAAGAAATCTATATTTTGATTGACCTAGTCATTAGTGCTCTCACAAAAACAGCCGCGCATAAATTTTGCATTTAATTTTCTAAGTATATATTATTTCCCCCAAACCAAAGTTAAGGGCTATGAGGACTGGGATTGTGAGGGAGGGGGAGCTGGATTACTGCTTCTCCCATTGCCACTTCCAGGTTGCCTTCTACCACAATCACTCTGTAACCTTTTCTCCTTTGAGGTTTATCCAATACATATTTGTCAAAAAATCAAGATTCTGGTGGCTGTGGCCTACTGACCTCCAGGACACTGTCCTTCCTTCCTCAACAAGTTCAGTTCCTGGCTCACAGTCTCTCTTCCCCAACTCCTGCCTTCATGTAAAGGGACTTCAACATACATGTTTAAAGTTCTTCAAACAAGCTAACTTTCCAGATTCCTCAACTTACTCCTTTCTCGTGACTTACTTTATCTCAGCTTCACACTGAGATGTTTTTTTTTAATCTCACCCACAAGTGTTATACTTCCATTTTCATGAACTCTGATATTCTGTTGTCTGATCATTATCAGTTATCATTCCACATCTCCCTAGAATCCCATAATGCTATTATTCATCCTCACCATGACTTCCAATCTTTCAAGCCCTCAGTTCTCTCTTAGGCCCTTACCTAGCTACTATGCACTAGCTACACGCTTCTTCCTTCCCCATCTTGACTTCTTGAAGAAATAACTGAATTCTACACTGTCCTCTTCTCGTAATTCTGTTGCCCCACATGATTATGCAAAACGCATGATTATGACTTCAACCTGGAACATCCCTCTGCAAAGCCCACCCTTTCTCCCACTGGTGAATTCCTCCTAAGGCCTCCATTTAGTGGAGAGGACCAAGCCAGCCTTCATTCCTCTCACTTCCATGCACTAGGTACCTTCATGACTACCCTCTACCTTCTTTCCCCCTTTCAGTCCACTTTTTCTTGGTGTATGGTTATCCTTCACTGGAATATAAACTCCTTGAAGGCAGGCACTATCTTTCCGTTTGTTGATATTTGTAACCACAATGCTGGCACAGAGCAAGCATTTGACAAATGCTTGTTTCCTTCTTTCCTTAAGGGTACTGACTTACACTAGTCTTTACAAATTTCATCTTGTTTTTGATAGTTGTCTCAAATTCAAAAATCACTGTAAATGTTATTCCTATATTTAATGGGTTTACTTCTCCCAACTAAAATTTTATACAGATATTTCAGCATACAGGCTTATTTCATTTTATTGCATTCTGCTTTACAGCACAACACAGATATTGTGTTTTTTACAAATTGAAGGTTTGTGGCAACCCTGCATCCAGCAAGTCTATCAGTGCCATTTTTCCAACAGCATGTGCTCACATCGTATCTCTGTGTCACATTTTGGCAATTCTCACAATATTTCAAAATTTTTATTATTATTACATCTGTTAGAGTGGTCTGTAATCAGTGATCTTTAATGTTATTAATATAATTGTTTTGGGACACCAGGAACCTTACCCCTATAAAATGGTGAACTTAATCAACAAATGTATGGTATGTTCTGATTGCTCCACTGACCAGCCATTCCCCAGCTCTCTCCCTCTCCTCAGGTTTCCATATTCTGTAAGACACAACAATATTGAAATTAGGCCAATTAATAACCCTATAATGGCCATGTTCAAGTGAAAGGGAAGAGTCCATCGATGTGGCAAACTTCACCATTGTCTAATTTAAGGAATTGCCATAGCCACCCCAACCTTCATCAGCTACCACCCTGATCAGTCAGCAGCCATCAATATCAAGGCAAAACCCTCCATCAGCAAAAAGATTACAACACACTGAAGGTTCAGATGATGGGCTAGCATTTTTAGCAATAAAGCATTTTTTAATTAAGGCATGTACATTGTGTTTTTTTAGACATAATACTACTGTACACTTAACAGACTATAGTATAGTGTAAACATAATTTTTATATGCACTGAGAAACAAAAAAAAATTCACGTGACTCGCTTTATTACGATAGTTGCTTTATTGTGGTGTCCTGCAACTAAACCCATAGTACCCCCAATGTAAGCCTGTAGTGTGAATGTAATTTTCTTGAAGGCTATGCCAATGAATGAAAACTCTGCTAGGTCCTACCCAAACTGAAACCAGCTGAAAGTAGAGATTGTTTCATTCTTTGTAACTGTATCCCCAAAGCTCAGCACAGTGGCATATAATAGGCACTTAATAAATGCTTGTTGCTCGATTTAATGATTGAAGAAAATTAAATTGGCACTATAAAATTTCCTCTTAACATCTGAGAGTCAGTACTTCTTGGTCTTCTACATGGTTAAAAATATGGATTGTTTCATTATTTCCAATAGTGTTTTCCTCAGCATCAAAATTAAGGGAATAATGTTCAAAATGTGTCTTTTACTTTTTCATTTCAACTTACAGTAAAAGATTAGAAACACACATTTAAAATTGGCTCCTTCTAGCACAGCTAATAGAAATTTTACAAAAGGGGAGCGTTTGTGAGTGATGGAATGAGAGGTTGGGAAGCCTCACCTAGAATAATCTCTTTATAGTTGGAACGGCTTATGGCCTAACAATCAATTATCAAGTATTTATTAAACACCTGCTATATACCAGGCACTGTGCTAGATTTTGGAGATACAAACGCAAAAATGAAATAGTACTTGCACTCAAGGAGCAAACTTTCTATCCAACATGTACATATATAACCATATCAAGAATAAATGCAAAATTATTATAATATAGTTAAATATGAGGTAGTTAGGGAGAGTGGGCACTATGATTGAGAAGATCAGGAAAGGTACTGCATAGGACCTAACTGTCAAACTCATGACCTGCAAAACCCCCAAGTGTAGATTAAACCAGATTGAAATGTAACTGAGAAATGTTTAACAAAAGAAATAAAAACACAGTAAAACATGAACGATGTAAATTTGTGGCTTTCTAAGTTAATATGTGGACTATAGGGATCTGATTTTGAGTCTGACATTACTGGCAATAGAGTTTATATATCCAAAAAGAGTCTACAGAATTAAGTTGTTGAACTTAGAATCCAAAGCATGTGATCTCTCTTAACAATGCAAAATTAAAATCTATTTTGACTACTAAGTGAAAATTTGTACACATGAGAAAAATACATTAACATGACTAATTACACTTTACTAACCTTTTCAAACATTACTGGAATTTGTGCTGGGTCAGTCTGAGTGACCCCATTGTTTGCATTTCTAGTCTTGCTTGTCTTCCCAGTTCATGCTAGACAGTCTGTAGGGAAAAGTGGCATGTACTTTGATCCCATCCCCTTGTCCTTTGTAGTACCTATTGTTGGCACATAGCTGCATGAGCTTTCATCCCATGTCCTTATTTCTCATCTCACTTCCCTATGATAAGGCTGTAAGGGAGGAGCTGAGAGACCTTGGGACCGATTTTAGAACTGTGCACCTCTCAGGATTATCTTTCCCTTATTGCAAAATTCATCTATAAAAACAGCATGAGGATTGAATTTGGTGTCATGCTGTTCTCAATGCCTTGTGGCCTTGAGGTGCTTAATAAACCCTTCTTAACTTTCTCTACCTAAGTTTCCTTCACTATGGAGGGCAAGGCCCAAACAAAGATTTTCTTTTAACAATGTCAATTCAATTTTATTGCTAAAGATTAAACAGCAGGTGATAAATGGGAAACACAGAGTCCCTAAATATACAATGAAGCTCATCATTTTAAGCTTCACATTTGGAAGAAGGGAAAATATGACCCAACAAAAAGGTAGATATGGCATTAAAAAAACTATACTGGATCACAAGTGTGAATTATAATCTAAAAACTGCTAAAAATAAGCAACAAAAAGTCTATATAGCCTTTCCTTTTATTTTCTGTGGAAATGTTATCAGTGCTTTTCAGTCACCATTTTTAAACATTTTCACTAGTGAGTTATCACAAGCAAACACTATTTACTGCATTTGTGCACTATGCACCATTAAAACTGCCTTATTTACTTCCCTGCCCCAACCCATGACACATCTACTTAAATTTTGCAGAATACTTGAGTTGAAACTTAAATGCTGTTTCTTATTTGCTCTTATGTTACTCTCAAATAGAGATGTAGACAGGTCCTTCATAGACCAATGGAAAAGTAGGAGATTCAGCTCTTGCTTCCTGACAGGAAGAGCTGATTAAAAAGGTTCTCACCAATACACAAGAAGTAGGTAAGTACCTTCTTGTGCCCTGTAAAGATTAAAAGAGAGAGATAAAGGATCATTAACTTTCAGATATAGATATCACCAAGGGCAGCTAGGTGGCTAAGAGGAGAGAATGCCAGGCCTGGAATCAGGAAGACTCAACTCCCTGAGTTCAAATCTATCCTCAGTCACTTACTAGCTGTGTGACCCTGGGCAAATCATTTAACCCTGTTTGCCTCAGTTTCCTCATCTATAAAATGAGCTGGAGAAGGAAAAGGCAAACAACTCTACTATCTTTGCCAAGAAAACCCCAAATGGGGTCATGAAGAGTTGGATACAATTGAAACAAATGAACAACATGGACACTACCAAAGAGCCATATAAAATTATTATCCCATACCCTGAAGAAAAAGGGAGCGAAAAAGGCATAAGTTTTCAGAATACATTTAAAACAATTTCAGAAAATTCGATGAGTTTCACAAACATGTGTCAATCAGGAATAAGAGCATATCACTGTTAGTAGTAGAAAGAGTGGTGGTAATATGCAAAAACTGCTTAAATAAAAACTTTGATAGCTCTACGCCTGACCTTACATGTTTTTAAAAAAAAAATCTTACATGATCAAATGTGACATTAGTAGTACAAAAGTAATTATATAATTCATACTATTATTCTCTATCACAGATATATTTATTTTACAATAGCAAAAAGTACCAGAATACCAACTATCATGCTAATAGGGTGTTATACAGAACCTTAAATATATTTAAGTTTTCCTTTAGGTTCATCATCACCTCTGTCAAATCTTCCTACTTTAACCATTACATTCAGGAATATAGCACTGGACAAAGCAGAACTTACCTTCTAGGTCAAAATGTGTGGTGAGTTTCTAATACTTAAGAAGGGGAGGAACAGAATGACAGATGGAAATGATGGAAGAGAAAGGAAGAAATTTATCCTCTGAGGCTATCACTCTATGCACTTGTAAGGTTCTTATCAAATCATTAGCGTATGGAAGGTCTAAGTTCTTTTTTCTTAATATTTTATCATTTACTTAATATTTTTAGTTTTCAGCATTGATTTCCACAAGATTTTGAATTACAAATTTTCTCCCCATTTCTACCCTCCCTCCCACTCCAAGATGGCATATATATTGACTGCCCCATTCCCCAGTCAGCCCTCCCTTCTGTCACCCCACTCCCCCCCCATCCCCTTTTCCCTTACTTTCTTGTAGGGCAAAATAGATTTCTATGCCCCACTGCCTGTATATCTTATTTCCCAGTTGCATGAATAAACAACCATTTTTTTTGAACATCTGCTTTTAAAACTTTGAGTTCCAAATTCTCTACCCTCTTTCCTCCCCACCCACTCTCCCTAGGAAGACAAGCAATTCAACACAGGTCACACGTGTATCATTATGCAAAACCCTTCCACAATACTCATGCTGTGAAAGACTATATTTTGCTCCCTCCTATCCTGTCCCCCTTTATTCAACTTTCTCCCTTGACCCTGTCCCCTTCCAAAAGTGTTTGCTCTTGACTACCTCCTCCCCCAATCTGCCCTCCTTTTTATCATCCCCCCTTCCCTCCTACTTTCCTGTAGGGTAAGATACCCAATTGAATGTGTATGTTATTCCCTCCTTAAGCCAAATTCTACGAGAGAAGATTCACTCATTCCCTTTCACCTACTGCCTCTTCTCTTCCAATATAACTGCTTTTTCTTGCCACTTTTATGTGAGGTAATTTACTCCATTCTATCTCTCCCTTTCTCCTTCTCCAAATATATTCTTCTCTCACCCCTTAATTTTATTTTTTAGATATCGTCCTTTCATACTCAGCTCACCCTGTACCTGTCTCTCTCTCTCTCTCTCTCTCTTTCTCTCTCTCTCTCTCTCTCTCTCTATATATATATATATATATATGTATGTATATTCCCTTCAGCTACCCTAATACTGAGAAAAGTCTCACGAGTTACAAATATCAACTTTCCATGTAGGAAGGTAAACAAAACAGTTTAACTTTAGTAAGTCCTTTATGATTTCTCTTCCCTGTTTATGTTTTCATGCTTCTCTTGATTCTTGTATTTGAAAGTCAAATTTTCTATTCAGCTCTAGTTTTTCCATCAAGAATGCTAGAAGTCCTCTATTTCATTGAAAGTCTATATTTTGCCCTGAAGGATTATACTCAGCTTTGCTGGGTAGGTGATTCTTGGTTTTAATCCTAGCTCTTTTGACCTCCAGAATATCATATTCCAAGCCCTTTCAATTCTTTAATGTAGAAGCTGCTAGATCTTATGTTATCCTGATTGTGTTTCCAAAACACTCAAATGGTTTCTTTCTGGCTGCTTGCAATATTTTCTCCTTGACCTGAGGACTCTGGAATTTGGTTACAATAATCCTAGGAGTTTTCTTTTTGGGATCTTTTTCAAGAGGTGATAGGTGGATTCTTTCAATTTCTATTTTACCCTCTGGCTCTAGAATATCAGGGAAGTTTTCCTGGATGATTTCTTGAAAGATGATGTCTAGGCTCTTTTTTTGATCATGGCTTTCAGGTAGTCCAATAATTTAAATTCTCTCTCCTGGATCTATTCTCCAGGTTGGTGGTTTTTCCAATGAGATACTTCACATTGTTTTCCATTTTTTCATTCTTTTGTTTCTGTTTTATAATATCTCGATTTCTCCTAAAGTCACTAGCTTCCACTTGCTCCAATCTAATTTTTAAGGCAGTATTTTCTTCAGGGATCTTTTGGACCTCTTTTTCCATTTGGCTAAAATAAGGCATTCTTCTCCTCATTGGCTTTCTGAAGCTCCTTTGTCATTTGAATTAGTCTATTTTTTAAAGGTGTTATTTTCTTCAGTATTTTGGGGGGTTTCCTTTAGCAAGTCATTAACTTGTTTTTCATGATTTTCTTGCATTACTCTCATTTCTCTTCCCAATTTTTCCTCTACTTCTCTTACTTGATTTTCCAAATCATTTTTGAGCTTTTCCATGGCCTGAGACCAATTCATATTTTTCTTGGAAAGCTTTTGATGTAGGATCTTTGACTTTGTTGACTACTTCTGGCTGTATGTTTTGATCTTCTTTGTCACCAAAGAAAGATTCTATAGTCTAAGTCCTTTTATGCTGCCTGCTCATTTTCCCAGCCAATTACTTGACTTTTGAGTTGTCAGTGTATGACTGCTTTCAGAGTGAAGAGTGCTCTGTCCCAAACTTCAGAGGTTTTGCACTTTTGTTTTCAGAGCTACTTCTATTCTGAGGCAATATGGTACTCCTCTCCTGGCTTGTGCTCTGGTTGGTGAGTGATCTCAAGCACTCCTTTCTGCCATGTAACGACCAGGAGGACTACCTCTCTACATCCACCACAAACTCTGCCACACCAGCACTCCCTCAAGGACTGCCAACCAGGACTGCAATCCAGTAAACCGGGGTAAAGCAAGAGAATGCTGCCTCAGAGCCAACAAAGAGATCCCTGCACTCCTGCTCTGATTAGCCGCTTGAGTCCCCCCAATGTCTGTGGACCTGAAGCTATGGAAGCAGCCCCTGCTGCTACTGCTGCTGCCACTGCTGCCCTGGGGCTGGGGCCAGACTGGGCACTTCTCTCACCGAGGTCCAACAGCTTTCCCACTGACCTGCTCAGTTGTCTTTGGCACTTGTAGGTTGAGAAGTCTAGAAACTGTCACAGCTACCGGTAATTCAGTGCCCTGAGGCCTGCTCTGTCAGGTCTACTCTGGCCTGGTCTCTGCTGGCGCCACCCATGCTGGGCTACACTCCACTCCCAGCACAGTGCTATAGACCCTTTCCAGAAACCACCAGTCCGTCTTGGGCTAGAGACCTGTTTTACTCTGTCATTTTGTGGGTTCTGTAGCTCTAGAATTTGTTTAGAGTCATTTTTACAGGTGTTTGGAGGGATTTGGGGGGAGAGTTCAAGTGAGTCCCTGTTTTCATGCCACCATCTTGGTTCCCCCTTTTGGAAAGTTCAGTAGAAGACTTGAGAACCCTAAATGAAAATTAATACTCCAAGGCTAACATGTTTCAATAATTAAGCTTAAATATCTTAGATTACTTTTCAAAACACATCAGGATTAGAATGCATCAAAGTATCTCTAAGAACTCATTTAAAAATTGTGCTGGCTCTAAGGTACTTCATTTCCCAAATGCAAAACTCAATAGGAAACAACTATCTGCATGTAAACCTTTTTCATCATCTAAAAAAAAATCACCTTCCTCTCCCTTCCTTCTTATTTCTGCATTATAGTCCTAATCCTTTGGGAAGGAAAAGGAATACTTTATGTCCTAAAGTTAGATAACACAGTCAGAATCCACAAAGACTTGACTCAGGATATAATGGGGGTCACATCAAGTCACTCACGTTAACAAGATAAAATTTGAGGCCAGTATCAACCTAACCAATCTGGGTAATTATGTCAACAGCCTACCCAACACCAACATAATGAGCTAGTTGACTAATTTCTCTTCTGACTTGAACTATACTAAAAGGTGGAATTAGGAAAAATAATGAGGCAGCATAGAACTATAGAATTTTACCACTGCTAAGGATCTCAGAGATTATCTAAGAAGGGCTCTTCACAATATTCCCAATAAAGGATAACTCAGAGTCTGTTTGAAGATCTCTAATGACTAGGAGCCAACAACCTCCCAAAGAACCTAATGTTAATTACTTTTTTTCCTTATGTGGAGTCAGTATTGACTTCCATGCAACTTCTAGCCATTACTCCAACCTTCCATCCACCCTTCTTTTTCAAATGTTTTTAGACAGCTATCATGCTCCTCCCTCCCCTCATCTCCAATCAAGTCTTCACTTCTCTAGGCTAACTAAACCTAATCCCTTCAAATCATCCTTTTATAGCATGGTCTCCAGTCCTCTTATCATCCTGATCATTCTGATCAGGACCTCTCACACTTTGTCTATGCCCTTCCAAAAATCTGGTGTCCAGGACTAAAGACAATACTCTAGATATGGTATGACCATGGCAACACACCACAGGGCTTTTATCTCCTTTGTTCTGGAAACTAAAGAAATAAGGATATGGATAAGGACTAACTGGACTTATGATTTCACCAGTATAGGAAACTCTCAGGATTTTCTCTGAAACTTAACAGTATTAGAGAATTGTCCAAGAGCACTTAGAGATAAAAAAAAAATTGTTGGGTACACACCCAAAATGTGTCAAGAGAAAGACCGGAACCCAGGTCTTCCTGGCTTCAAGGTCAGCACTTCCATAACACAATCTAAAATATTATCTCGTTGGGCTGCCAAGTAACACTGTTGACTCATATTGATCTTACAATTCACTGAATATTTTGCACATTATTGATGTCTGGCCCCATACTGTACTTGTTCAGAAACAACAAAAGAGTTTTTGTTGTTGTTGTTTATATCAACTGCAGGACTTAACATTTATCCCTATTAAATTTCATCTTATTTTATCAGCTTATTGTTCTATGCTATTGGGATCTTTTTGCATCTTTCTTCTGTCATGCAATATGCTAATTCTCCCTCTCATACTAAAGTAAATACCAATTTGACAAGCATAACATCAATTCATCTGTGTTTAATGGTACAGTACTAAGGATTTGTCCATGGGGCTCTCCACTAAAGGCTTCTCTCCAAGTTGACTCATTAATCTTTGGGTCTAGTCACTGAACCAGTTCCAAATTCACCTAACTGGTTCCATTTCCTAAACTTTTCTCCATTTTGTCCTCAAGAATAGCTTGAAAGACTGTGAGAAAGACTGTGCTGGAATCAGAATCACAGCATTTCAAAGTTAGAAAAGAGCTCAGCTGACACCTAGTATAACCCATATTTTTTAAAAATTCCCTGTACAACATATTCAAAAGTAGATATCCAGCTTTTGCTTGTGTAGAAGCGGACAAAGGCTCTTTCAAACCTCCCAAATGAACCCCAGACACTCACTTCAGCTATTTTATTGTGAGCTAAAGGACACAACTGCAACAATTACTGTCCTTCAGCACCATTTCTTGGAATCATAAAACTTAACTACTAACAGTGGAAGATTTCAAAGTCCTAAGAAAGTTCTCTTACCTGTCTAGTCCAACTGGCAGATTCCTTTGAGACCAGCTACACTCAAATGATAACACTCTTATCTATTTCCTATAGCTAAAAATACACATTTTTCTCCAGTAAGTATTCTATTCTTTTTGTATAACCACCTGTGTTTTATGAATAGTCATCTTTCTTTTCTTTGTTTCACTCAATGTTACTTTGAATGTTTTGCTTATGAATGCTGCCCTAAAAATCTTTTTACGAAGAGCCTCATGTCATGCTTGAGTAGACTGCTATCTATCTTGCAATATGCCCTGGCCAGCTAGAATAAACAGCAACTTGCTTCACTCTTAACTCTTTACTGCTGTTATGCAACCCTGACCTCAAACACTCAGATAAGTGATTGACGATCCTCTTAGGTCCCTAAGAAATTCCACTACACTTGAAGATTTCCAGTGAAAGGGTACCCACTAACTCCCAATACAGCCTATTTGGGGCAGTTCTAATTGCTAAGGAAAATGATCCTACCTCAAGACTAAACTTGTCTCTTTGTAATGTCCACCCAACAAGTAAACAGGAGGGAAAGGAGTTAAGAGAAACCAGGGTGGGGAATAAAATAGAGAATAGATTAAAAAAAAGATAGTGGTCAGAAGCAAAACAGACTCTTAAAGACGGGATGGTAAGAAAGTGAAGAATAAGTATAAGAGAATAGGATAGAGGCAAATACACAGTTAACAATCATAACTATAAATGTGAATGAGTTAAACTCACCCATAAAACAGGAAAGGACAGAAGTATTAGAAACCAGAATCCAACAATATGTTGTTTACAAGTACACACTTGAAAATGAAGTAAAAAAAAAAAAAGATAGGGATAGTAAATGTGATCTCAGATAAAGCAACAGCAAAAACAGATCTAATTCAAAGAAACAAACAAGGAAATTACATTTTTGCTACAAGATACCACTGGCAATGAATTATAGTAAAATAAGTGTGAATATGAATATACATGTACAAGAGATAAATAAGGAAACTACATGTTACTAAAAGGTACCACTAACAATGAATTACAGTAACATGAATGCATATGTGTATATGTATACACACCCCAAGTGACATAGCACCCAAATTCTTGAAGGAAAAATTACATGAATTACAGGAGGAAGGAGTAAAACTAGAATAGTAGGGGATTTCAATTTATCCCTCTCAGACCTTGATAAATATTATTATAAAATGAACAAGAAAGAAGAGGAGATGAAGTTAGAGAAGACAGACCTCTGAAGAATACTAGAGAGAAATAATACATATTTCTCTGCCATGCATTCAAAAAAAATTGACTGTGTACTTGTACATAAAAACCTCACAAAGAAAAGTAGAAATATTAAATGTAGTTTTATCATGATGCAATAAAAAGTACAATCAATAAAGGATATTTGAACAACAGATTAAAAATTAATTGAAAAGTAAATACCTTGATCCTAAAAAAATGGGTGGGCTAAAAAACAAACCACAGTAACAATCAAAACATAATAACAATAATTTCATTAAGGATGATGACAACAATGACATAACATAGCAAAATTTGCAAGATACAGCCAAAGTAGTACTTCAGAGAAATTTGTATCTCTAAACGCTTGCATCAATAAAAGAGAGAAGGAGTGGATCAATAAATTAGGCATGCAACTAAAAAAACTGTAAAATTAACAAATTAAAAGCCTCTGATTAAACACCAAAATCAAGAGAGGTAAGTAAAATTGAAAATAAAAATAAAATGTTGAACTAATAAATAGAAAGTGGAGCTTTTAAAAAAACAATAAAATGGATGAACTATTGACTAATTTGACTTTTTTAAAAAGAAAACCAAACTACCCGCTTAGAAAATGAAAAAAGTGACTTCACAACCAATGAAGAAATAAAAACAATTACTAGCAGCTATTTTGCTCAACCATATGACAATAAAATAAACCAATTAAATTAAATGAATATCTACAAAAATATAAATATGCCCAGATTAACAGAAAGTTTAAATAACCCTTAGAAAAAGAAATTGAACAAGCCACAAATGAACTCAATGAAAAACACACACACACACACACACACACACACACACACACACACACACTGCTTGACACCCGCAACCTGCAACCAGAGAGAACTCTATTCTATGGCCTTCTGATTATTAATGTAAATCAGGGGGAAAATGCATATACTCATCAAAGAGACGCACCACTGGCATGGAAGATGCCTTGCATAAATTCTAAATAGATGGAAGGGGTGAGAAGGAATGCTCAATTTTAAACATTATGCAAATAAATGTTTATTGTCTACCATGATCTGGGTACTGTACTAAGGGCTGTGGGTACATAAAAAAGTGGCAAAAAATGGTCCCTACTCTCAAAATGATCAAAGTTTAATAAGAAAAAACAACATATAAACAACTATGTAGAACAAGATATATACAGGAAAAACTGCAAATAATTTCAGATGCAAGGCTAAATACTTTTGATCTATTACAAAACTCTTCCAAGAAGCTTTTCAATAATACGGGGCTTGATATAATCAGTACACTGTCATTCACCAACAGAAGCATCTTTAAGATCCCACTACCCACAGAGAAGCAAACCTTCTTCAAATCAAACTCTATCTCAAATATCTTCCAAAACAGTAGGAAACACCTTTGGCAAGTATATGTTTCCCCATTTAATGTCTTGCCTGATGTTTAAGATAAAAGGGCCATTAAATAGCATTTTTATGATATCATATGTCCAAGGAATCTTGAATAATTTTAATGTATGAATGGAAAAATAGCCTGTAAAGCAACATTTTTCTCCCCCAAACCAAATGCTTTTTCATAATAAACAACTAAGCACAGTGTGATCTTGTATTCTCTTTATTCTCAGTCAGTCATAAAACGGCTAAAAAAAAAAATATGGTCTATTGTGGAGTATCAATTGCAAAAGCTTACTTGTTCCCTATTAATACCCTTATTAAGGATGCCTTTATTTTGATAACTCTCATAAATATTTTTTTTAATAAATGAAAGAGTAGGCATATTAAGTTAATAGTTACTGATGTTGGGAGCCAAGATGATGGAGGAGTAAGGAAGCAGCATGATAATGTCCCTTCCAAACAGATCTATGTACTAGACTGAATCCTAATGGAAAAATCTTAATGGAAAATCACAGTGAGTCAGTTATCCAGCCCAGCTCTGCACTAGAAAACACAACAAGATCTGTGGATAGGGAGGATGGAATAAGGTCAGAAGCACACCATCCATGAACCTCTGGAAGTCCAGGAAGAGTCTGTGCACCAGGTCAAAAAGAGATCCCAGACCTTTACCACATTACATCCAGACCCATATCTGAGCTTTGTGATGGAGATAGGTGCAAACTTACAGCTCAGTCACCCACTACCCAATTCCTGGTTACACAGCTCCAGGGCAGACCAAGAAGGAGACTTGCACAAAGGGGTGGTATTCCAGAGTAAAGAGTCCCCAGGTTGCGTATCAAGAAACAAAGAAGTCCAAAAGCCAGCAGCAATAACACCAATGTGGCTCAGACCCCAGAAGCAGAGTAGGGCATCAGTTCAAACACCAAGACCTAAGGCAGCTAGGTTGTATAGTAGTTAGAAGGCTGGGCCTAGAGTGAGGAAGAGGTTGAATTTGACCTCAGATATTTACTAGTTGTGTGACCCTAGGCAAGCCATATAACACCTTTTTGCCTCATTTTCCTCATATGTTAAATGATAATAATAGCACCTATTCCCAGGGTAGTTGTGATGATCAAATGAGATAATAACTGTAAAGCGCTTAACACAGTACCTGACACATAGAAGTGCTACATAAATGTTATTATTATTAAATGAAATCATTATAAAGTGCTTAGCACAATGCTTGGCACATAATAAGCTCTATACAAATGTTAGGTATTATTATAATCATCTTGCCTCCCCCGCTGTAAAGGAATAATCAGGAGAGGAAGCCCAGACCAAAGTGGTACCTACAGTTCTGTGCCTTAAAACAAGGGTGTGTTGGTAAGCAAAATGGCCTTTGTTTTCTTTGAGTAGCTCAGTTTGTCTCATTAAGGCTTACTAGGTGCTGGGCCCCAGGCCCAGAGCCCTATTAGGTGTAAAACCATAGTGGGTGTGCATTGGCAACTAAGGTGGGGCCCAAGGTAGGGCTAACTCCAGGGAGGGCCTAGTTTACATGTCTGGGACAGTAGAGGCTTTTAGACTACGTGGGTTTAAGTCCACCTCTTTGTGACAATTCCTGGGGCTGGCTAAGGGGAGGTGTTAACTCCAGAGCCATGCCCTATTGGATGTTAACCTAATCTATGTGGATGTGAACCTCCCAGGGTCCTAAGGGGAGGGGCCAACTCAAGAACCAATCACCAGAGCCTGGGCTCTGGTCATTCAGATGACGCTTGACGATGTCAAAAGCTCTATAAGAGGAGAGAAGACAGCTTGAAGATCCCTTTTCTGTTGGAGCTCTTTGCGGTGGCGAGTGACTCTGGGCCAGCCCTTGTTCTGAGCTCCTGGGCTGAACCTAGGTGTTGGTAACTATGAATTGTATTGGGTCTGTCTGTTGATGTTTGTAATTTGTTTGTATTTGTTCTGAAGTTGTGTTTGTATTTTGTTCTGAAGTTCAGGATGCTGGTTTTTTCCCCTGAACTAAATGAATGTTCTGAAGTTCAGGGTGCTGGTCTCTTCCCCTGAAGTAAGTGAATGAATCTGTATTTGGTCTTGTCTGCTGATGCTTGTAATTTGTTTGCATTTGTTCTGAAGTTCAGGGTGCTGGCTTTTTCCCCTGAACTAACTGAATGCTGTCTGTGTGCTGGATTAAAGTAAACTTGTCAACCCCTTTACCTTGCTTTCCTTGGTTAAGCAGATCAAAAGAACCTGTGCTTTCCCGGCGTGCCAGCAGCTTTCTGGGTGCTGACTGTGGGTGGATCTTACACCCCCACAGAAGCTGCTAGCCAGATTTTTGGCACAAAGGGGAGCTCCCCAGCTGGCTGAGAGGACTGAATCCAGTAGCAGTCAACAGCTGCTCAGGCCCAAACCCAGAAACATACAGAAACTTGCAGAGCTCAGACCAAGGGGGCAGTGATCAGACTTTACCTTATAGCAGATCATTCTGACCACACCAAAAACATGCAGGTTCCCAAACTGAATTGTACCTGCTGGAATTAACAAAACACTCAATACCACCAGAAAGTATCAAGAGGGCCAGCCAAGAGCTACCCTGCAAAGTATTACACAGTCCTAACATCAAGTTCAAAGTCAGGAAGTAGGCTGAAAGAATGAGCAAACAAAAAAAGAAGCCCACCATAAAGAGGTAATAAGGTGACAGGGATGCTCAAGGCACACACTCAGAAGAAAAGAATGATTCCAAAACATTTTCAAGCAAAAAAAAACCAGCACAAAAAAGCAAAGAAAAGCACAAGTTGGCACAAATTGAATTAGAATTCCAATAAGAGAAGAAACAAGAGTTGAAAAAAACTTTAAAATATTTTTTAAATGAGAGCGCTAGCATGAGAAAATGGAAAAGAAAGCTATTCAAGAAAGATTTGGAAAGGAAAGCAACAACTTCGTACAAGATGTATAAAACCTTGCTCATGCAAACCCCCAGAAAATTAAAATGAACCAAATAGAAGCCCATCACTCCACAAAACAAGAAAAATCAAAGTCAAAAGATTGAAAATATGAAAGAAAATGTAAAATGTCTCATAGAAAAAAAAATAACTGATACAGAAACAGATTGAGGAGAAAAAAAATTAAGAATTATCAGACTACCTAAATGCTATGACCAAAACAAGTGCCTACACATCCTATTTCAAGAAATCTTAAAAGAAAACTGCCCAGAGATGCTAGAACCAAAGTAAAAACAGAAGGAATCAATTGGTCATCTCCTGAAAGAAACCCCTAAATGAAAACTCCTACGAACATTGTAACAAAATTCAGAGTTTCCATGTCAACGTGTGTGTACGCGCACATGCGTGCGCGTGCACATGTGTTGAGGGGAAAAGGAAGAGCAAGCAGAAAGAAAGAATTCAAGTACCAGAATTCAAGTTGCCAGAGTCAAGATTACACATAATTTAACAGTCACCACTACAAAGGAGGGGAGAATTTGGAATAGAATATTTCAAAAGGCAGGGATATGGATGTATAGCCAAGAATAAATTTCCCAGAAAACAGAGTATAAAGGCAGCACAGAGGATAGAGCACTGGCCCTGGAGTCATGAGACCTGAATTCAAATATGCTTCAGACACTTATTAGCTGCATGATCCGGGTTAAGTCATTTAATCTGGACTTCCTCCAAGAAAAGAAAACAATGTATAATGCTATGGGAGGGAAATCTGCACATTTAGTGGAAAAAGTCTTCTAAGCATTCCTGATGAAAAGACCAGAGCTACAGTGAAGTTTAAACACAGGAGTTAAGAGAACCATAAAACAGTAAGCAACAATAAACAATGAGAAAGAACTAAACAAGGATAAACTACTAACAATATAATATGCAGAGATTAAATATGTATCCCCTATGAACTCAGTCATTATCAGGGGTCTTAGAAGGAGTTTAAATAGACTTAAGGCTTGGGAGAGGTTCTGTTATATCTTGATGATCTTAAAAGAAGAATGTAAAGGGAGAAGAGGAATATTCTAGAGAGGGAGGGAAAAGAAGGCTGGGGGAAATTATCTCACATAAAGCACTCAAGTTGACATCTATACAAACAAGGTGGAGGTGGTAGCAGGAGCTACTGACACGTGAACCTCACTCATCTGACCTACTCACTCACAGTTAGGTACAAAAAGACATTTCACTCAAGAAAGAAATAGGAAGGAAAGGGGAAAAGAGGAATTAGAGGGTGAGCAGATTATAGAAGGAATTAGTCCTAAGCAAAATAAATTCTAAGGGAGTACAAAAATAAGTATAGCTCTTTTTGAGGTAGCAAAGTACGGGAATAAGAGTAGGGGCCCATAAATTAAAGAATGGCTGAAGAAGTTGGGGTACATGAATATGGTGGAATCCTATTGTGCTGTAAGAAATGATGAAGGTAAAGACAGAGTCTGATACAGAGTGAAGTGAACAAAACAAGGAGAACAATTTATACATAGACAGCAATACAGTCAAGACAAATAACTTTGAAAGAATTAGGAATTGATCAGTACAAACCATAGTTCCAGAGGATTAATAATGAAACATGCTATCCATCTGATGGAAAGGTGAGGGGCTCAGAGCACAGAATGGCTTATATGTATGTATTAATTAAATAGGTACACAGCCAATGCAAGTTTGTATACATGTTTGTAACAAAACAAGGGTTTTGTTTTTCCTTCATCTTCAACTGGGGGGAAGGGAGAGGAGGTTTAAGGTAGACTGTAACCAGAACGGCCTTTGTTTTCTTTGAATGACTCAGCTTACCTCATTGAGCTTCCCTGGACACCGGGGCTTGCTCTTCCAGGGCAGGAAGCCCAGCGACCATGCCAGGAATCAGAGAATTTCCTGTGTGATGAGTCATGGGGCTGGCTGAGGGGAGGTGTGTTAACCTGGTCTACGCTAGGGGGAGGGGCCAAGTCAAGAACCAATTGGCCCTGGTCATTCAGGCGGCGCTTGATGATGTCAAAAACTCTATAAGAAGGGAGAGGACAGCTTGAAGATCCCTTTTCCTTTTCCGGTTGGAGCCAGAGATGCCTACAGCTGAAGCTGAGCTGCTGGTAGCAGAGCTGACCCACGTGGAGCGAGGAGTGCTGAGTCAGGACTGGAGGCCAGTGGGTAATCTTCTTACCGTAGAGGGGAAGCATGTATACGATTTTGCCTTATACTATCACGCTTCTCTGTGGCCTCCTGGTTACCCTTGTGAGGCGGACTTATTGGGCCTGGAAGCTTTTGATGAAAATATCAAAATGGGGACGAGGGTTTGTGGGCTTGTTACTGTGGAGTGTAAATATATGCTTTAGTTCTCCTGCCTTCTGCCTAGAGAATTCCTTATATCCTGCGGTTCCGAACCTTTCAGGCACATATGAGATTCTCTTTGAAATCATAAATTCTGCCTTCCTAATATATAGACCTGCACAACTTGGCAAGAGGTAGGGGCCAAAATTAAAACAGACTAAACTTCTTCTGGCCACAGATAGGTTTTTAGTGGCTGACTTTCCAAGTAGAGGTATAATTAATGATTAAACTATTTCTCAAAAGCACTTTTTTTATGGGGACATAATACAAAAACTGCAATCAGCAAACACTTCTTTATGAAGTCGCCTTCAGTAAAAGACTTCCCAGCAGCATTTCTATACAAATCTGAAAACTAACCTTTAGTAGCTGCCTCATTTTTCTGGGTTTACTTTCTTGAAAAACTGTTGTTCCCCACTGAGATTTTTCAACAATTTGTACGCTTTAATTTGTTTTTCATTGTTGTCCAATTTGCTCAAGTCAGGATATTTTGATTTGAAATGGCTATTATTTCTCGGCAAACAAGGCACAATATTTTGCCTCTCATGTAAGTAAACAAGTATCTTATTGTCCACTACAGATTAAACAATCTATGTTCTGATTCGATCTTCCATTTCTTTTTACAAATCACCCCAAAAACTTTAATGTTAGAACCAAAAAATCTCGATCACAGCAACTGCTCACATACAAAGGAATACTGAGATGAGCATCTGATCTTAGAGGGAGCACCAGACACTCATGTAACTTGGAGGGCAGCCTCGCAGCAAGGGAAGAGAAGAAGCATTGTTGCCGCTCATCGAATAGCAGGCATCAATTGTGTTGGTCATCAATTGTGTTGGTACTCGGCTGCACTTTGTCCCTGTTCAACACAATGAAAAGATACAACTCTCACTCCTCTCATACTAGAGAGACTGACGATGGTTTGTTGCCGCAAACGTGACAAACATGAGAGAGTACAGTGGCAACCCAGATGCCAAGTTACATGATGGGCACAACTGTGACTAGTGGAAGGCAGGTTAAGCAGGGCATGGACAAAGCACTCGTTACATCTTTACTTCCTTTTACATCTTCTACATTTTTCATAGCCCATCTGAAATCCTTTGGTGGGATGCAAGCAGCCCGTGGGCTGTATGTTGTGCAGGCCTGGATTAAGGGGATAGGAAGGGAAGCAGAGAAGGAGGATTTCTCCTGGTTGAAAATGTGTGTGTATGTGTGTGTACATACATTATACATACACGCACACATATATATGTATATTTTATATAGAAATATATACACACATATGTACATTTTTATATATAGATATACACACACATTATATATTATATATGTATATTTTTATATATAAATATAAATACATACACACATATTTGAAAAAAAACTAAGGTTTCCACATGAAAAACAAAAATATTTTGTGTATAATACTTCAATGCATTAAAATTTTTCTCCCTACTTTTCAGTAAAAACAATGCAAAGGTAGACATAAAGGTGAGAATGGTGCAACTAAAACAGTACTACACTTGAGATGAGGCTTAAACTCTATTCCAGCTCTGTTATTAACGAGCTTTGGATCTTGAGGAAATGGCTTAATTTCTCTTGGCTTCAGAGAGGTAAAATGAAAAGGACTAGCCTAAATGATTTCTAAAATACCTTCCAGTTCAAAAAATCTATAATTACTATTACTAAATCTAAATTTGCTCTGTAATTTCTCTATTAAAAACCTTTCTAAAATACTACAGTAATGTCCTTTGTGTCTTAGAAAATAGTATTCTTTTTTATGAAGCGCCACTTGAAAAATAACAAATATCATTTTCATAAATACTACAAACCTAATATAAAATTTTTATAAATACTGAAGTCTGACAGTGATAACCATGGTTTTTCCCCATTCCCCTTTCTTCTCTAGACAGACTTCATTGTTTAGGATGCATCTACATCTGCCACCCACTCCTTATGAGGTATTCCTATTTTCCTAGGAATACTGTCCTTTCAAAAGGCCTGTCAACAAGATTGACACAAATAATACATAATGAGTAAGTCAGGAGCTGGAATCTGAATCAGACCATGAATTCTGAATCGCTTAGATGTAGCTCAAATGTTTAAAATTTAAATATTTAATTTCATTTATAGACCTATTAATAGAGATTTGTCAAACATTATTTTACCTAATGATTTACATAAACAAATTAGGTACTAAATTGTTCTTAGAGGAAGCTGTGCTGGTTATTTCCAATATTAAGCTGATTAAAAACAAACATGGATACAGGAAAATCACATATTTAATTTTAAAAATATTTTACTTCATTAATTTCCCCCAAAATAGAAAGGTTAGTCTGTAGCAGATATGGAGCAGCAAGCAGCAGACCAGATCTAACTGGTAATATTCTTCTCTGACAGCAGGAGACAAAGCGAATTTGCAACAGAGAAAACAGCTCCACCCAGTCAGAATAATCCTCCTACAAAGGAGGAGGACAATGGGGAAAAAAAGAATGCTTCTCAGGGGATTACTGTACTCATATTTTACAGACAAGTCTGAAGACCAAAGTGGTCACCATTTATAGTAACACCAATATTCTATTAGGTGAAATTAGACAAATGAAATATGTCCAGGTGTAAAAAATGCAAGACTTGTGGGGGAAAGCATATGAGGCAATCACACATGATCATTAGTAAACAGTGACTGTAGACACAATTCAGAAAACAAGCTCTAGGATGAGTCCCCCTGACTCTTTCTGTATAAGAACCAATTAAGAACTTGTATCTGATTTATTTAAAATATAACTACAATGCCTAAAAGTATTGTCCAGAGACAGCTAGGTGGCACAGCAGATAGAGTGGCCTGCAGTCAGGAAGACCTGAGTTCAAATTCAGACTCAGATACTTTCTAGCTATATGACCCTGGGCAAGTCATTTAACCTCCATTTCCTCAACTGTACGGATTTTCAATAAAATAGAGGACTTTCAAGCATTCTCAATGAAAAGACCAGAGCTACACAGAAAATTTGACTTTCAAATACAAGAATCAAGAGAAGCATGAAAAGATAAACAGGAAAGAGAAATCATAAGGGACTTACTAAAGTTGAACCATCTTGTTTACATTCCTACATGGAAAGATGATATTTGTAACTCATGAGACCTTTCTCAGTATTAGGGTAGTTGAAAGGAATATACATATGAGTTGAATACGAAGGGATGACATCTAAAAAAAATAAAATTGAGAGATGAGAGAGGAATATATTTGGAGAAGGAGAAAGGGAGAGATAGAATGGGATAAATTATCTCACATAAAAGTGGCAAGAAAAAGCTGTTATAATGGAAGAGAAAAGGCGGTAGGTGAAAGGGAATGAGTGAATCTTGTTCTCATCAGATTTGGCTTAAGGAGGGAATAACATATGCACTCAGTTGGGTATCTTACCCTACAGTAAAGTAGGGGGGAAGGGGATAAGATGGGGGAATGTAGAAGGGAGGGCAGATTGGGGGAGGAGGCAGTCAAGAGCAAACACTTTGAAAAGGGACAGGATTAAAAGAGAATACTGAATAAAGGGGGACAGTATAGGATGGAGGGAAATACAGTTAGTCTTTCACAACATGTGAAAGTGTTTTGCATAATGATACATATGTGGCTGTGTTGAATTGCTTGCCCTCTCAAGGAGAGTGGGTGGGGAGGGAAGAAGGGAGAGAATTTGGAGCTCAAAGTTCTAAAAGCAAATGTTCAAAAAAAAAAAAAAAAAGCTCTCTTTACATGCAACTGAGAAATAAGATATACAGGCAATAGGGTATAGAAATCTATCTTGCCTTACAAGAAAGTAAGGGGAAAGGGAATGGGGTGGGGTGGGGAGTGGGGTGACAGAAGGGAGGACAGACTGGGGAAAGGAGCAATCAGAATATATGCCATCTTGGGGTAGGGGGAGGGTAGAAATGGGGAGAAAACAAAGGGGGGGCCTAGAGCTGTTCCTAAGAAGGGGAACCAGATGGGTGGGGAAATTGACATCTGAACTTGCTGTCAGTGGAATCCAGGGTGGAGAACTCTATACCAGGCACCCAGGAGCTCAGGATGGAGTTTCTGTATAGGAGAAGACACAAATTGCACCAACACTTTACACCAAGGTAAGCTCTCATAAATGCTGGTGAGCTGCAAACCTGCGGAACAATTATTCCAAGTGGCAGAAGTAAAGTTCAAAGAACAGCTACAGCTGGCAGGATCACCTGATGCGAATGTCAAATGTCCATGGGGGATAAGGACCACCCCATCTGATCCTACTGGACCCACTAAGTTGGTCCTAATCTTTTTGTGGGCCATATAGTCAATTCCAGTGGAGGAGGGATCACTCCCAGACCAAAAGCAAGTTTGAAAGTAAACAACCAATCACTATAGCTTAGGGAAATGCTCAAAAGACAAAGTCCATGCCAAGTTCTCAGGGGAAAGGAAAGGGCTGTAGAAAGTAAGCCCATGTCCTGGGGATAATGGTCACACACCCACAAGTCTCACACTCTGCCCTGTCCAACAGAGTTCCCATTTTGAATCAATGCATTAGATTCTTGGTTGCAGGGAAGCAGGTCTAGCTCTAAGCACAGGGTGGGAATCGATAGGAAAAGAAAGAATATAATATCTTTACAAGTAGAACCAAAAGCAGAAGAATAAAAGGCAGAATAAAAAACAAAGCAACCAAAAAGCAGCCACTCAAGCAAAGGCAGGTTATGATGGTCTTTTGTCTCTTTTGAAGAGAAGTTTCACATCCTGGATCAGTTCACAAGTGTACTGCTAAGGCTGCCCTATGATAGGAGAAGAGACATGTCTTATCTGGAATACATGTGACCAGCAAGGGAGGCCTTTAAACTTCACAGTGGTGGGGATTGTTAAAATGACCTTGAATGGCCCCTTCCCTTTTACTCCCAAAGGGTCAGTACCCTGTGGCTTCCAAAATTTTAAATAAACCATATCTCCAGGGCTAACTGATAGAGAGAAGATAGAAACTGTTTTATCTGGCTTGGGGAGGTGTAAATTGGCCCCAAGGCGAAATTTAATCTGAGTCTGAGAATATCAGCAGTTAAGAAGGGCCTGCCATACATGAGTTCAAAGGGACTAAGTTTGATATCTGTTTGAGGAGTTATGCGGACATGAAGTAGGGCTATAGGGAGAAGTAGTACCCAGTCCCGCCAGACTTCTAAGGTCAATTTAGTCAAAGTCCTTTTTAGAGTATAGTTCATTTTGGTTATGTCTAACACCTCAGCAACTCCCTGAGTGATATGAGAAATGAATGCTGGTCCTTTATCGCTTTGTAAAGATTAAGGGAGCCCAAATCTGGGAATAATCTCATTCAAAAGTACCTTAGTCACTTCCACGGGTTTTTCAGTGCAACAAGGGAAGGTTTCTACCAGTTTGTAAAGGTGACTATTAACATTAAGAGAAGCTTAAAACCTCTGCAGGGTGGCATATGCATAAAATCTAAGCTGCCAATCCTCACTGGGGAAGGTCCCTCAATTTTGGACAGGGCTAAGGGACTAATGGGAGTCTTACTGCTCCTTCAGGGTCGGCTTGGGCACACATAGAGCAAGCCTTGCAAACCTGCCTAATTGTTTCTAGCATTTTAGGTCCAGTAAAGAGTGGTTTCACCAGACTGTAAAGTACATGCTTTCCTAGATGTGTTGTAGCCTGGTGGAGTCCAAAAAGGAGTTCCCACATTCTGGATCCTGGGATTGCTAACTGACCAGAGAGTGACTTATACTAACCAGAAGGGGAGAGTTCAAATCCACTAGCCTGATGTTGTTGTTACTTAATGGTATATTGAGGAGTGGAAGGTATCGGAGTATCATCAAGGCTGATTCCCGAGCAGCCTTGTCTGCCAGTAAGTTTCCCACAGCCTGTTCAGATTCCCCTTTCTGGTGGCCTTTACAATATATGATTGCCACATCCTTAGGACAGTGTAGTACCTGGGTAGTACCCGGAGAAGGTGCAGAATTTCAGTCATATGTTTAACAGGGGAATTTTTTGTGGTCAAGAATCCCTGCTCCTTCCAAATAGTACCATGGGCATGTAAAACATGAAGGCACATTTGGAGTTTGTAAAGTTGTTTACCCTTTTGTGTTCCTCTAATTCCAAAGCTCTGGTGAGCACTATAAGTTCCACCTTTTGTGTAAAAGTTCCCAAAGAAGAATCTTGGATTCTATAGTGCCCTGTAGGTTGATGATTGTGTAACCGGCTCTCCTCACCCCTCCTTCCACAAAGCTATAACCATCAGTATACCATCTTCATCAGGATTAACAAGAGGGGTGTCCTTTAGATCAGGATGGCTAGAATGTACAGAATCAAGGGTCTCTTCACAATTGTGGTGAGGCTCTCAGAGCCACTGGAATCAAGAAGCAAAGTAGCTGGATTCAGGGTGTTACATAAACAAAGAGTCGGGGGGGGGGGGGGGGGGGGGGGGGGGGGGGCGGTATCTAGCAGAAGTCCTTGATATTTAGTAAGACAGCTGCTTGTTAGGCACTGGACTTGATAAGGAGTCAAAACTTCCAGGGATTGGCCAAGGGTAAGTTTAGAGGCTTCACTTACAAGAAGGGCAGTGGCTGCAACAGCCCAAAGACAGAAAGGCCAGGCAGCTGCAACAGAGTCAAGTTGCTTAGAAAAATAGGCCACCTTTCATGCCTTCTGGGAAGCAAGTGATCATACAATCCCTTCTCTCCTGAGTCACATTATCAAGATAGTGCCAGGAAGGATTGGCTAGAGGGATGGCAACCAGACCAGGTAAATAACAGGAGCCAGTCACAGACCTGGCTAGATCATCACCATATTTCTGGGTATAGTCCCAAATCATTCTCTTTTCCTAAATAGAACATGAGGTAGAAATAAATAAGGTTGATGTCACTACAGTTAGGTCAAATTGTGAGGAAACAGAGTGAAATCCCTCTGTAAATTTAATGGGGTCCCCCAAGTAGCTGCCTAATTTCTTTTTAATTTGGGCTAGGTCAGACATTGAAAAAGCTACATGAACTCAGGTGTTATCCCCTCTGGAGTCAGGGACTTCTCTTGGAGGGAGCATCAGAACAGATTGAGAAGGACATGTTGGGGTTGGGGGCACTAAAAAGGGGGTCCCCTGACTGGTATTTGAGGGACTTAGTACTGGGTGGTCAAGAGGGGGGTATAAGAGAAACTAAGGGACTTGGAGAGGCCCCTTTAGGGTCTGGGTAAGGGCAGGACAAACTGGGATGAAGCTTTGGAATAGGAGGGAAAAGAGGTTTAAGGGTAGTGAGTGGAGGTTTATATTTAATCCTGTACATGATTGGATTATCTAAAATGTCATGTTTGGGGTTCAGTGCCTTGTCAAATTTGGGGAGTTAAGAACTGAATTGAGGGCATGGAAGGAGCATTTTGAAAGAATCACAGAGGTCAGGGTCTTGAGAAAGAGCCATAAAGGCTTGGACATAGGGGACTTCCATCCATTTACCCTCCCTCCATCAAAAAAGATGTAACTGTAGAATAGTATTGTGATTAAGGGAGCCAATGACAGGCCTTTTTCCTGCTCCTCTAGGTTATATTTTGGCCAGGCTGTATTACAGAAAAAGATGAGATGCTCTCTCTTAAAGTAATCCTTTCCAAATTTTTCCCAATGCCTTAAGAGGCAACCTAGGGGAGAATCCTTTGGAATAGAAATATCCTGTCCCATGCCAAAGATCCCTCGGCTACTCACTGCCTCTTCAGCATCCCAAAGAGGGAGAGAATGAGAAAAGAAGACTAAATGAGAGGTGTCCCCTTCAAGAAACCAAGAACCATCTCACCTGACTGCCTAAAAGTCATTGAGACCCACAACACTGCTCCAGGTAATCTAGGTACTCAGAGGGATCCAAACACAGACAAAGAAGAGGGTAGGGAAAGAGAGAGAGACCCCTACCTATTGGCTAGAAGATCCAACCCATGGAGGGGTCCCTGGTTTCAGCACCAGAATGAAGAGAATGATGAGATTCAGGAGTCAGATGATCCAGAAAGAATTCAAGAGGCAGATATTCTCCTTTATTGATGCAAAAACAGCAGGCTAGTCCTTAGGAGCACTACCAGCTTGGAGAAGGACAGGGGCTTTCTTTTATACACAAATCTTGGGCACTCAGCCAGGAGTAGGTATAATCCTATGTGGGCAGTTAACCACAGGGAAGGGAAAGCAGGTATGTTGGGTACTTTTAACAACAGGGAAGGGGAGACAAGAAAAGGGAAGCAGGTTTGTCTTATTAACAGGTAGTTACTGGGCAGACTTAGACAAGGCTTTCATTGTTGCTGGGCAGAAGTCAGCCTCATCAGAACCATTTTAGTTATATAAGAAAATTTGTATTTTTACATACTGTGATATCTTTTTAGGTGATTATAAAGAAATGACTTCAGTTTAAGAAGATAGGTTAAACTGCAAACTACCAAAAATCTATACTCAAAGGTGAACAATCAGTCAAACAGTTCACATCAAAGGAAATAAAGATGCCCTTAAGCACCTTTGTGTACGATCAATTAGTGTTTAAGTTAGTAGGAAACAGGAGAATAGTATTCCAATTCTGATTCAGGCAGCTCTAACCCCATTCTGATTTCTCCTGGGGGTCAAATATTGCATTCTCCCACACTTCAGCCCTACAAAAACTTGTCACCTACTCCACTGCTGGACAGAAAGTCTTACCCCAAAAGATGAGTGCCCCAGTCAGAGAGGTTTGGAGAAGCTTGACATGATCAGAGCTCCTATCCAGCTTAAATGAAGATACAGTTGATTCTTGTCATTCACAGTAGTCATAGTCACTAAAGTCACTACAAACACTGAATTAGTGAATATTGAATCATTGTTCCTAGGAGAAATATAGGGTTAGGTTCTGGAGAGTATCTAGTAACAACATTTACTTTACGTACTTTCCAGAGTGGCTTCAGGCACACATTGACAAATTTTCTCTTCCTTTTTCTAGATGTACCATGTTGTTGATTCTTTAACACTGAACTCATAGCCAATAGTAACAACTCATGCCTGAACAAAGTTTACCTAACACATATTTTCTCTGTAAGGCACATCACAACTTTCTTATGCTTAGGAACACTAGACAGCATTTCAACACTGTGCTTGGGGGCACTGATAGACACTGGGGTAGAGGCCAGTTTGATTTATGGAAACCCAGACAAATTTAAACATGGAACTCCTATTACCATCACAGGGCTAAGAGGGGCAGAAATATCAACCAGACAAGTGAAACTAATGACGAAAATTAGACAATTGTCTAAGAAAGAATATACCGTGGCCATTGTACCCATTCCCAAATATATCACTGGAATATTGAAAGGTATGACTCTGAATCTGCCTGAGGGGAGATATCAATTTGCAGTAAGGAAGATAGGAATTAATGCAGTTTTGTTGGGAAAAGTAAAGATGGACCCGATCACTATACCTGAACCTTCTAAAGTAATTACTTTGAAGCAGTATCATGTGCCAGGTGGGCATGATGAAATTGCCAATACTATAAAGGAGTATGTTGGAGCAGGAGTGTTAGTCCTACAACCACTCGATGGAATAATCCTGTATGACCAGTACGAAAGTCAGATGGAACATGAGAATGACAGTGGATAATAGACAACTGAATAAAGTTACTCCACCCTTGTTTGCTGATGTTCCAAATACAGTTACCTTAATAGAAAGGATCCAGAAATATGATGGGACTTGGTACACAGCGATCCCAATAGACTCCAAACAATGGGGCCAGTTTGCTTTCACATGGCAGGGCCGACAATATACTTTTACTTGCTTGCCACAAGGATATCTGCATAGCCTATTTATCATAGGATTGTGACTGAACATTTAAATGAACTAAAGTTACCTGGTGTACAGTTTACCCACTACATAAATGATATTATGATACAGGGAGAAAATGTAAAAGAAGTGGAAAAGAATTTGATACTTTTAATTGAGCACATGAAAAAGCAAAGGATGGGAAATTAACCCTGCAAAGATTCAAGGACCAGCTCACACTGTAAAAATTTGGGGTATACAATGGAATAAAGGACTGTGAGAAATTCTCCCACAAGCTCGACCAAAGATTCAAGATTTTCCTATCCCCACCAATAAGAAACAGGCACAAAAGTTCATAGGACTGTTTGGATATTGGAGGCATCACATTCCACATCTTGGGCAAATTTTGAAACCCTTTATATAAAGTTACCAGGAAAAAAATATGAATTTGATTGGGGACTTGAACAGAGGAAGCTAAAGCTGCTATACAATTGGCTCTGTATTTATGGCCTATGCAGAGTGGACTGGTGGAATTACAAGTGACCATACAAGATGACTGTGTGCCGGAGTTTATGGGAGAAACAATAAAACCAAAATGCACCCTTAGGATTTTGGTCAAGAAAATTACCTTCAACTGGATTACAACATACACCTTTTGAAAAGCAGTTGTTAGCTGCATACTGGGCTTTGGTAGAGACTGAACAACTGACTCCGGGCCATGAAGTGATACTGAGGCCTGGAATCCCAATTATGACTTGGGTAATGAGTACCCCAGCATCTCACAGAATTGAACATGTGCAAGAGGCTAGTATAATTAAATGGAAATGGTATATGCAGAATAGATCGAAAACAGGCAAAAATGGAGTTTCTGCTCTACATGCATCTATCACAAGCATCGACACTGATGGGAATAACAGAACCTCTGAGCCAAGGCAACACTTGGTACAATCCTTGGTAGAATGAAATGATGGATACGATGGACTGACTGAAGAACAGAAGAAACATGCATGGTTTACTTATGGGACTGCAAAATATTTGGGACATAAAAGACATTGGAAAGCAATAGCCTATATAACCCATGTACTAAGAGAACTTTGGAAAGTACAGGGATAGGTGGAAGTAGCCAATATGCCAAACTTATGGCAGTACATCAAGCTATTAAAACAGAGAAAGGAGGACAGTGTCATATATTCACTGATTTGTGAGCAGTAGCTAATGAGTTAGTTACATGGATGCCAATGTGGAAAAACCAAAATTGAGAAATTCATGGTAAACAAGCTTGGGGCAAAGAACTAGGGGAAGATATTTGGGACATGTCTTTGGTTACTAATTTGTCAGTTTTTCATGTAGACGCTCATGTGCCCCTCACTACGCCAGAACGTGAGTACAATGTACATGATGACTGACTAGCAAAGATTGCTACTGAACATGTTGTCCCTACTCTGACAGCTGATGATCTGGTACTAGCAAAATGGGTCCACCAAACAGCCGGCTATTTAGAGGTCCAGGCCACACACCGATGGGCACAAGATTGAGGTATTGGTATTCCTTATTCATTGTTAAAGCAAGTAACAGAGGAATGTCATATACGTCGATTGGAAAAGGAACAAACTGTTCCTCGGGTAGTAACTGGAGAAATAGCAAGTGGAAAAGTTCCAGCCCAGATTGGGCAGATAGACTATACTGGACCACTACTCCAAGATAAAGGATGCAAATTTATATGTACTTGTGTTGACATCTATCCAGGTATACTAGTGGCTTGTCCTTACAAGAATGCAACCCAGAAAAACACCTGTAAAACTCTAGATATTATAAGTCTATATTATGGAACCCCAATGCAGATTCAAAGTGACAATGGGTCACATTTCAAAGGTAATGAGATGAAGAGATATTGTGTATTGAACAACACAGAGTGGATATATCATATTTCATATTATCCACAAGCATCTGAATTGATAGAAAGAATGGATTGTTGAAAGAACAGTTAAGAAAGTTAGGTTCTAATAATTCATGTCAACATTGGAAGGATAATTTGTTCACTGCCCTACATAGTTTGAATAACAGACTGTTAGGAGGAAGTACACCTCTAGCCAGAATGATGACCCCAAATCTGCAAATTAGAAAACAGCAAACACATAAGATCCAAAATACTAAGTATTGGACTGTGAGGGAAGATGTCCCACCACCGTATCCAGAAATATCTGGTTCAGCAAGATAGGGTTTGCACTGTTTAGAAAACTTTTGGTTGGATAGAAAGGAGATAAGAAAAATCTCTACTGGGATACGTATGAGAATCCCTAAGAGTCATATTGGACAGATATTACCTAAACCAGGATTAGCAGCTCAGGGAATACATGTATTGGCTGAAGTGATAGAGTCTAGTTATTAAGGAGAAATTATTGCATCACTCCAGAATTTAGGTGAAGAAACTGTACAGTTGTGTAAAAATGAGAGAATAGTCCAATTTATTATTATTCCTTGTATAACAATATCTCTTGTGAAAACTGACCCTCCTTCCAAAATAACTATCCAAGGAAAGGAAGGATTTGGTTCTACTGATAGAATAAAATTGGGAGCTAAAGTACAGGTAAAACGGAAGCCGGACGATGTTAAAGGCTGCAAAAATTATAGTATATAGGAAAGACAATACTGTAACAGTAATCTACCCAGGAGAAAATAGTTATGAAATTGTACCCTTGACTCATGTATCCTATCATGAATACACGTTTCTTTTTGGCTTTTGTCTATTGAATTTGTTTGTGAGATTTGTTTCCTGCAGGCTTAGTACCATCCACCTGCAGATGCCTGATGGCTTAAGCCAGATGTCACTCTCTGATGTGTTTGGATGTCACCTCTGGACCTGTCCACAACTATGACGTGTCATCTCTGGACCTGTCTATGACTGTGATGTGTCATCCCTGGACCTGGTGTCAACTGAGTTTCAGAAGCCAGCTTGCTAAAGAACTGACCTCTCAAATAGGACCCTTTATCTTTTGGGGCAGGGACAGTTCTATGTCCATTTTCAGCAGGAAGAAGCTTTGGAGGATGAGACCTTCACCCCTTACCCAAGATTTTGAGCCCCATTCATTCATGGTGACATTGTTTTATATGCTTATCTTGTGTTATTTCTATTATATTGTTGTGTAAAGTTCTGTTGACACCAATTATCCCAAAATTCCCACTGCCCTATGTAAAGGATAAGAAAGATCTTGGGGTCAAATGTATTAGCAATTTAGATTTGAAGATCTTTCCCACCCATTAATAGGCCATGTGAACCTGCTTAAGTCACCTCCCCTCCCCAGTCTAAGACATATGTGGTAGGAGGAGCTTCCTGACAGGAAAAGGAAGTTATGTCACAGGAAATGATATGAGAGAGAGAGAGAGATGTAATGGATGCTAATAGCCACCCTCGTGACTGTTAGAACTGAACAGGCTGACCTAGCTGTACTATGAGTTTGTTTTGGGGAAGACTCCAGGAGGGGGTCAGAGAGGCTTTGGGATGGCGAGGCTCCAGGCTGTGATATGGGCTTTGAGTTCCTTGCTGTTATGATAAAGTGGGCTGACTGGCTCTGGGAGCTGAACATTTGGTTACGTGTTATAATTTTCTGGTGTCCAAATAAATGTTATACTTCTTTTACCTTCTTTATGGAGTCACACTTTGTGATACAGAACTACATAGGCATATTCACAAGTATCACTGATGTGTTTATTGCCTTACTGATACATAGCTTGGTCCAATTTCCCTGGAATAAATGTAGTTATAAGAGAAGGAACACTGGACTTGTGGGGGTTTCAGTCCTAGCTCTAGAATATACCTGACTCATATCTCTAAACCCATTTCTTCATTTATAAAATTCCAAGAATAATAACAATTGCACTACCCTACCTCATAGAAGCATTGTCAGAATTAAATGAGGTAATACATATGTAAAGCATTTTTTACAATTGAGTACTATATGAATTTGAGTATAATGAGTAGTATTTGATTAGTATTCTCTTCTATCCACTCAAAAAGAAAACTGAAAAGTACAACAAAGGTAAATGAATATGAAAAGTTATTTTTTTTCCACTTAGTAACATTTTATTTTTTCCAATTACACATAAAGATGATTTTCAACATTTACTTTTATAAGATTTTGAGTTCCTAAATTTTTTCTCCCTTCCTCCCTAGGCTTCTCCTCTCCCCAAGACAGCAATCTGATATAGGTTATACATGTACAATCATATTAAACATATTTCCACATTGGTCATGTTGTTAAACAAGAATCAGAACAATCTCTGGGAAAAACCAGGAGAAAGAAAAAACAAAAACAAAAAAAAGGCAAAAACAGTCTGCTTTGATCTGCATTCACACTCCATAGTTCTTTCTCTGGATAAGGATAGCATTTTCCATCATGAGTGTTTTTTGTAACTAATAAGATCATTGTATTGCTGAGAAGAACTAAATCTATCAAAGTTGATCATCCCACAATGTTGCTGTTACTGTGTAGTGTTCTCCTGGTTTGAAAAGGTATTTATTAAGTGCTTACCATGTACTTTTGTATAAGAATCTATTGTAGAAGAAGATTTGGCTTGAGAGATAATATGTTTCCACAGTACTTCTTTTCTCCTTGTTTAGGTTCATTCTACTTATCAGCAAAGGGACAAAATGAAATAGAAGAAATTAAGAGTCTTCAGGAGCCAAAGAGACACTCAAGTATTTCTTCCAAGAAACCAGAGAACAGTTTTTTTTAAACAATGTCAAGGGAGAACAACATAAAACAAAAGTAAAAGCATCGACAAATGTGCTACTTGTAGTATTCCAGCTTGAAATCAGCATGGAGAGCTCCATCCAAGCCTACACAATGAAACGGTAGCAAAAGGCATTAGCTTTCTTTGTTGGGTTGTCTCTGCAATAGAAATACCATCTTGCTAAAGCCCAACAGATAAATGATGAATATTGTTAACTCATCCAATTCCAAGATCAATAAACTGAGAAAACAATTTGATAAGATAACTTCTTAGTGTCCTGGTGGCACATCTTTTGAACGTTGGTCATCTCAAACTTCAATAATTATGAGAAGTATCAGTTATCATAGAATTACAGGATCTAAAACCATAGAATTCCTCAGAGGTTATCTAGTCCAGTGGTATCTAACTCAAATAGATTGTTTTTTGTCCTTCATTCTCAAAGAGGACCATGACATCAGGGAGGTGATGCCATGACTTGCAAATGAATTAGATTTAAGTGAGAGAGGGCTGTGCAAAGTCACCAGCCTTACTTTCTCTTCCAGAGCCATCTAGGCTCAGTGGCAAGAAATAGATCAGGATGACTGGAGATAGCCCTGGACACAGTGGGATACCTTAGCCTTTTTAAGCTAAGTTCTTTCCCAAGTCTCAGTTTGACTGCGGCGATTCAGTGATTAAGGCTAGGTAAGAAATGAGGCAGAAAATGGTCTCTTTACCAAGTCAAAAAAAAAATCAATCTGGAAGGGGAAGACCCTCAGGGTTTCTGGGCAAAACAGAAACAGTTGCTATTTACATTCACTCTGAGCTATCAGGGCCTAAACAATTAACAGGTAGGGCTTGAGCAGAGTGAGGTGGGCTTAAGGCTTGGTTCTTAAGAAAGAAATCTAGCATAAACCCCAAGATGTTTTGGAAGGGTTCGGCAATCAAAATTTACCCTTTTTTGGACAGAGCACCTGCAGACAAGGCTATTATTATATGAGAAGAGCAGGGGAGAAGGGAGGACAAGAGGGAAGACTAGAGAAGAGGAAAGAAACAAATAAAAATGGATCCCTGAAGCTGCATATCGACTTAGAAAATAAAAATTAACATTGTCTATGTTGCACTCTATTTTTATTTATTTGGTTAAACTGTTTCCAATTGCATTTTAATCTGATTCTGGTCTCACTCTAGGTGGCTTAGAGTTTGACACCTCTGATCTAGTCTAACCCAATTTAAAAGAATCACTTCTACAACATCCACTTGGAAGTAAATCGTAATCAAATTTTTCCCTGCATCAAAACTATATTTGCCTGTGTAATTCTACATTTGTCTTCTAGTTTTGTCCTCACAAACCAAGCAAAAAAAGTCTAATCACTCTTTTATATAAAAGATTTTCAAATATTGGAAAATCATTATCTTGTCTTCCTTAAGTCTTCTCTCAACCAGTTCTTACAATTACTTCACTTAGTTACTTCTGTTATGGGATTAGAGGTTTATGAGATGGTAATATATGTGAAAAGGGTATTTAATTTCCACTAGCCCTATAAAAGTACTCAAAAGTCCTTTCCAACACACAATTCCTTTAAAATAATTGCTTATGTGTACAAATCTTTATTCCTGTCATATTTTAATTGATCTATAATGATTTGTGCAGTCATGTCTGACTCTACATGACCCCATAAACTTAGTCCATGGGGTTTTCTTGGCAAAAATACAGGAGTGGTTTTCCATTTCCTTCTCCAGTGTGTCCCCATTTTTACAGATGAGGAATTGCGGTAAAGAGGGGTTAAGTGACTTGCCCAGGGTCACACAATTCGTAAGTGTCTGAGGCCACATTAGCACTCAGATCTTCCTAACTCCAGGACTAGTGCTCAATTCAGTGTACCACTGAGCTATGATATTATTAACCGTATTATAATGGTTTATAATACTATGAAAATAGACCTGCTATCTATAAATGTCTTTTTTTTTTCCTTTTTAAGTCTTACTTCAATACAGTTTATTAATATATCTGTGTTCATGGCATTTTTTAAAATGAAAAACAATTTTAGCAGCACCTATCTGATGGGGCTTAGACTGTGGAAGCCCCCTTGAACTCTCCTTGAATCTTCCCACTTGATGAGGCCATAAGTCTTTCATTATTGCTAGGCCCAAATCTCTAGGTTACTCTTCAGCTAGCCTAGCCCTCCATTGTCTGGCTATTTCCCACCTTTGATCTATCAAAATTTCTATGTGTAATGGTAATCAGGACTGTGCTTTTTGCTGTTCTTCTCTTAAGTGCCTTTAATGATTCTTGCTCTTCAAATGAAATGGCCAGCAAAATGGGATTTTTCACTGTTCTTTGTTTGAGTGCTTCTCAGCCCTGAGGTAATCAAGTGCCCCAGGGCCCTGAGACAGGTATATAAGATACAAGGTTGGTGTTTGACTTTTGGGGCTCTCACTCACTGGAAGGGTGTCCTGTGACTTGAAGAGACTCTGGGCAGCCACTGTTAAAGAGCCGCCCCCACCCTTGCAAACCCTGGTAACTATGAATTGAGATTTGAATCAGACAAGGTCTGTCTACTGATGTCTGTAATTTATTTGAATTTGCTCTTAAGTTCAGGGCTCCTGAAATAAGTGAATGACATTTGTATGTTTGATTAAAGTAAGACTGTTAACCCAGTTACTTTCCTTAGTAAAGCAGATCAAAAGAGCCTGTGTTAGCAGCCTTTTGTGTGCTGGTTGTTGTTGGTCTTACATAGCCACAGTAGCTGCTAGCTACAAAACGCCCAAATTTGTTATCTCCAGGTATCCTTCAGCTACTTCCCACCCTTAATCCCATTCTCTTGGTTCCTGGGGTCAGACCTCACCCCAGCCCCATCAAGCTCATCCTCAGACTCGTCCTCAAGACCCTCCCTAAACCACTCCTACCATCACCCCAAGACTACCCTAGATCCTTCCCATAATCCTTCTGATCTGTGGAGATTTCTTAAGACTACCTATTATGGCGAATCTGTAATAAACTTTGTCTTTCTTTGGCTGTGAGGAGGCTTGAGTCAAATTCATTCGAGCAGGACCTGTGTTGGTATTTGGGGGGGGGGGTCCTCAAGCATGCCTGAACATATGCTTCCCTGACCTCATCATATCTATAATGCTTATCTGACAATGCTTATCTGACACATTTTTTTAAGGAAGTACTAAGTGCTGGCACAGAGAATACAAAAAAGACAAAAAACAGGGAGTTTACAATCTAATGGTGGAGACAGTATGCAAACAATTATATAAAAAGCAAGCTATATGCAGATTAAATAGGAAATAATAACAGAGTGAAGACACTAGAATTAAGTGGGGAGAGGGAAGGGCTTCTAAGAAAAAGACGGATTTTAGATGAGACTTGAAGCCAGAAAAGTCAGTAGGACTTCAGAGGAGGGAGAGCATTCCAAGCATGGAGACAGCCAGACAAAATGCCAGGAGAAAAGAAATGGAGTGTTTTGTTCATGGAATGGCCAGGAGACCAGTGTCACTAGATTGAAGAATACATGTCAGGAAATAAGATAAAAGAAGAATGAAAAGGTAGGAGGGGGTTAGGTTATGAAGGGCTTTGAATGCCCAAACAGAGCATTTTGTATTTTACCATGGAGACAATTGGGAGCCAACAGAATTGGGGGTGGGGGGTTAAACATGATGGGACCTGCACTTTAGGAAAATCACTTTGGTGCTAAACTACTTGTCTTATCTTGCTTAACCACTTCTTGTTTAGCTACTCTTATCTTGCTCCTAAATTTTCTCTCTCAAAAAACAAAAGACTTCCAAACTGAAAAGGATAGGAAAAAATATGGTTGAGGCAATTAAAGCTCAAGATAAATAAAGAGATAGATTAATAGTGTCTATCTAATTTACATGAGTTCAGGTTTCCAGGTCAGGATGAACCACAGATATGGAAAGAATTTACCAATGTAATTGAAGAATTACTGTCAATAATGATTATAGAATCATAAAAAGAAAATGATGGAGATGAAACCATGAAATATATGGTCATTTGATATCTGACATATTGCTGGGGGGGGGCATTAAATTTTTTTCAGTTTTTTCATGTGTGGATTGGTTCTTCCCAGATTATCAGTGTCTTTAAGAACTACATCTTCTGTCTGTTTTATTGACAGAGGGAGTGCATCTGTGGTTGCATTGGTATATGGAACTCCCAGGCTAGAAAACCCTGTGAGGCAAGTGCTATTATTATCTTCATTTCACAGTTAAGGAAACTGAGGCACACAGAGGTTACGCAAAATGCCTAGGATCACAAAGCTGAGTAAATACCTGAGGCTGGATTCAAAATTCAGGTAAATTCCTGACACCAGGCTTAGGCTATCCTGATTTAAATCTGGCCACTGGACACAGAGAAAGTAAGGCTGGTGACTTTGTACAGCCTTGCCTCACTTAAATCCTATTCAATTGCAAGTCCTGTCATCATCTTCCTGGTGTCATGGTCCTCTTTAAGAATGATGGACAAACCACATGCTGTGAGTAGTCCAAGCTGCCCCAATGGGGACCCAGCTGGCCAGTCCCAGTTGGGCAACTCAGCTCTTCCTCTCCTCAATGCACATGGGGCATCATGCCCGTACCTAAGGGTGTTCTGTCCAAAGGACGGTAAATTTTGAAGGCTAAAACCTACCTAGTTATCTTGGGGTTTACTGGCTAGATTTCTTTCTTAAAGACCATGCCTTAAACCAAATTCACTCTGGCTCTCATTGACTGGCCAACAATAGGTCTCCTGCCCAAGCACCACTTAGCCTCTTGTTTGTTTTTCTGGTTTTTTTGTTTGTTTGTTTTTTTTGCTGTCTTCAAAGTGAATGCATAAATGCAATTGTAATTGTTTCTCTTTCAGCCAACAACCCAGAGGGTCTTCCCCTCCCAGTTTGATCTTTTTTTTTTTTTTTTTAGTTAAATGGGCCATCCCTTGACTCACTAATCCTTAAAGAGACCTAATAATCACTGAACTTAAAAAGGTCTCCCACTGAATCCTGGGCCATCTCCAAATCTATATCTCTAGTCACTAGACCCAGATGGCTCCAGAGAAGTGAGTGATGCTGGTGACTTTGCACAGCCCTCCCTCACTTAAATCCAATTCAATTGCAAGTCATGTCATCATCTTCCTGATTTCATGGTCCTCTTCAAGAATGAAGGACAAACCCCAACCACAACCACTGCTGACTTATAATTTTTCATGTTTACCAGAATTCCAGTTGAATTTTTGTTGAAGTTGTGCTTTTCTTAGTCTTTACTTGTAGTCATTTTGGAGTCATTCTCTTCTGAGTTTGTATCTTGAGCATCCCTGGAATCATAATAGTTCTTTATGGTGGGATTCCCTTTTGTTTGTTCATTCTTCCAGCCTACTTCCTAACTTCAGCCTTGATGTTAGGGCTGAACTCTGTCGCACTTTTGGAGGAAAGGTCTAGGCTGGTCCTGTTGTTGCTTTCTTGGAGGTACTAAGTATATCTCAGATAGTGTCTCAGGGACAGTTCAGGCTAGGAACTTTCAAGATTTCTTTGTTACTAAAGCAGACTGATCCAAGGCAAACAATGATCGCTGCCCCATGATGCGAACTCTGCTAGTTCTAGACATGGGTCTGAGCAACAGTGGACTGATGCTGGGAAGCTCTGCTGGTTCTGAGGAACAGAACTGCAGGCTCCACTTTGGTCCTTGATTCCTACAGGCTTCATACTGGACTAGAAATTGGAACTGAGACTACACTCTGCTCCCAGAGTAAAAGCCACATGGCTGCTGCTTGCTTCTAAACATGTCCCTCTCTCAAAACACAGGCTAAGGTCCTTGACTGATCCGCATCCAGGAAAGCCACATTGGGTTCAGGTTACCACCCTCCCCACCAATCCCTGCCTCAGTCCACCCTGAATCTCTGATCTTGAACCATGGAGTGACAAAGTTGTTAATTGGTACCAGTTTCTACCCACAGCATGAGATTATGATGCCCTAACATGGATCTGGGACTTCATCTAGCCCTGAAGTCCATCCTCTCCTTACACTAGAGTAATCTGCACCTGGCTAGCTTCTGTGTCCCTAGTATCCACAAACTTCTCTGTTTGTCTCTCTATGCCAATCTGGGCTGGAAAAGTGACTGCCACTTTTTCTTGAATTTCCCAATCAGGATTCGGTATAGTACATTTTCTAGATCTATATAAAGAAGTTTCATTTTTTTTCTTGGGGAGGGGTGGGGAGTGGTAAAGCTTCCCTATATTTCTCACTACTTCACCATCTTGGCCCCCAACTTTAGTTTCAGACTTTAAAAGGATGTATTATTGTCTATGCCTTGTCAGCTCAGCTGGCTACTACACTCTCCTAAGGAAACTAAAATAATAATCTCAGTGCTTTGTGAGTTGGTTAGCTTTGCTGTTGCATTGCTGAAGATCTCACATCTAACCATGTTCAACTGATGAGGAATTCCCTTGAACTGATGGGATACAGTCTCTGGGAACCCCTTGAAGTGTTCTTGAATCTTCCCACTCGATCTGGCCTTTGCCTAAGGCCATAACACCTAGCCTAGCCCTCAATGGTCCAGCTGCTTTCCACCCTTAATCCCATCAAAATCCCATTCTCTTGTTTCCTGGAGTCTTGACCTCTAGTCACCCCAGCCCCATTAAGATCCTCCTTAGACTCCTCCTCAAGACCCTCCCTAAACCCCTCCTCTAGTCACCCCAGACTACTTGACCACTCCTAAATCCCTCCCACAATCTTTATGTATATAAAATCCATCTTGCCTCCATGAAGGCACTCAGATTCAATCCAGCTCAGCAGAATCAATCTGGCCCGCTTGTGAAAACAAGCATCACAAGGGGTGAGATTTCTTAAGACAACCAATATGGCGAATCTTTAATAAACTTTTTTTTTCCTGGGATGAGAAGACTTGAGTTGAATTCATTCGGCAGGACCTGGCGTGTTGGTATTTTGGGGGCTCGAGCACCCCTAAGAACCTATGGTTCCCTACCTCATCATTTTTTCTTTAACCTCATCACAACCATTCGACAAGAATGTAGTAAAGAAAAAACATCGAGCAAAAGTATTTGGATCAGTATGAATCTATCACCAATAGAAAAATACTTCAGAATGCCTTATATTATTCATAGTAGAGCAGATATCATCTTTATATACAAAGGACAGATATTTAGCATACTTGCAAAAAGTGTAATAATTAATGGCCAAAGCAATGAGTTCGCTTGTCAATTGCTCACAGTCTCATATCTCTCTGTTAAAGAGTAAGATCTAGTTCCTGCCTGAATAACTCAGGATCAGCCTTGATCTAGTCATTTATAAGATGAAGCTATTATCACTTGATAATCATTTAATATCAATTTAGTAATTACAATAGGAGCCAGAGCCTGAACTAATCAACCAGAGGAAAAGTTTGAACCTAACAACTTCTTTGTTCTCTGAGCAAACTCAGAGAATACCTCCTCCCATGTCAACAAGCCCAGATGGGGCTGACTTAAGAACATTCTTTCCTCTGTTGATGGCCGTTAAGGATGAGACCTTTAACCCAAAACACTATTTGGAATAATGGGACTTTTCCTTATCTCCGTATTTTATGGATATATACTCTGTTACGGTATGCTAATGGTAAAGAAAATACAGATGTCCTGGATCATAATTTCAATGGACATTTTGTCAACTCTCTTATCTTATTGCATTTACAACCTATCCAATCAAGAAATTCCTTTCTTATACTGTGATTAAACATACATGGAGATCATAAATTTTGAGTGATGCAGACATGCTGAGTTGGGACTGTCCTGAAATGCATTTAAGCCTTCTCATTCTTTTATTCAGACAGTCAGAACTTATGCTCTGGTAAGCTTGCCTCACTAGCTTTAAGGGAATAAACAATATGAATTTACATATCACCTAGCTTGTTTGCCTCCTTTAACCAAACTTTCAGGTCGACAACTCCAAAACACCAAGTTCAATAGCCAACCAGGATCCTTCCTAACTATGTCTAAATTCCAATACTGATTAAAAGACTACAAAGACAATGACTAAAATAGGAGCATCAATGTAAATAAATTACATCTCACGGCATCTGAGTTTATAGTGTATTTTACTGTATAGAATAAGAATTGCCAGAGTCCCACACAATGCTGCATTCTAAGTCTCTTAGCATTATGCACTCACACATGTAAACAGATAATGTTAAAAGACCTAGAAAAAAGATCTCAGACAATTTACCAGAAAACATGGAAAATAATTTCACAGAATGAAAAGACATTGGATGGATTGTAACCTGAAGCCAGTTCACAGAACTAATGAAGTACCAAAGTGTTGTAGCAGATCATTTAAAGATCAATAGCAGGATAATACTTAGTGAAATATAAATATAAGTACTCTCAATATCTGTAATCACAAGCAGCATACCAACGTGTACAGAGTAGTGCTTTGTGGACTTCACTGTATTTTAAATATTAATTCTATAGTGTATTGCTACCACAAATGAGGGAGTAGACTTTTGAATGCATATTGCAAATCTAGCCACATGTCTTGAGAGGAAAAATAATTCCTATCATAACACATAAAATGATTCTTCTGAGACATTATCATTACCTAAAAGTTACTTTAACATTATTAAAGTCTAGTATTCACAGCATAGTATAATAAAAAGTGAACTAGACTTAACAACACTTGGGTTTGAAGCTTGGTCCACTTATTAAGCTGTAATACCTGTACAAGCAAGCCATTTAAGCATCAAATGAATTCCATAGATAATACTGGACCTATCTCATAGAGCTGTTGTAATGTTCAAATGATATAACATTATGAGAATATTACTTGTAATCTACACAGCAATATGTAAATATATGATACTATTGCTATAATTTTCTCCAGGAACAAGTGTGCAAATCCTGCTTTTAGATTTTTGAAAAGTTGTTATATACATCTACTTGTTCTCAATAAAATCCAGTTGTGAATGAACCGTGGAATTTGGGGGGGAAAGGTTTAAACCTGGAAGTTTTTGATATTCATTTCTCACCAGGCTTCAAGCCAAAATTCCTTATCACATCCCAGGGTGAGTAGCTCCCCTCCTCAACCTTTTTCAGTTTCCTTTAATGTACTGTCTTCCTCCATTAGACGGTAAGCTCAGACAGGACAGGGCCTGATTCTTTTAGCTTGTATTTGTACTCACAATGCTCAGCAAAGCACCTGGAACATAATAAGGAGTTGATTTATGCTTGTTGACTGACTAGAAGTGAATCTACTCTAATAGGTAATTACTTGAATTTATCTGTTATATATAAATTCAGATTATTCAGATATATGATTTTTTTTCTTTTCTTTTTTTTGAAATGGAGGTACCTCACTCAAAAAAATTTTTTTTTTTTTTAGGAAACTCTAGGTATAGAATCTTTCTCCACACCTGTAAACCTGCAACTTGTCAGTTAAATTACAGTCTTAAAGAGTTGACTAAGGAAATGATAAGTTAAATAACAGCCTTCATCACGCAAGTAGGATGTGTCATGAAAGGACATGAATCCTATGCTGCCTCTCTATCCACTACATCACATGGCTTCTTCTGATTTTCTTAAAGCTATGCATAGTCATCTAATAAACTATCCTATACAAACTACATAGCCATTCTATCAATCATAATAGCTGATTTCATATTTAGAATACCTAAGAAAGATATTTAATATATACACTTGGCTGAAAAGTGTCAATCTCAATTACAAATTTTCTCAGCAATATCAGACTGTGTTCAAAATAAGTTAAAGGAAACTTCTACTAGTATCAAGAAATTCAAAGTAAAATCTAGGATTAATCAGTGCAAGAAGTTTTGTAACTAGACACATACATTGGGGCAAAAGGAAAGACACAGTTGATATTGTTTTTGTTTTCCTCGTTTCTGAAATATTATTCAGTAGAAAATTACAAAATAACTAGGTTTGTCCATAAACCATTCAGGTCATACTGACTGATTTATTCCTTCCAATTTCACTCTGTCTTTTAGCCTTCATTATATTCTGCCTTGCCTTAATACTTTATCAAAACATAATCCATACTCATATTGTCCAACTGCTACTCTGACTGCCAGGCAGTAATATATATACCAACTACAAAAAGATATTAATTAGTAAGGAATTCAAAGTAGTTTTTTTTTAAGTGCTTAGGGACTGAGATATATTTTATTTGTTTTTATAAAAAAGTTTAAGATTTAAAAATTATAGTAATTATCAACAATTTAATTAGATTTCATAACTGACAGAGCACATGCTCTTTTTAATGAATATACCACCTCATCACCAAAATCAATTGCTCTTTGTGATTAAAATGGATATGGACTAAACAAATAGCAGATACTAGTAATATACACTTTAAAAATGATAATTCTGGGGGGCGGAGCCAAGATGGTGGCTAGAAAGCAGGGACTTGTGTGAGCTCCCCGCCAGGTCCCTACAAAACCCTATAAAAATGGCTCTGAACAAATTCTAAAGCTGCAGGACCCATGAAATAGTGGAGGGAAGCAGGGCTCCAGCCCAGGACAGCCTGGATGGTTGCTGGGTAAGGTCTGCCCCCCCCATCCCCCCCACCCCCAGAGCTCAGAGTGAGCACAGCCCAGCATGGGTTGCGCCTGGACCAACCAGACCAGGAGCCGGGCAGAACAGGCCCTAGCGCCCTGAATCAGTTAGCTGTGGCAGTTACCAGACTTCTCAACTCACAAACACCAAAGACAACAGAGAAGGTTAGTGGGAAAAGCTGCGGGGACATAGTGAAAGGAGTTTGTGGTAGGCCACTGCCCCAGGGGCAGCGGAGGTGGTGCAGCTCTGAGGACAGAACTACAGCTGCAGTTGCTTCCAGGCCCAGGCCCACCTGGTGGGAGGAATTAAGTGGCGGATTAGAACAGGAGTGCAGAGCCTGCTTAGATCTGAGTCACGATCCAGCTGGCAGTTCTTGGGGGAGGAGGAGCGCTGGTATGGCAGAGCTTGCTGTGTAGAAATAGCTCTGAAAACAACAGTGCTTGGACCCTGAAGCTTGGGACAAAGTACTCTCTACTCTACAAGCAGTCTTACCCAGACAAAAAACTCAAGGGTCAAGTAATTGGCTGGGAACATGGCCAGGCAGCGAAAACAGACTCAGATTCAGACTCAGACTTTGGAATCTTTCTTTAGTGACAAAGAAGACCAAAACATACAGCCAGAAGAAGTCAACAAAGTACAAGAGCCTACATCAAAAGCCTCCAAGAAAAACATGAACTGGTCTCAGGCCAAGAAGAGCTCAAAAAGGATTTGGAAAAGCAAGTTAGAGAAGTAGAGGAAAAATTAGGAAGAGAAATGAGATTGATGCAAGTAAACCATGAAAAACAGACTTGCTAAAGGAGACCCCAAAAAATACAGAAGAAAACAACACCTTAAAAAATAGACTAACTCAAACGGCAAAAGAGCTCCAAAAAGCCAATGAGGAGAAGAATGCCTTGAAAGGCAGAATTACCCAAATGGAAAAGGAGGTCCAAAAGACCACTGAAGAAAATACTACCTTAAAAATGAGACTGGAGCAAGTGGAATCTAGTGACTTGATGAGAAATCAAGATATTATAAAACAGAACCAAAGGAATGAAAAAATCGAAGACAATGTGAAATATCTCATTGGAAAAACCACTGACCTGGAAAATAGATCCAGGAGAGAGAATTTAAAAATTATTGGACTACCTGAAAGCCATGATCAAAAAAAAGAGCCTAGATATCATCTTTCAAGAAATTATCAAGGAGAACTGCCCTCATATTCTTGAGCCACAGGGCAAAATAGAAATTGAAAGAATCCACCGATCGCCTCCTGAAAAAGATCCCCAAAAGAAAACTCCTAGGAATATTGTCACCAAATTCTAGAGCTCCCAGATCAAGGAGAAAACACTGCAAACAGCCAGAAAGAAACAATTTGAGTATTGTGGAAACACTATCAGGATAACACAAGATCTAGCAGCTTCTACATTAAGGGATCGAAGGGCTTGGAATATGATATTCTGGAGGTCAGGGGAGCTAGGATTAAAACCAAGAATCACCTACCCAGCAAAACTGAGTATCATGCTCCAAGGCAAGATATGGATTGTCAATGAAATAGAGGACTTTCAAGCTTTCTCACTAAAAAGACCAGAGCTGAATAGAAAATTTGACTTTCAAACACAAGAATCAAGAGAAGCATGAAAAGGTAAACAAGAAAGAGAAATCACAAGGGATTTACTAAAGTTGAACTGTGTTGTTTACATTCCTACATGGAAAGATGATGTGTATGATTCATGAGATCTCAGTATTAGGGTAGCTGAAGGGAATATACATATATGTGTGTGTTGTGTGTGTGTGTGTGTGTGTGTAAATGTGTTTGTGTGTATATATGTGTGTGTGTATATATATGTATATATATAGACAGAGGGCACAGGGTGAGTTGAATATGAAGGGATGACATCTAAAAAAAATAAAATCAAATTAAGGGATGAGAGAGGAATATATTGAGAGAGGGAGAAAGGGAGAGATAGAATGGGGTAAATTATCTCACATAAAAGTGGCAATAAAAAGCAGTTCTGTTGGAAGGGAAGAGGAGGCAGATGAGGGGGAATAAGTGAATCTTGCTCTCATCAGATTAGACCTGAGGAGGGAATAACATATACACTCAATTGGGTACCTTACCCCACAGGAAAGGAGGAGGAAGGAGATAAAAAAGGGTTGATCATAGAAGGGAGGGCAGATAGGGGGAGAAGGTAATCAAAAGCAAACACTTTTGAAAAGGGACAGGGTCAAGGGATAAAACTGAATACAGGGGGATAGGATAGGAAGGAGCAAAATATAGTCAGTCTTTCACAACATGAGCATTGTGGAAGGGTTTAGCATAATGATATACATGTGGCCTATGTTGAATTGCTTGCCTTCTTAGGGAGATTGGGTGGGGAGGGATGAGGGGAGAGAATTTGGAACTCAAAGTTTTAAAAGCAGATGTTCAAAAACAAAAGTTTTTGCATGCAACTAGAAAGTAAGATATACAGGCAATGGGGCATAAAAATCTATCTTGCCCTACAAGAAAGTAAGGGAAAAGGGGATGGCAGGGAGTGAGGTGACAGAAGGGAGGGTTGACTGGGGAACAGGGCAATCAGAATACATGCCATCTTGGGGTGGGGGGGAGGGTAGAAATGGGGAGAAAATTTGTAATTCAAACTCTTGTGGAAATTAATGCTGAAAACTAAAAATATTAAAGAAATAAATAATGATTTATTACAGTAAAAAAAAAATATAATTCTGCACTGGCCCTGGAGTCAGAAGAACCTGAGTTCAAATCCAGTCTCAGACACTTGTCACACTTACTAGCTGTGTGACCTTGAGCAAGTCACTTAACCCCAATTGCCCTGCCTTCCTCCCTAAAAACAAAACAAAAAACGATAATTCTGTACCTATTTTTCTAATAGCTTCCTAATTTCAAATGTGTTTGACAAATCCTACTTGGACAAAAAGCTCTAAGTGACTAGATTAAGCACAAAAGCATCAAGGTAGAAATATGCTACTAGCAAGCAAAGCAATAGTTGCCAAGCAACTATAAGAAAATCATTTCTGAGATTCAAAAGTCACATAAGCACAAAGATAGTTGAACCAGGAAAAACAGAGTTTGTTTTATGTGTGTTAACCTTTATAACTTTTTTTTAATTATAGGAAAACTAATACCTGAGCTCATAGAAGTTCTGAAATAGTCCAGTATTTTACCTGAGGAAGTAACTGTTCATTAAAAATGCAGTAAAATTGAGGCATAAAGCAAAGAAAAGCCACTTGACAACAAGTATTTGAGTTGCAGGGATGGAAGGGTAACGTAATATTCTTTGAAGCAAATAACTCCTTGTAACAGCAAAGCTACTTCCAGATGCTGGGGAGGTGTAAAAACAATAACACCATGTAATGCCAAGCAGGGTGGGACTTCTCGCCTTTATTTTTTTGTTTAGGAGTACTTCTCAGCACTAAAGCAGTCAAGTCTCTTTGATGAGTCTTGCCTTTCAAATGTAATGGCAAGCAAAGTGGGACTTTTTGTTGTCTTTTGTTTTTGAATGCTTCTAAGTACTGAGGCAATCAAGTGCCTCTGAGTCTTTGAATCTAGAGTCTTTGATGACCTACTTACAAACAAGAAAGCCCCAGGCCCCAGGCTCCCACCCTTCTGCTAAGTAGGTACTAAGCGCCAGGGCCCTGAGAAGTGTATATAAGCTCTGAGGTTGGAATTTTGTTTTGGTGGTATACTCATTGGAAGAGTGTTGGTGTGGAGACTCTTTTGAAAACCCAGACATTGGTGCTTTTCTCTCCGGTAACTGTTTATGTATTACTTGTACAGACAGGTAGAAGCCTGTCTGCTGATTTGTGTTATTTTGCTCTGTTTATATCATTTCTGCTTGTAATTTCTGTTTGTATTTGCTCTGAAAGTTCAGGATACTGACCTTTTCCTCTGAACTAAGTGAATGATATATGTATATGTAATTAAAGTGAGATTGTAAACCCCTTAAAGTTGCTTTCCTTAGAAAAGCAGATCAAAGAACCTGTGCTAGTAGCCCTCCTGTGTAGTCGGTCTTACACAGCCACAGTAGCAGAAGGAGCACTGTTGTTACACACCAGCACACAGAAGGGCTGCTAGCACAGATTCTTTGATCTGCTTTCCTAAATGAAAGCAACTTTAAAGGGGTCGACAATCTTACTTTAATTGAATACATATATTATTCTCTTAGTTCAGGGGAAAAGTCAGCACCCTGAACTTCAGAGAAAATACAAACAGAAATTACAAGTAGAAATTACAAACAGAGAAATAAAGACCAACAGACAGGACTTTTGTCTGAGAAACTAGCACAGCAACAGACATATCTGACCGTCTGACCAACATTAAACATACATAGTTACCAGAGAGAGAAGCACCAACATCTGGGTTTTCAATGGGGGTGCAGGGGGGAGGCGGGAGCAGCTCCGTAACAGCTACCCTGAGTCTCATCTGGCCAAATCACATGAACATTCTTCTCATGAGTGAGCCCCAAAGCAAAATGCTAACCTCAGAGTATATATACACTTTTTAGAGCCAGAGAGCATCACAACCCTAGTGACCCAGTGCCTAATTAGAAATTATCAAAAGGTATGGGCCTTCCTACAAACAAGCCTTCCCTAATCAAGCTTCCCTCAATGGACTCCAAGTAAGGCCTATTAATGGGTGGGAAGGATCTTCAATCACATTAACATTACACTCCTTTATAGAGTTTATATTACTCTGGGGTGGGGGGGATATTCTACCCAAAGTTCACCTTATTCCCTAAAAAAATTCCATGAAATCAAAACTGTCATCATTTCACAGAATCACAGAACCTCAGAGTGCCACCTAATACAACTCCTACTTCAACAAGGAGTGCCAGGCACTGTGCTAACTGCTGGGATACAAAGCAAGGGAAAAACCGTCCCTGCTCTCAAAGGGTTCACAATATAATGGAGGAAGCAACGTGCAAAGAACTACGTACAAACAAACAAGATATGTACTTCTACTATTTGGTGATTTCATCAGCTTTCATGTATTTAATTATCACCTTTATGCTGATGATTCTTAAATCTATCCAACCCTAATTTCTTTGCTGATCTCTAGTCTCACATCACAACAATCTATTAGACATCTTGAACTGGATGTCATATAGACATCTTAAACTCAGTATGTCCAAGACCGAACTCATTATCTTTCTCCCCAAACACTCTCCCCTTCCAAACTTCTTTATTACTATCAAGGCACCACCATCCTCTCTCAATCCTCCAAACTCACAGTCTATGAGTCAATACAGGCAGCTAGGTAGTACAGTGGATAGAGCACTGAGCTAGGAGTCAGGCAGATTTGAATTCAAATCCAGTCTCAGATGCTTACTAACTGTGTCTTGTCTGTCTCAGTTTACTTATCTATAAAATGGAGATAACAGTAGCACCTACCTCCCAGGGAGCACTTAGGACAGTATCTATTACATACCACAAGTGATACAGAAGAGTTTATTATTACTATCATTATCATTGTTATCCTCAATTCTAGATATCCAATCTGTTCCCAAGGTCTGTATAGTTCACCTCTATTTCCTCTGTTACTACAACTACCCTGGTACAGGCTCTCATCACCTTATGCCTGGACTATTACAACAGCCTGCTAGGTGGTCTATCTACCTCAAGTGTCTCCCCACTCCAGTTCATCCTCCATTCAGTTGCCAAAGTGATTTTCCTAAAAGGCAGCCCTGCCAGTCATCACCATACTAAATAAACTCCAGTAATTGCCTATCATCTTCAAATCAAATACAAATTCCTTTTTTTTTTTTTGGCCTTTAAAACCCTTCCTAACTACCCCTACCCTCCACCCCTTTCTAGTTTTCTTCCACCTTACACTTTTTAATCCAAGGACACTGGCCTCTTTACCAATTCCTTGAACAAGACATTCCATTTCCTACTCCAGGCACTTTCACTCGCTGTCCCCAGAACTAGAGTGCTTTGCCTCCCGGCTTCTTCCTTCAAGTCCCAGCTAAAATTCCACCTTCTACAGGAAACCTTTCTCATTTTCTCTTAATTCTAGTTCCTTCCCTCTGTTAATTATTTCCCATTTATCCTGCATATAGCTTGTTTTTATATAGTTGTTTGTAAGTTTTGTCCCTCATTAGATTATAAATTCTTTGATGGCCCTGTCTTTTGCCTTTCATATCTAATTTCTTCATAAGAGAGAATGTGGAATTGTGTTAAATGATCATCTATAAAACAAGAAAAGAAAACATGTGCAATAAATTCCATGAATTTAGTCTTACACTCCAGTAGCAGAGGCTGGAATCCGTCAGTAAATATTTATTAGGTACCTATTACCTACCAAGCATTGTGCTAAGTCCTGGAGATACAAAGAAAGGTAAAAGATATTTCCTGATCTCAAGGAACTCATAATCTAAAGATGAATTGGTTCTAGGTTATTTAATTTAAAGATTTAATGATATAAATAGTACATGACAACAATCACAGAAGTTTCCTTACATGTTCATCAGTACAACTAAGTAAATCCAAACATTTAAATAAGTCCAACAAAGAAATCTTTTTGCTGAAATATACATGCTTATGCACACGCATGCCATAAAAATAAGTAGCACCCATGAACTGAGGAATGCCTGAACCAATTAAAACACATGAACATCACAAAATATTACTCTGCCATAAGAAACGAAGGGATGATTTCGGAAAAACCTGAAAGGACTTCCATGACCTAATACAGGACAAAATGAATAGAAATAAGACAATTTATATACAGTAACAACATAATAACAACATAACTTTGAAATACTTAAGAATTCTCTTCAATGTAATGGCCTAACATGATTCCAGGAAACCAGTGAAATATATTATCCACGTTCAGACAAAGATAATGGATTCAGAACACAGTATGAGATCTGCATTTTCTGACATAGTCAAGGTGGTTAATTTGTTTTGCTTGTTAGGCACATTTATTACAATGGCTCTGTTTTTCTATTTTGGTTTTCAATGAAAGGGAAAAAAACATGCTTGTTACTTGAAAAATAGATATTTGACAATTATGGCCCTAACGCAATGGCCCCAGAGCCCAAGGCCTTAAAAAAAATGATAGGCACTTGTTCTGCTTCATTTCTTTAGGGTTGATTTTGTTTTTCGTGGTGCTACAGGTTGAAGGGAGGGCATTCTCTTACTCTAATAATAAGAACCCATCCTGGATCACTGCCTTGTAGTGAGGGCTTGTTGTAGCTCAATGAAACTATGAGCTATGCCATGCAGAGTTAACCAACATGGAAAAGTCATAGTGGAGAGTCTGACAAAAGGTGATCCACTGGAGAAGGAAATGGCAAACCACTCCTGTATCTTTGCCAAGAAAACCCCATCATTAATATTAACATGATAAAAGATATGACACCGGAAGATGAGCCCCTCAGATTGGAAGGTATCTAACATGCTACTTGGGGAAAGTGGGGGTCTTCTACAACTAGATCCAGTAATAATGAAGCAGCTGGGCGAAAACTGAAAGGAAGCTCAGCTGTGGATGTGTCTGATGACAAAAGGAAATTTTCAACATTGCATTACAACATAGATTGTAAGATCTATGAACCAAAGTAAGCTGGATACGGTCAAATAGGAAATGAAAAGATTAAACATTGGGATCTAGGATGTCAGTGAACTCAAATGGATGGGAATGGGTGAATTTAAGTCAGGTGATCATTACATATATATATATATATATATATATATATATATATATATATATATATATTACTGTGGGCAAGAATCCATTAGAAGAAATGGAGTAGCCCTCATAGTCAATAAACAGATGAGAAAAGCAATACTGGAGTACAATCTCAAAAATGGCAGAATGCTAACTGTTCAAATCCATACCCTTTGAGCCAGAGACTCCATTACTGGGCTTTTACCCTAAGAAAGCCATTGATATGAAGTAAGTCACCATACACACCATAATATTTATCGTAACACTTTTTATGATTACAAAGAATTGGAAATAAAGCAAATGCCCATCAATTGGTGAAAAGCTAAACAAATTGCAGTACATGAACATAGTAGAATGTTATGGTACTCTAAGGAATAATGTGTGTGAAGAGTAAAGAGAAGCATGGAAAGATATATAGGAATTGATGCAAAGGCAAGAAAACAATATATTCAATGACTCCAACAATGTAAATGCAAAGAACTACACACCAAAAATTCAAAAGTGAGTTAAAATTATAATGATCAAGCAGGATTCAATTGAAGAGATATAAATAGATACCCTCAACCCACATTTTCATGGAGGTGGGAAGTTCACAGGTATTGTACAGTGCACATATTTTCAGATTTTTCAATGCATCAATCAGTTGTGCTTTTTTTTTTCCTCTCTAAAAAATACTATTTGTTATATGGGATGGCACTCTTGGAGGGGGAAAGGATAGTTGGGATAACTATGAAGATTTAAGACACAGAAACATCAATAAAACTTATTTAAAACAAAATTTTAAAATAAAAGAAAAATAAAAGTGAAATAAAAAGCAAAGCATATACCTTTAATTGCAGCAGAAAGTATATTCATTTATTCAACATTTATTGAATATCTACAAAATACAAAGCACTATGGTAAATAATATTTTACCCATGACACTAAAAGTTGCTCCCATCTTACAAAAAGAAGAATATTAGGTATATATTTTCTCTGAATTAGATGTGGTAGGGGGAAAGGAAACAATGAATGATCCCAACATCACAAGGGAGGCGAGACAGTTGTATCCAAGGATGAAAGAATTACAGATACTTTAATTTGCCAAGAATTTTTTTGCTACAACTCCAATTAAAACACTAGAAAAAAGTGGAAACATCATAAGAAGGTGAAAGAAAAAAAATGACAAAAATACAAAAAATATCCATAATGTAGGAAGTAGGCAATGACCTGGGAACATTATGATCTCCATTGATTAAAACACTAAGATCCTCTTGAATTAATATTTTCTATTCACATATGTGACACAGGTATTGATAGTGTTTGATGCCTGAAGCACTGCAGTAGTACAAGAAGCCCAAATCGGTTTATGTACTTTCTTAAGTCCACAGGAAGGGCAGGGTGTCACTTTACTAAACATCCAAAGAGGTAGTGCAATATCTGAACTGTTCGCCAGGTGGCACTATCACTCAACAACCAGACAACAACCCCTCAGAGTTACTGTGGGGCCAGCACAAACAGACATTCCTAAAGCAATTACAGTATCGTCACTGGCCACCAGAGGGTACTCAAACTACAAAGGTTCAAACTACTCTCATCTCTTCCTTCCTCACCCTGGCACTTCTGCTCCACATTTAGAATCCCCTTTATCAGAACAAATAATCCTCTTCATTCACTGACACAGACAATCAATATAAAGAGGACATGTGATTTAACAATGAGTAAGCAAGAAAAAAATGTTTTATGTGTACCTATATGGCTCTCCAGCCATACTTCCCAAACATCCTGGCTTTTCAAAGTGCTGACACTCTTCCTCCCTTCTCCCTTAGGCTGTGGGAAAGTTCAAGGGGAAAGGATGCATGTCTGGGAACCCATTTCAGGGTCAATTCTATAAGCAAAGCAAAAAACAAAGAGAGAGGCAGTGAAGTGGATCTATCTCTGAACCTCCTCACTAGCCTGGCAATAACAACATTAATGGCAGATCTAACTCACCTGATTCCAATGGCTGCTTGAGCCTCCAGACCAGTCTGAAATCACCCCCACAGAATTAGACTCAGGCAATTTCCATTGCCAGCAGGTAGCTTCATCTGCTACCACATCTGCCCCTAGATGCCCACTCCCTGTCTCCATGGCTGATGAGAAATAGCTCTAGCATGGAAGGAGTCTAATTTCCAGAATCAATGGCCACTCAAGTTGCATAGCAGGTAGAAAGCCCTAGCCTACCCACAGCAATTCTCCATCCTCTGCTACTATATCAGTGGCAGGAAGTCCTTCCTCAAGAGAATATGAAGAAGAAATAAGGGAGACAATTCTAGACATTTTTGTGCACGCACTCAATTCTAGACATTGCCCAGTGTCCCACCAATCTGTCTGCTTCTGTCAGAACTTCAGGTAACAGATGATTCACATTGCAAACAACAACTCACTCCTTCACAAAGAGAGTTACCTGCCCTGTGAAATGTTGTACCAAAGGGCTTTCTGCTTCCTTAAACCATCACCATTTTTAAAGTTTCTTTACCTTCATAATTAATCTAAAAGTCAGAAGCAGCTAATACATTTTAATGATTCTCTGAATCCAAAAGCCAAAAGAAACTAAGTGCATAGTCATATGTTTCAAAGTTAATACAGATTTTCATATCACTATCTTTTATCTTCGAAAAGAATGTTTTGCTTTTTAAAGAAGTCTATTTACTCAATTTTTGGTGTTATATTTACATTTTAGCTCCTTTATTCTCATTTTTATACAAATATCTTGTGAAGTACAGTGGAAAAGAACAGTGGAGTAACCCACCATGACTCCAGAAGACCCATAATGAAACAAGTTTCCCACTTCTTAACAAAGAGGAGATGGACTAGAGAGGAAGAACTAACATGTATTTTTGGACATCAAGAGTATGCAGATTTGTTTTACTTAACTATACTAATAATGAGAGAGAGCTGCTGAGCAGGAGAGAATTGGGGGAATAACCACAGTTGAACAAGAAAATGAATATGATATGAGCATCAATAAAGCATTTTTATAAAGTACACAGAAAAAAGCAAGAGACTCAGAGAGAAGTAAACAAGCAGGATAGCTTTATAACTAACATGTTAAATGCAATATAAATTTTAAAAGAACAATTTATACACCATAGAGATTTATGGTTTCATATACAATTCACTTTCTCTGTTTTTAGAGAAGTATGTACATGGAAATGCTCATATATTTTAGTGTCTGTCAAGTTCTGGATAACAAAGTATAAAAAAAGTTTAAATTTTTTTAAACAAGTGCTCACTTTAGGGTAAGAGGATCTGGGTTCAAGTCCCAGCTCTGCCACTTACTACTTGTGTGACCTCAGGAAAATCATTTGATCTCTATTAAGTCTCAGTTTTATCATCTGTAAAACAGAGATAATACTTATTGTAAATAGCATGGCGTAACATAATAAATACATTGGGACAGTATTGTAATGATAAATATTTTACAACCAACTCTCCAAAATAAAGTTTAATTAGCATCATTAACATTTTCTCCATCACTTTTCAAAATCTAAGCAATCAGCAAAAAATAAACTAAGTCCTGATCTGTAGCATATGTGGATTTGCAAGGTATAAATACTCAGACTGAAAATTTAACAGAGAGCCAGTATGAGCTCATTTCAGCATACATCTATCTGGTTGTGGGCCACTGTTCATTGCTAATTAGATTGAAGAGCTTCTTTTAATAACTTGAGAGGTATATGGTTTTAGGAACTGTAAAAAGGGTGTAACTTTGGGCAAGTCACTTAACCCTGTTTGCCTCAGTTCCTCATCTGTAAAATGAGCTGGAAAAGGAAATACCAAGAAAACCCCAAATGAGGTCATGAAGAGTCAGACACAACAAATGAATGAACAACAAAAGGGAAATACTGGAACACAAAGAACTTCTAGCGATTGGCTGGGCAAACCAATCATACCCTTTGTGATCTATATAAAAGGAGGAAGCTGGCCCTACTCTGCAAACAAGAAAAACACAAAATAAGCAGGAAAAACTTTGGCTCTTGAGTTTGTTCTTCCCCTTTCTTCTTTGTTGATCCTTTAGAGTTCAGCAAAGGAGGAGGAAGAGATTTCTCTTTCTTTCCTCCTCCTCTCAGCAAATGGCATCCTGTAGCAAAAGCACATGTCAGCATCCAATACAGCTGAGAATCCAACTGCAAAGTCCAATGGGGCTGGCAGGAATCAAAAGTCTGGCACCTGAATCTGAGAACTTGTTGAAGAGATGGAAGAGTCCAGGGATAAGACTCTGGTTGGTCCTTAGGTGTGAAATATTGTTTTTTTCCCAAAATGCACTGATGTCATCTAAGCCCAAAGCTGGACATGATCATGCACTAGAAACACATACTTAGGCCAGAAGCAGAACCAGGAGAACCAGCAGAGATACCACAGACTATAAAGAGCCAATGAAGACATCACAAGAAGACACTAAAGAGGCCCTATGTCACTTGTAGTGTAGGTTGCCATGGTTGTTTGTATTTACCTACATGTGTGACTGCACTTGGGAGCTCTATGTATATCCATGTCATTGATGCTATGTGTTTTTGAGACAGTGAGCTTCGGGTTGCTACTGTGATTACTATGCCATTACAGTAAATGTCTGCTTTGACCTGTGCTCTCTATGACTAGTGAAAAGGGAAATATGCTGGTAGAGGCTCATTAGGCACTACAACTAGCCCTTACTTCAGAAGACTATTGTGAGGATCAAGTGAGACAATCTATGTAAAGTGCTGCAAATCTTAAAACACCATATAAATACCAGCGATTATTTTGGCTAGCTTCAGTACTTCTACCTACTCCAATACATTATTTACGTTAACATTTCAAATGACTTTCTGACTGCTACTTTGACCATGTCATTCCACTAAACGTAATCCAAAGATCCTACAATCTACAAAAATACTTGTAATGCCAGGGCCTTGAAAGTTCACCAGCATATAGGTAACATTTCTGTCATTTCCTATATGCTACCTCTATAGGTAGGCATTCTTGGTTGTAGTCCCTTGTACCTGCTTCTATAAACTACAACCAAGGTGCCCTTAAGGAACAATGTTGTAGCTTAAGGGATTAGGATTATTATAAAAATCAAACGGTTTTCTGCACAACAGACTACACACAAGCATATTGCTATAACTCTCTGCCATTTTGTTCCAAAATAGCTTCTTTACTTCCAATTTTCCTCCTCCCCTAATCTGATTCCCCACACAGCTGTCAAAGTGGTGTTCCCTAAAGTATAGGTCTGATCATGTCACTCTCCTACTTAACAAATGACAATGGCTGCCTATTGCCTCTAAGATGAAAAGAAACTCCTTGATTTGACCTTTAAAGCCCTTTCAACCTGACTCCAAAATACCTTTCCAATCTTATTTCACAATACACAAGACTGCATATACTTTTTTGTATGGACCAGCTAAACCAGATTCATTACTATTCTTCATAAACAATTTCCATTTCCATTTCCATCCCTTTGCACTGGCTGTCCCCCACACCTAGAATGCAAGCTTCCCTCTCTTCCCTCTCTTAGAAGCTTTGAAGTCGCGGCAGCTAGGTGGCGCAGTGAGTAGAGCACCAGCCCTGGAGTCAGGAGGACCTGAGTTCAAATGTGACCTCAGACACTTGACACACTTGCTAGCTGTGTGATCTTGGGCAAGTCACTTAATCCCAATTGCCCTGCCAAAAAAAAAAAAAAAAGAGAATCTTTGAAGTCTTCCAAAGCTCAACTCAAGCACCTCTTCTACATGGAGCCTCTCCTGATTTCCTGTTACTATGGTCTTTTCCCCAAAATCAACTTGTACTTATTTTGGAAATACCTACATACGGGTTGTCTCCTCCTGGCTAGTCTATAAATGTCTCAAGAGTGGGAAAGATTTCACTTTTGTCTTTGTATTCCCAGTGCCTAGGAGGGTAAGGGAAGGGGAGGGGTGAGGTGAGAGAAAGGGGAAGCAAGAGCTAGGGAGACAGGGAGAGAAAGCAAGAGAGGGAGAAGTAGAAGGAGAGAGAGAGAAGGGAAGGGGGCAAGGGTTCTTAATAAATGCTTGTCAATTGTCAGCTTGATTTGTATCCTACACACATGGAAGAATTCCTTACACATAGTAGAAGTTTAATAAATATTTATTGAGACCTCTTTCAGTCTCTTAAGTATTTACCTAAACTGCTCCATGTGTGAATGAAGGAACCTCTCACTTCCTACTTACCTCCTCTACATATCTTTTAAGTAACTGTTAAATGCTGAACTCGTTCAGTAAGTTTTTCTTGATTAACCCAGTCTCTGGTTAACCCATCCATTTCCTATCTATCCAAGATAGCTCCAAACCCATTCCTAGTCTTCAACTCATTTAATTACTGTACAGGTATCAGTATCTTGTGTATACCTCTTTGTGTGTGTACACACATGTATATCTGAATATACATATATATAACACATATACATAGATATACATGAAACCTATACCAATACAGTGTATATATATACACATATATAATATATGCATTCATTTCTGCATATACTCACATTAAATATGCATATTCACTGTATCCCCTAACATATTTTAAGTTCTATGAGACTAAAGAATATGCTTTATCACTGTATCCCCTCCAGTGCTTAGCAGCATTTTGTACAGACTAAGCACTTCATAAATGAATGTTCATGTTAATTTCACATGTCTATTTTGATACCTGTCTACAATTATTGACTAAAAAAACTCTCAAGATATAATTTAATTGTAATGTTAAAAATACATACATACCTATGTGCACATAGTATTTCTTTCCAATGCTTTACTAAAGGAAATAATTTTTAAAATATTCAACAAAATGATAAAAATTCTTGAATGGGTCAAAGCATTCCTGAGGGTGGAAGGAAGAAGGGCAGAAACCCCTCAAAAGGATATGATTCCATAACGTAATCAGTCAATTGGGAAGAATCTTTGGCACCCTAAGAGCTAGAATTCTCTGTTCTTTATTAAGTACTCCCAGATGATTAATACAATGTCATGCATACGTGGGCACTAAAAAAAAAAAACTAATTTACTGAACAACTGCAAGGAATGTCTTGAATGCAAATTTGAATAATATTGAGGAGCATAAGGTAGACAAACTTTAAAATGGAAAAGCTTGTATCTGGATTCAGCTTGGCAGAAATTTGGTATAGATCAACATCTTACACTGTATACCAAACTAAACTCTAAATGGCTACATGACAAACATAAAAGATGACAAAATAAAGAAGCAAGGAAGATCTATGGATAGAATTTGTGACCAAACAAGGGATAGAAAGGATCACAGAAGATAAGATAAAACGGACAGTCTTTATTATATGAAAAATTTTTGCAGAAATGAATACAATTAAAATTAGAAGGAAAACAGGCAACAGGGAAAAAAAATTTACAGCAACTTTTTATAATAAAGATCACATACCTAAAATATATAAGGACGTGATTTAAATTTATAAAAATAAGAGCCATGCTGCAATAGATGAATGGTTGAAGGACATAAACAAGCAGTTTTCAAAGGAAAAAATTCAATCTATCAATAGCTATTTTAAAATGGTCTAAATCATTAATTAGAGAAAGTAAAAATACCAAGGAAAACAACTTGGTTTGACTTTTAACAATAAAACTTACTACAAAAATAGCTATTGACGACTTGAACAATGTTTCAACGTACCAAGGACTGAGAACCTGAGATACACCTACACCCATCAGACTGGCAAGACAAAACAAGAAAATGATAAATGCTAGAGAGGCTGTAGGAAGATAAGCACATTGATGATCTGTTGTGGAGCTATGAAGTGGTCCAGCCACTCTGGAAAGCAACTAGAAACTATGCCTAAGAAGTCACTAAATTATGTATACCTTTGACCCACTACTAGGCCCATATCCCAAAAAGATCAAGGAGGAAAGGGACTCATACATGTAAAAAAATTTATTGCAGCTTTTTGTGGTAGCCAGCCAAAATCTGGAAACTAAGGAAGTGCTTACCTGCTGGGGAATGGCTAAACAAATTATGGTATATGAAATATATGGTATATTCATATGGTATATTCATATGATTTTGCCATAAAAAATATGAAATGGACAACTTCAAAGGAAACTAGGAAGACTTTCAGGAAATGATGCAAAGTGAAGTAAACAAGGAGAATAGGAAAAAAATTATAAAATGACAATAAGGAAAAATGGCTCTCAAAAACTTAAAATTCTGATCAATGCAATGATAAGCCATGTCCAGAGAACTGAAGATGAAACATGCTACTCCTAGAGAGGTGAAGGAATCAAAAACAGAATGAGACATACATTTTTGAACACGTCAATGTAGAAATGTGTTTTGCCAGACTTATATTTTTTGTTATTTTTCTTTTTTAAAAATCACTGTTCAATTGAGGAGGGAGCAGTGGGAGAGATAATAAATACTTATAAAAATAATTAATTTTTTAAAAGGAGAAAGAAATTTTAAGAGTTCATGTCTAAAACTCAGGTCATCATTGTCAGATGGTGGCAGCAGATAGGAAAAAGTCAAATACCAAATACTAATTTCCTAAAATATCTGCCATGCGAAAAAAAGACAACTGAAAGGGGGTATACAACATAGTACCTCTAGATGAGTGTGGGTTTATGTGACTGGAAACACAATGAGTGTATTTTTAGTATTGAGTTCTTCTTGTCTGGTCCAGCTTCAGAATTTGTGCCAAGGTGGCTGGGAAGATAACAAATGCTCATAGACAGCAGCAGGAGATTAATGTTACCTTCAATTAGCAAAGTAAATCAGTTTGGTTTTCCTCAGCTGAAAAAGTACACTAGCCTTCAGGGCTGAAGGTGGAGGAAGTATGTAAAAGCAGACAGAGGAAAACATAGAAATGTATCTTATAACCTGTTAGCTTCACTCTTCCAAAACCATTTCCAAATCAGAGTTTATAAGGTAGGTAGGAAGGATAGCAGACCAGGCCAGTTGCCAAGGGATCGATCCCCCTTAAAGACATATACTTTTCTAAAAGTCACCACAAGATTTACAATGAAGGAAGAGACAACCACAGTGTTTCCAAAGTGCATTCATTTTAACATGTAATCATGAGCACCTCTATGGGGTAGAGCTGAGGGAAGAAATAAATTGGTATTATGAGAATATCAATATAAGAATTCCAAGAGGCAATCCCAAGTGGAATGATTTGGCTAAGATAAGTACTTGACCCGCAGAGAACTTCCCCACCTGAACAAAAAGACTTCAGAACTCAGTTTTCTAAAGTCAAAGTATTCTAAACTTTCCACAATTGGGCAGTAGAGGTTAAAAAAAATAAACATATTATAATACCTTCTTATGTAGAGGACACTAAACACAATTCAAACCTTTTTTTGATAACTTAGGATGAAAAAACAATTGGACTTGATGTGTAATGACCTGTGTGTCATCCCTGCCTTTTCACTTTCACTCACCTCACACAGCCAATCAGCTACCAAATCTAATCATTTCTACTTCCACAGCATCCCTCACAGCTGTCCACTTCACTCCACTTGCCCCATGACCACCCTAGTTTAGGCTCTCATCGCCCCTCACCTAGATTGCTGCAATGGCCTCCTAATTGATCTCCCTACCTTTAAGTGTCTCTTCACGACAATGCAGCTTCTGCTCAGCTGCCAAAGTGATTTTTTCCGAAAGCACAGGTCTTACCGTGTCACTCTTCTACTCAATAAACTCCAGCGGCTCTCTAATGACTCTCTAGGATCAACTATTATTTCACCTTTAACTTATCCTTTAAAAAAATTTTCTGTTTAGGTTTTATAACATATGTAATTACTGGTACATAGCACATGTACGTAACGTATAAGTAAACATACACATATTGTGGATACATGAACAACAATTTTTACAGACAGGAGTAGACAATCAAAAAAAGTTGAAGACCACTGATTCAGGACAGTGAGAGGTTGTGACTCATCTAAGGACACAACACAAATATGTGCAGAGGTAGGATCTGAGCACAAGCCCATCACCCATGCCTCTTAGGTGAGGTTACTGGATAAGTAGTGATATTTTATCATAGTTGTCATGTGGCTGATACATATTCCAAGTTCAACATGTTACATCTGGATGAATGAAAGTCCTTTAGTCTAGCTGGTATTTAGCAAACCCATTAAGACCAATGAAAATTTAATCACATATTGGGGAAATTATGCTACAGTGTAAGCAGAATTCTGATCACTATAATCAGTCATCTGCTTATACAACTTTCCTCCCTTTCCATAACAAAAATGAATATGCACCCTTTGAAATAAGAGCAATAAATCCAGTAACTCCACATGTTTAAAAGTGCATTGTTATTTTATTCCTTCCTAACCCTAACTACAGGAATTATGCATGTTTTTAACTGGTGAGATTAAAGATGTAAAGGGCATACCTCAGTGGAAAGCAGCTTTGTTTGCTTTAAGACAAGGGTCTTTCCCTTGAGTTTCCTTAGAAATAAATCCGAATAGCCTTTTATCTTGAAGAGGCATTTCAAAATGTGAAAACTGTTGTTTTTAATATGGAGCTAAGAAAGTTAACTCTTAATGGGAAAGAAATTAAATCTACACAAAGCAAGGCCATGGAAACTAATACTGTAATGAAATCAGACAGGTTCCAAATCCAAGAACTATTAAGTTTAACCAAGAAAGTAACAACATTTACAATTAAATGAAATTCAAAGACTTACCAAGAGGGAAGAAAAACCATTTTATGTTCTCTAGAAATGTCACTGCAACATCATCAGCTATTACAAGGACTGTATCTCAAAAAGAATGTCTAGTATTCATCATCCACAAATCTGATCATTCACTTAGTAAAAAAGCAATTTTCACTACCTACAAACTATGAAATCACAACATTTTTCCTTACATATGAAAATTGGCATATTATCCTACTCAAGAGACAACAGATTCCTTGTGAAAATTCTTACAAAGCTGATGCCCTAGGAGCCTAAGAGCGAAGACTGAAATGATTTCCAACTAGCTTCACCTCTAGATTAAGAAGAAAACATCAGCGCTCAACATTTTACAACCTGTTAATTTCAGGTCATAAGCCCCCTAATATGTATTTTAATTAAAGAACTAAAAGATACCTAAATAAACATAAGAAATATGATGCTTAATAAAATTTTAGAGTTGGGAGTGACTTTAAAAATCATCTAAACTAACCCTCTAAGTTCACAGATGAGAAAATTGAGATCCAGAGAGACTACAGTTAAGTAATATACTCAAACAGTGAATAAAAAATCCAGAAAGGAACTGGAACAGTACTGATAGCTGAACCCTGTATCACTTTAAAAGACTAGGATATTATTCAGTATTCCTGGATCTGTTTAGTCTAAGCATCAAAGGGGATTGGAGGTGGGGGGAGATCTTCATTTCTCCTAAGAGAAAAATTGGTCTTTAAAAAAAAGATTTTTAATGACAAAGAGGGGGGGAGTAAAATAAAACATAGGGTACAAAATTGATGTGGTTACTTAAGAGTATAAAAATCTTATCCTAAAATATCTTTAATGTGTCCAGAAATGGCTGGTGTGCCTTTTCAATGAACTATCTGGCCCTTATCCCTACCTAACTTTGCTAACTCAACCCCTCATCCTTTCATTAAGACTATTAATCTTCAAGAAAGTACAGCAACTTTTACCTGATGCTCTAATTAGCTTTTAAATGCTGTTACAACAATAAAGACTTTTTAGTAACCTACATCAGTTCTACTATACGTACATAAAGGAAAAACAAGTCTAGGTCCCCTTTTCTCCACTCACATAGCCACAGACCTAGTTCAGACTCTCACTACTTCTGGCCTGGACTATCACAATGGTTTTCTAAGTGGTCTCCATGTGTCACTTCTTTCCCCCACTCCAGTGTATCACAAAGGTTGCCATTCAGTGAGCTCCAATAGCTCCCTATCAGGATCAAATAAAAAGTCCTTTGCTTGCCATTTAAAGTTCTTCATAACCTGGCCCCCTTCATATCTTCCCAGACTTCCTACCTTCTTACCTCCCCTCCAAGCACCCTACAATCCAGGTACATTGGCCTTCTTGCAGATCCTTGAACAGAACACTCCCATCTCCCAGCTCTCTGCCTTTGTATAACTGTCCCCCAAGTCTGGGAATGTTCTGTCCTCTCACCTCTGCCTTTAAGTTTCCATGGCTTCTTTCACGACAACCCAAAGCTCACATTCTACAAGAGGCCTTTCTTGGTCCCCTAGCTACTAATCTCCCCCTTTCAGATTATCTTCTATATACTCAGTATATATCTGGTATTTAAATATTTACAGTGTTATCATACATTAGAATGAATCCTCCTTGAAAACAGAGACTGCCTTGGGTTTTTTCAGTTTTTGTTTTGCTTTCTTGGTATCTCTAAGGTTTAGCACACTGATTTGCACATAATAAGTAATGTTTGCTAACTGACTAACAAAGAGCAGTGAATTTTTTCTAGCCCATAACAGAAAGGTAGAGACCCACACCACTTATCTATAGGTACTGAGAGATATTCATACCTATCTTGTAGCTGTGTATTTAAATGATTATTTAGGTAAGGATACAAAAGTCTAGTTGATACATGTTTGTCATCATTTGTACTCTTTTACTGATCTGAACCTCTTCCTCTAAATACCATCCTCAAGAAGCAAGTGTCTATGAATGTGGTATTTTACTGGCATTATATGAAGTTAATTCTAATTAAGTCTTGCTACCCTCCAGCAGCTTATAGTCTAAGAATAAAAAGATATAACAAATATTTAGAGACATACCACATAATCCAATTCAAAAGAGATTTATTAAGTGCCTGCCATGTATTTTGCTATGTGTTTTGGGATACACAAATAAATTTAACAGTCTCTGCTTTTAAAGAGCTTACAATACAGTAGAGGAGATAAAGACACAAATAACTATACTACAAAGGAAGTGATAACTGCCATACTAGAACTATAAGCAAAGTGCTAAGGAAACACAGAAGAGGAAGACGGTAAGGGTGATGGTTTGGTCAAGAGGTAGCATTTGCTGGAGATGAATCTTTTCAAAAGGAGATAAAAGAAAGGAATTTTAGGTTGAGGGAACAGTTTGAGAAAAGAAACCCACACATCTTTTAACATAAATAAAAATCAGAAATCTTTGTCTTTTGGAAATTTGGGTAGAAGAAAAAAAACAATTCATTAGATAGATGTGTGATTTTTATGTCACTTGTTTGAGTATGTAGATGAATTTTAAACCTCTGAAAATTGCAGCTTTTAATGGAAACTCTGAAACAACCTTAACTACAGCAGTAGATGCTCTACCATAATCAAGTTGTTATGGCAACTAGGATACTTAGGCCAAAGAGATGATGATGATGACAATACGTGTGTATGTGTAACTTTCTTCCAACTGCCTTTAGAAATATTACAAAAATGTCTCATTCATAACCTGAGAACTATCCTCATCTTCTAGGGCACAAACTTATCAGTTCTTTCTATGGATAAAAACAAATCACATAGAATTCTTAAAACTGATCACTAAAACTGTAACAGCACAAAACACAAAGTAAATTAAGCCTAAGCTACCACTGTTTTTCAATGATAATTACATGCTTTCTCTATAGGAATAACATAGCAAAAATTTCTGCTAAAAAAAACTCTTATTACTTACTATGTTATACTTGCCTTAGTACTAAGTGGTACTGTACAATGATTTAGTTGCAGGTCAGTCAACAATAATTTATTAAGCAGTTCCTGTATGTAAGACACTGTGCTAAGTACTGGAAATACAAAGGAAGGCAAAAATAGTCCTTACCTTTTAGGAGATAACACTATCATGCAGGTGCCAACATGAAAGCAACTATGTACATACTACATACAAGGTAAACTAGACGTAACCTCAAAGGGAAGGTACTTGTAATGGAAAGTGAGCTGACCTGTAGTCTCAGTTCTGCAACTGACCAGCCAAGTGACTAAACAAATAATTTATCATTTCTAAGCACCCAGTTTACTAATCTAAAAAATGAAGAGATTCAACTAGGCTATCTCTAAGGTCATTCATAGCACTGTAATTCTCTAATCTAATGAATAAACAAAAAAAGAAATTCAAAGTGCTAATTATCTTATGTGTAATACAAATTCTGAAAAGATCTTAAGATAGTATTTTAATCATCATAATTTAATGCTATAAAATTTTCATTTAGATTTTTCAAGTATTTGAGAACATAAGAATTATTCTGGTATCCTGAATTAATATTACCAATAGACTTGAAATTCCTGAAAGCTAGAGATTCTGTCATATTCACCTTTGTTATTCCCCATAGTATCTACATAGTACCTTTAAAATGTTAATTATTCTTAAAATAGTTGAAAGGATGAATGAGAATGAATCAGTCAGATATGTATCCCAACTACACCAATATTCTGTGTCTGAAAAATGACACCAAGGGATATGAAAAGGTCCTTGATGGTGGCAAGTGATATATCACCAAAATGTTTAGCTTCATTTAATTAACCATTATGAATTCCATTTACTAATACATTTCTTTTTAAGTCATTTATATTTTCTTCCTATATCAGCTCTTATATTTATTATGTTCTGTAAGTTTCTTGTCTATAGCATAATATAACAATTCCTTGTATTTATCCTAAATTTATCTAATTTAATCCAATTCAAGGGTTATCCCTTAATTCATGTTCACTTTATTTCACAGCCTTTCTTATTTCAGTCTAATGATAACACTTTTCTCAATTTTTAACTGTACACACTGAAGGGACCTAATCTTTTTAAGTATAATTGGAAGTATAATATGGAAGTCTTCTCATATCCTTGGTCGTTTTAGTTGAATGTCTCTGGACCTTTTCTAGTTTCATTGGAGAGGCCGCATGGCACAGTAGAAAATGTACTGAATTTGGAGTCAAAGGATTCAGGCTTGATGACCAACTCTGCCATCACTGAACCTCTCTGGGCTTCAATCCCTCATCCCTCACTTGTAAAAACAAGGGCATTAGACTAGACAGCTCTGAGGTCCTTTCCAGCTCTAGGAGTCTGATTTTGAGGTTGCCACATTTTCAAGAATTCAATTCAACAAGCATTTATTGTCTATTGTCTATCTAATAATCTATTATGTGTAAAGCTCTAAGGTAGGTGCTGAGGATACAAAAACAGAAATGAAATGGCCAGCCTTCAATTATATTCTACAGGATAATAAAAACAACAACAAAATAAATATAATGTAATTTTGGAGAAAATGCCCACTATCTAAGGGGTCTGGGAAAGGCATCCAATAGGCGTTGAAAATTCAATTGTGTGTCTCCCATACGCTCCACGTACAGCTAGACCTTGGAGATACAAAGAAAAATGAAACAGTCCCTACTCTCAAGAAGCATATGTTCTACTGGGGGAAAACAATATGTAGCCAGGTAGTGATTTGGGGGAAGGGAAGGAGAGAATCAAGGAAGACCTGTAGGAAATGGACCCTCAGCAGGCTTAATTTATTTTTTAAATAGTTTTTTTTATTTTAATCTTAAAAAAAAGACAAGAAAAGGAAAAAAAAATTGCCACGGACACAGCAGACCACAGGACAAGTTTCAATATAAAACAATAAATTTCCATTTCAAGAAAATCTATATAATAAATACTACATAATGTTTTCAAAGCTGCCAACTTTTCTTTCCTTCCTTGTTGGTTTTCTTTTGTCCTCTGCTGTGCACTTTTTATCTTATTTTTCCCTTCCCTCTACCCTTCCCGAAGAAGGCTGCAATTAAGCATATACACAAATATATATATATATATATGTATATATAGTGTGTATATATGCACATATATATATACATATACAAAGATACCTATGAATATACACATATATACCCATTATACATATATGTAATACCATACTATGCTTATTTCCACCTGTCATCAGTTTCTCTGAAGGTGGATAGCATCCTCCTTCATAGGTCCAAGTATTTCCACGTTTTTCTAAATCAACCACCTCATCATTTCCTACACCACAGCAGCATTCCAACCCAGTCACATCCTATCTGAGAGATCCCAGCAGTGCTTTAAAGTAAGCTAGGTATTTGATAAGAGAGGTGAAGAGGGAGAGCATTCCAGGCACTGCCAACAGACTATGCCAAAGACACAGATGTGGGAAATGGGATGATGCATTCAGGGAACAGTAAACAGGCCAATTTTGATGAAAAGCAGAATGTATGAAGATGTAATAACAGGAAAACTGCTAGGAGTCAGATGGTGAAGGGCTTTAAACCTCAGAAAGATCAGTACTGAGACTAGAAACAAGCCAGGGTACAGGAACAAAAATAAAAAACCCAAAATCATGTATGTTGTACAACACCAGTGGCCCTCTCACTTCTAAGAAGGATGGTGGATTAGAAGTATCCTCTCACATCTGAAGCCAAGCTTGTTCTTTATAATTCTGCAACATTCCTTTTAGATTTTGAGTGCATCTTATTATACTTTCCTTTTACATTGTTTTTGTTCTACTTACTTCACTCTGCAGAAGTTCAAATAGATCTTTCCATACTTCTCTGTATGCATCACATTCACCATTTCTTACACCACATGAATATTCTATTACATTCATGTACCACAATTTGCTTAGATATTCCCCAATCAAGGGACACCAACTTTGATTCCAATTCTTTACTTTCACAAAAAGTGCAGCTATTAACATTTTGGGGCATATGGGGATTCTTACCTTGGCTTCCTTGGTGAATTCCAGTAACAAACTACCTGGATCAAAAGGCATGGACATTTAGTCACTTTTTTTGCATAATTTCAAAATGGTTATACCACTTCACAGCTCCACCAACAATGAATTAGTATGCCTGTTTTCCCATAACCCCTCCAACATTGACTACTGACATTTTTGTCATCTCTGCCAATTTGCAGAGTGTGAGGTGAAACCTCAAGGTTATTTTGTTTTGCATTTCTCTCATTATTAATGATTGGAAACATTCATTCATGTGGTTGTTAATTATTTGTACATCTTCTTTTGAGAACTTTTTGTTTATACCCTGTGACTCTGTTATGGAATGACTTGGTCTTACACACAAGTTTTCTTTCTAAAGAAGTACAGAAACGATTAGGGGTAATTTTTTCCATTAAAAAATAAGAATCAACATGCTCTTTACTCGCATAGCAAGAAAATAATTAATATGATCTAGTAAAACAAAGTAACTGGGTGATTCAGATGTCACTAAAGTTCAGTAGACTTTCTGCATTTAAGATACTGATTCATTTTTAAAAAACAATGAAGTTTACAAAATCTTAAAATAACTGCAGAAAATTGCTGTGTTCCTTCTTTATTTGTTTTAACTAAAAAGTAATCACATTCATTTCAGGCTTATAAATATCTTAAGTGCCATATCAAGAAGTAATTGTTGGGGAGGGGAGCGGAGAAGAAGTAGTTTTTAAAGAATAAACACCATAACCACAGAGCCTATATAGCCAAGATAGCTTGTACATATTTTCTTCATACTGGTAGCAATAATTCTCCAAAGATTTTGGAAAAGAAGCAATGGCATACACTGTCAAGAGGCTGTGACCTGCTAGCTAGTGATTAAAAGTTACACTGAACAAGGTACTTGAAAAATATTATTTCTTACATTAATTTAAGTGTTAAAACCAAAGAAGCTTCAGAAATTATTTGGTGAACTTATATCAGGAATGAAAGTATTGAAAATGAAAATTAAGGGTAAGGGGTACTAAAAAAAAGTAGGCGTTAAGCCTTATATAACTGAAGGGGGGGTAGATGCACATCATAACAGGCACCAAGAGGCAATCTTGAAAATATTTTAGTCTGCAAGAATATCTGTCATCTGTTATTATCTAAATAAGAAGTAACATACTGTTGAGGGTAAAAAATCCAGGGATTCAGGAATCCCAAACTAAAGGTCCCAGGGCAAGGTGGTCTAGAATGAATTCATGGACCCAAGCAATCTTTAAGTCAAGTTGGCAAAAGTTTATTGTTACACTTTACAGCTGGCAAGACTTCTTAGAGAACCTGCAATCTAAAAGGGGACACAATTATATCTTATATAGGGCATTTTGGGGGGGAACGTGTCAAATGTCTTGATTAGTTGTTTTGGGGTGGGATTAGGGAGTGGTTAAAGCGTGGTTAAGGAGTGGTTAGTTCTTAAAGGAACATACACTTTTTGTATCCACTGCGCAGGTGTATTACCCAGAGTTCACTGGGAAATAGCCCAAGATGGGGGCTAGGTGGAGGTGTGGTTTTGACCATGAAAGGTCACTAAGTCAACTAACAGTCAGGGCTGACTGGAGATATCCAGGTTGCTTCCATCAAATGTTTTGTTAGTCAATATTAATATAAGGGAGTATACATTTGATTATGTCTAGAATACATATCAGTAAGGTCAGTAGGCAGTAAATATTGTTATGTCCCAGTGCACAGCCAATTAGCAATACATAGGGAGTCTAACCAATAAATTTTATAGGTAGGCACAGCTGGCTACTGTGAAAGGAGCAGAAATAAGTATTCTGCTAGGGCATGCCGCCCTTGAACTAGAAAAAAACTATCAGAGAGGCTAGGGAGAGATGTGATTTCAGAACTGGATGTGGTTTTGGAATTGGGGTTCAGGCACAGGCACCCAAGCAGAGGCCGTTAGAATTAGGGTTCAAGCACAAGCACCCAAGCACCCCAACAATACCACCTCACACTCATTCTAGATGCAAGGAAGATAGCATTCACACAAACAAGGCTTTTTACTTCTGTAAAGGAAAAATAACCCTTTAGATAGCCTTCCATCAAATTAAGCAAAGGCAAAAACATAACATAAAAGAGTCTATGGCAGAGGTGGGGAACCTGCAGCCTCAAGGCCACATATGGTTCTCTAGGTCCTCAAGTGCAGCCTTTTGGCTGAATCTAAACTTCATAGAACAAATTCTCTGAATAAAAGGATTTGTTCTGTAAAACTTGGACTCAGTCAAAAGGCCACACCCAAAAATCTTTAGGCCCCAGGTTTCCCACCTCTAGTCTATGGAATATAAAGTTACTCACAAAAATAGCAAAGAGGTCAAGCATGCAGACTTCTGGTTTAGAATTTCATGATTAACTGCTTGTGGAAAAATATACCATTATAAATTGAAATGAACTGCACTACCTGGCAAGTTAAGACAAGGAGGAATGGAATATAAAACTCACCCTAAATTCATTACTTGGCTTCCTACAAAACTCCTCTGTGGTGAGTCACCTATACAAAATTCTTCAGAGAACCTGATTTGACTCTCCACATTAAAAATTTGTATTCATAGTTTGTAATAAAATAAAAACAGAGAGGAAATAAAACGGAAACACCTTGAGAAAAAGCATAAAGTGGAGAAAAGAAAGCAAAGTTTTCCTTTTTGATTCCCCCTTTTAGTGCAACTCCCCCCTCAAAAAACAGTTGGTTGCATAAAATTAACATCAACCACTCAGTATGTAATACCAAATGAACCATATACTCTGGGAATGTCATACAAAAGGTAACATACACATTCCCCCTGGTCAAGGAACCTTGTAGAACATATAGAGGAAAACACATCAAGGGATGGACTTGTGCTTTTGTGCTCATCCAATCCCAAAGTTACTGCCCTGAACCACTCCTCCTATAATCCCCATTTCCTAGTGGTCTATGAAGCATTCTTCTCCCCTTAAGTGCTCATGGATTCTATACAATAGCCATGCTATAATGCAACAAATGGCAGGAAACATAGCAAAGATGATATAGTTAATGAATAGGATAGGGACAACAAGGTTTTAATAGACCAGTAGAAAATGGAGGATATAAATTGTAGTACAGGGCCCCTAACTTTGGTACTAGGAAAAGAATGGGACCTATGATTTCATCCATAAAGGGAATGCCCAGCTGAGCATACTCCCTCTACCAATGCAGACTGGCACCTTCTCTTCAATTTGTAGTCTTAAAGAGCTGCCTAGAACACTGAAAGACTAAGCAACTTGCCTACATTCACACAGACAGTATGAGCACAAAAAAGCATCAGTGCTGCATCCCACTTTTTCCTATAATGCCCTACAAATATGTCCCTGTCTTCAAACTTCAAGACAATTTGGGAGACAAAAGGAGTTGCGACCAGGGAGGCCAAAAAGTCACACACAGTACCTTAGAGAATGTCATTAAACTTCAATCTTGGAATGACAAAAAACTATTAAAGGATCTAGCCAAATGCTTTCAATTTTAGGAGAGATTGAGGCTGAAGACAAAGGACAATTAAAATATTTAACAGGTAGAACAAATATAGATTTGACAAAGATGAAGTAAAATTATGTTATATTGGTCACAGCATTTTGTGGTCAAAACAGCCCCCATTTGATGGGCTTGCATTTGGTCTATGGGTATGTCTTGAATCACTTCTAATATGCTGATTAAAGTTTTCTTTTCAAAAAATAATAATAGGCAGGAAAAGGGGGAAGATTCTGGCAAGATGGCAAAATAGGTCAGAAAATTCCAGGCTCTCCAAATTTCCTCCACAAACAGGATAGAACATCGCCTCAAAGTGAACATAGAGAGGCAAAAGTAAACACAAGTCAGGGTAAAGTACTTGTCTTCCTAAGACAACTTGAGAGGACCTCAGGAAAGACTCACCTCTAGGGGTGGAGGTCTGGCCCAAGTGAGGAGCAAACATCTCCAGGCAGACTCCACTAAACCAACAAACAAGCCTTGGGGGCAGCTGAGTCTGTAAGCAGCTAGCCTTTGTCTCATGAACTTTAATATCAGGGACAGTGTGGGGGTCAGTTGGCTGATTAGGGGAAGACTGAAGGACTCCCCCATCTCAGGATGTCAAGCACAGCTTTGCTGACCAGATCAGCTACTGCAAGGAGTAAGCACATGTCAGGTGAGTGCAGTAACAGAGGGGCAGTAACCCTGCTAGCAGTGGACACTTGCAGGAGAGTGGAGTCCCTGATTTTGATTCCAGGGCAGATGAGAGAGCTGAAGCTTGCAGCTATAGAAGAGACTACAGGGAGCAAGAACATTTGTGAAATAACATGACTTGGGGGGGAGAGGGGCGGTGCCTAGCCATGGCTTAGAAGTAAAAGAAGTGTCTTAAGGTTGGGCCTCCAGACACGGTTCAGAAAATAACAGGAAGAAGGATCTGAGGCCTGGGGAACCATTACCCACACCTCTGGACTAGAACCTGATTACAATAATAAGCTGCTAAAAACAAATAAATAAAAATGAATAAGCAAAGGAGAAAGAACCTGACCATAGACAGCTACTATGAGGATAGAGAAGATCTGGATTCATATTCAGAGGAAGACAGTGAAGGAAAAAAGCCACTCATACCCCAAAGAGAAACGTCAAATGGTCACATGCCCAAAAGGAGTTCCTGGAAGAACTTAAAAAGAACTTCAAATATCAAATAAGAGAGATCGTGGAAAAATTAGGGAAAAAAATAAGAGCATTCCAAGAAAATTATGAAAAGAGAATCAATCAATTAAAAAAGGAGATGCAAGAACTTAAGAAAGGACATAACTCCTTTATAACTAGGAACTGGGCAAGGAGAAGCAAATGATGTTATGAGACACCAAGAAATAATAAAACAAAAATCAAAAGAATGAAAAAAAGAAGAGAATGTGAAAAATCTCATTAGAAAAACAATTGATCTTGAGAACAGATTGAGGAGAAACAATATAAGAATTGTTGGACTACCTGAAAGTTACAATAAAAAAAAAGAATCCTGATACAATATCACAATAAATGATTTAGGAAAATCACCCTGAAGTTCTAGAACAAGAGGGTACAGTAGAAACAGAAAAAAATCCACCAAAACTTAAAGGAATATCATAGCCAAGTTTCAGAGAGAAAATATTACAAGCAACAAGAAAGAAAAAATTAAATACTGCAGACCTACAATCAGGATTACACAAGACCTAGCAGCTTCTATACTAAAAGACCATAGGTCTTGGAACATTATATTTAGAAAAGCAAATAGAGCAGAGGTTGCGACCAAAAATGACTTACCCTCCAAAGCTGAGTATTATCCTGAACAACAACAACAATAACAACACAAAAGGACATTTAACAAACTGAAAGACTTTCAGTATTTGTGACAAAAAGACCAGAATTCAGTGGAAAATTCAACATATAAGATCCAGGAAATATATGAGGTAAACATTAAAGACTAATTATAAGGGACTCAATATGGTCAAACTGTTTACTCCTTAAATGTGAAAATGTTACCAGTGTTCTTAAGGCTGTCATTATTACTTGGGTAGTTTGAAAGAAAGGCTGAGGCTGAGCTAAGTATGATGAGGTGATTCTAAAAAACAAAACTGGGCAGGAAAAGGTAAAAAAGAAGAAATTAACTCATACAAATAAGGCATGAAAGGAAGAACCAATAAATAGGAAGCAGGTTGGGGTGGAGGGATGGTAGTGCTGGAATCTTGGTCTCACTGGATCTGGATTAAAGAGGGAACAACATATACACTAGAGGGGCATAAGAGTCTGCTAAATTTGTAAAGAAATAAGAGGGCAAGGAGGTAGTATAAGGGAGGGACTTTTAGAAGGGTGTGTAGATTAAGAGTTAGGAGAATGGGGGAGAGGATAAGAGAGGAACTCTTAGAGGGATGATGTAATAGCAATTTAGATTTGAAGATCTTTCCCACCCATTAATAGGCCATGTGACCTCATTATGTCACAGGAAGCCTAAGTCACATGTGGTGGGAGGAGCCTGCTGAGAGGAAAAGGAAATTGTGTCACAGGAAATGCTGAGAGAGCAGTTACTACAGTTGGAAGTGAGGGAGGGAACAGAGGTGTAGTGGCTGTGATTTTTTTGGGAAGGCCCCAGCAGGGGGTGAGGAGAGGTTTTGGGATGGAGTGGTTCTTTGCTGTGATGTTGTGGACTTATTGGTTATGGGATCTGTTTATTTGGTGTCTGAATAAATGGTTTACTTCTACTTTCTATGTGGAGAGTCTCGTATATTTTGTGGTACAGAACCACACAGGCACTTTGACAATTATCTTCTATACTGTGATTATTGCCTTGCTGATACAGATGGGTAGAGAATAAGGAATAAGAAGGTAAGGGGGAGAGCATAAGGAAAGGATTCTTTAAAAGGTTATGGATTAGGGAGGTAGTGGTTAGAAGTAAACTGGAGGCATAGGGTAAAAAAAGGGACTGAGAAGGGAAATAGTGAGGAAAAATAGGATGAAGGAAAATGCATAAATAGTAATTTTAACTTTGAACGTGAATGGCATGAATTCACCCATAAAACAGAAATGGATAGCAGAGTGGATTAAAAATCTATTAAACATTTAAAGATCAACTTGTAATATTAAAAAAGTTATTTGGAATAATAACCAAAGAAGAGATCCTATCAAACTCCTTTCATGAAACAAATATGACACTGATACGTTACAGTAATTAGGAGGGGACTTTTTTTTTTTATGGTTTTCTCTTTTAGAATGCTAAAGCAATCAAAGTGCCTTTGATTAAGCCTTACTAGGTGCAAAGCCCTAGGCCCACACCCTTTTGCTAACTAGATATACAAGAAACACATTTAAAAATGAGAGATACATATAGAGTTAAAATAAAGTGCTGGAGCAGAATTTATTATGCTTCAGCTGATGAAAAAAAAAGCAGGGATAGCAATCATGATCTCAAACAAAGTCACAGGTAAAACAGATTTAATTAAAAGAGACAAACAGGGAGACTACATTATGATAAAAGGTATCAAAGACAATGAAGCAATATCAATACTAAATCTATATGCACCAAATACTATAGCATCTAAATTTTTAAAAGCTAAATGAATTATAAGTGGAAATAGAAGCAGTACTATAATTGTGGGGAACTTTAATCTTCCCCTCTTAGAACTAAATAAATCTAACCAAAAAAATGACTAAGAAGTCAAAGACATGAATAGAATTTTAGATAAGCTAGATATTATAGATATCTGGAGATAATGGAATGGAAATAGAAAGGAATACACATTTTTCTCAGTGGTACATGGTATCTTTTGAAAGACTGACTATATATTAGGGCATAAAACTGTATATTTAAAAGCAGAAAAACAAATATTAAATGCACCCTTCTCAAATGATATTTAATAAGGGACCATGGAAACATAAAATAAAAACTAATTGGAGATTAAACAACCTAATCTTAAAAACTGAGTTAAAGAACAAAGAAGCAATAAATAATTTCATTAAAGAGAATGACAATAATCAGACAACACATCAAAATCTATGAGATACAGCAAAAGCAGTAATCATAGGAAAATTATCTCTAAATGCTTACATCAATAAAATACAGAAAAGAGCAGACCAATGAACTGGGTATGCACTTTTTAAAACTAAAAAAAGAACAAACTAAAAATTCACAACCAAACTGGAAATCTTAAAAATTAAAGATGAGATTAATAAAACTGAATGTAAGAAAACCAATTAATTAAATAAAACTAGAAGTTGGTTTTATGAAAAAATCCAATAAAATAAATTATTGGTTTATAGGATTAGAAGAGAGAGAGGGAAGAAAATAAAATCACTAGTATTAAAAATGAAAAGGATTAATATACCACTAACAAAGATGTAATCAAATCAATTATAAGGAGTCTCTTTGTCCAATTATATGCTAATATATTTAACAATTTAAGACAAATAGAAAAATATTTATAAAAATATAAATTGCCCAGATTAGCAGAAGAGGAACTAGAACATCTAAATAGAATATCTAAATTTGACCTAATTGAACAGGCCATAAATAAGCATCCTAAGAAAAAAAGCACCAGGATCAGATGGATTTACAAGTGAATTCTATTAAACATTTAAAGATCAACTTGTAATATTAAAAAAATCATTTGGAATAATAACCAAATACCAAACTCCTTTTATGAAACAAATATGACACTGATACTGTTACAGTAATTAGGTTGGGACTCCCCCCCCCACCCCGCAGTTTTCTCTTTTAGAATGCTAAAGTAATCAAAGTGCCTTTGATTAAGCCTTACTAGGTGCAAAGCCCCAGGTCCACACCCTCTTGCTAACTAGGTGTAAAGCCTCAGGCTCACACCCTTTTACTGATTAGGTGTGAACCCCTCAAGCCCTAAAAAGAGTACACAAACTCAGAGGTTGGCATTTTGTCTGGGGCTCTCACTCACTAGAAGAGTGTCATGTGACTTGAAGACACTCTGGGCAGCTGTTGCTTAGAGTGAAAAAATTTCCAGGGCAAAATATGGACTTTCAAGCTTTCTCAGTGAAAAGCCCAGAGCTGAATAGAAAATTTGACTTTCAAACACAAGAATCAAGAGAAGCATTAAAAGGTAATCAAGAAAAAGAAATTGCAAGGGACTTACTAAAGTTGAACTGTTTTGTTTACATTCCTACATGGAAAGATGATGTGTATGATTCATGAGACCTCAGTATTAGAGTAGCTGAAGGGAATATTTATACATATATATACATATACATATATATATGTATATGTATATATGTATATGTGAGTGTGTATGTATGTATATATGTATGTGTATATATGTATAGAGAGAGGGGGCACAGGGTGAGTTGAAGATTAAGGGAAGATATCTAAAAGAAATAAAATAAAATTAAGGGATGAAAGAGGAATATATTGAGAGAGGGAGATAGGGAGAGATAGAATGGGGTAAATTATCTCGCAAAGAAGTGGGAAGAAAAAAGGAGTTCTGTAGGAAGGGAAGAGAAGTCAGGTGAGGGGGAATGAGTGAATCTTGCTCTCATCAGATTTGACCTGAGGAGGGAATACCATACATACTCAATTGGGTAACTTACCCCACAGGAAAAAAGGAGGAAGAAGATAAAAAAGGGGGGATGATAGAAGGGAGGGCAGATGGGGGTGGAGGTAATCAAAAACAAACACTTTCGAAAGGGGACAGGGTCAAGGGAGAAAATTCAATAAAGGGGGGCAAAATATAGTGAGTCTTTCACAACATGAGTATTGTGGAAGGGTTAGGCATAATGATATGCATGTGGCCTATGTTGAATTGCTTGACTTCTTAGGGAGGGTGGGTGGGAAGGGAAGAGGGGAGAGAATTTGGAACTCAAAGTTTTAAAAACAGATGTTCAAAAACAAAAAAAAAAGTTTTTGCATGCAACTAGAAAATAAGATACACAAGCAACGGGCTATAGAAATTTATCTTGCCCTACAAGAAAAAAAGGGAAAAGGGGATGGGAGGGGAGTGGGGCGACAGAAGGGAGGGCTGACTGGGGAACAGGGCAACCAGAATATACGCCATCTTGTAGTGGGGGGGAGGGTAGAAATGGGGAGAAAATTTGTAATTCAAACTCTTGTGAAAAATCAATTCTGAAAACTAAATATATTAAATAAAAAAATTTTGAAAAAAAAAGAGTGAAAAAATTTTGGGAATGCTGGAAAGCAGTCTAGCAAAAATTGGGCATAAACCATTATCTTACTCCATTTACCAAGATAAGGTCAAAGTGGATATATTACCTAGAGCATTGGGAGGTGTAAAATGGATAATTTTGATTACATTAAATTGAAAGGTTTTTGTACAAATGAAACCAAAGTATCCAAAATCAAAAGAAAAGCAGAAAATTGGGGGGGGGGGGTGCAATTTTACAGACAATCTCTCAGATAAAGATCTCATATCTCAAATATGTAAAGAACTTTGTCAAATCTATAAGAATATGAATCATTCCCCAATTTATAACTCGTCAAAGGATATGAACAGGCAGTTTTCTTATAAAGAAATCAAAACAATTTATAGTCATATGAAAAAATGCTCTAAATTATTATTGATTAGATAGATGCAAATTAAAACAACCTTGAAGTATCATTTTATACCTAACAGATTGGCTAAAATGACAGAAGGGGTAAATGACAGATGTTGGAGGGGATGTGGTAAAACTGAGACACTAACTCATTGTTGGTGGAATTGTGAATTAATCTAACCATTTTAGAGAGCAATCTGGAATTATGCCCAAAGAATTTTATTGTGGTCCAGCAATTATTAAGTCTGTTTCCCAAGAAGATTAGGGAAAAAGGAAAAGAACTTGTATGTTCTAAAACACAAGATGGCAAAGAACTGGAAATTATAGGGATGCCCATTAACTGGGGAATGGCTAAACAAGTTGTAGTAAATGATAGTGTAGGAATACTACTGCCCTATAAGAACCAAAGAGCTCGATGACTTTAGAAAAACATGGAAAGACTTGCATGAAATAATGAGGAGCAAAATGAGTAGAACCAAGAGAAAGTTGTATACAGCAACAGTAATTTTGTTTTAAGAACAATTTTGAGCAACTAAGTCATTTTGACTATTATAAATACCCAAATTAACTAGAAAGGACCTCTGAAGAAAGATGTATCTGCATCCAGCAAAAGAACTAATAGAAGTATATATAGTATGGTTTTACATAGATACATATATACACACATATGTATATGTGTGTAAACACACACACATTTGTGTCTAATGGTATCCACTTCTAGGGTGAATGGGGAGAAAAGGAAGGGAAAAAAGAGAAAGTTATATAATAACTTTAGAATATATTTAAAAATAAAAGCAAGTTGTACATAATAGATTTGCTGTTTCACATACAATCCTCTTTTTTCTACTCTACTTTGTTATGGAAATGTTTATTTTATTTCTTAAATTCAGAATAATAATAATAAAGTCAATAACAGTTGTGAACCCAATACCAATGTCTCCCAACCCAGATGATCCTCCTCATTGTCCCAGAGAGAAGTAGATTAAAACTGAGCTAAGTTCTCATCCCAAGAAGTTCGCAAAAGCTTCAGGGTTTTTCCCCTCTTAGCAAAAACCTCCAGATGGGTTAGTGTCCAAACTCTTGATGTATTATATAAGGTACTATAGGCTCTTCAGGGAGACTACATCAGGCACTATAGTCTTGGTTCCATCAATAGCCATCTCAGCTTCTCACTACCTAGAGTTCATCAGATGTGCCAATATAGTTGTATCATAGCCCTTCCTAGTTTGATGCATGTAAGGGTTCCAAGTTGTAAGCACTCAGCTCACATTAGACAACCATAAATCTAGTATGCACAACAACAGGGGTAACTGCAAGAGTTTGGTCACCATTACTTGCCTTCTACCATTCACCTTCAAAACTCTTTTGGCAAGGGGGCGGAGCCAAGATGACTGAGTAAAAGCAGGGGCTTGCTTGAGCTTTCCCTCAAAATACCTGTAAAAAATTACTCTAAACAAATTCTAGGGCAGCAGAACCCACAAAATGTCAGAGTGAAACAAATTTCCAGCCCAAGACAACTTGGAATGTCAACAGGAAAGGTCTGTTGTACCAGTCTAAGGAAAGAGCACAGTCCAGTATGGCCTACACTGTCACAGACAGGGCCCTAGCAAACCTGGAGCAGGCTTCAGGGGACTGAATCACTGGCAGCTGGGCAATTTCCAAACTTCTCAACCCACAAACATCAAAGACAACTTAGAAGGTTGGTGGGAAAGGTTTGTCAGACCTGGGTGAGAGAGGAGCAAGGTCCGGCCCCAATCCTAGCCCCAGGGTGGCGGTGGTGGAGGCAGCAGCTGCTTCTGGAACTCTTGACCCACAGATGGTGGAGGGATCCAGTGGCTGATCAGAGGTAGACTGCAAGGATCTCTTTGTTGGTGCTGAGGCAGGATTCTCTTGCTTTGCCCTGCTTGGATCTAGGTCACAGTCTTGGGTGGCAGTGCTGGGGTGAGGAGGAGTGCTGGCATGGCAGAACTTGTTGCAGTGGTAGAAAGGGAATCCTCCTCACAGTTCCAAGGCAGAAAAGAGTGCTTGTGGTCACACAGCCAGAGCACAGACCAACAGAGGAGAAAACACCTCTCCTTTGATCATACCACCTTGGAAGAACTGAAAGTTTACAGGCCCCTACAGGTATCTCTGAAAATAGCTGCACAAAACCCCTGAAGCCTGGGACAGTATACCCTCCATACTGGAAGCAGAGTCCTATCTTAATAAAGAGTTTTAAAGTCAAGTATTTGGCCAGGAAAATAAGCAAGCAGCATAAAAACACTCAGACTATAGAATCTTACTTTGGTGACAAAGAAGATCAAAACATACAACCAGAAGAAAACAAAGTCAAAGCTCCTACAACAAAAGCCTCCAAGAAAAACAGGAATTGTCTCAGGCCACGGAAGAGCTCAAAAAGGATTTTGAGAATCAAGTAAAAGAAGTAGAGGAAAAATTGGGAAGAGAAATGAGAGTGATGCAAGAAAATCATGAAAAACCAAGCTTGCTAATAGAGACATAAAAAAGTACTGAAGAAAATAACATCGTTAAAAAAATAGACTAACCTAAATGGGAAAAGAGGTCCAAAAAGCCAATGAGAAGAACAAAGTCTTAAAAAGCAGAATTGGCCAAATGGAAAAGGAGGTCCAAAAGCTCTTTGAAGAAAATAATTCCTTAAAAACTAGAATGGGGGAGGGGGGGGGCGGAGCCAAGATGGCGGCTGGTAAGCACGGACTAGAGTGAGCTCCGTACCCGAATCCCTCCAAAAACCTATAAAAAATGGCTCTGAATGAATTCTAGAACGGCAGAACCTACAGAACAGCAGAGGGAAGCAGGGCTCCAGCCCAGGACAGCCTGGATGGTCTCTGGGTGAGGTCTATCCCACACGGAGCTCGGAGCTGGGAACGGAGTGGAGCAGAGCCCAGCCTGAGCGGAGTGGACCATCCAGACCAGAAGCCGGGCGGAGGGGGCCCTAGCACCCTGAATATGTGAGCTGCAGCAGTTACCAGACCCCTCGACCCACAAACACCAAAGACTGCGGGAGAAGGTTAGTGAGAAGCTGCGGGAGTGGAAGGAGTTCATGGTTCGGCTTCCAGCCCCGGGGGCAGCGGAGGTGGGGCAGCTACAGCTGTTGTTACTTCCAGCTCCAGGCCCACCTGGTGGGAGGAATTAAGTGGCAGATAAGAGCAGGAGTGCAACAGCCTACTGACGATCTAAGCCCAGTCTGGACTGGGGGTTCTTGGGGAAGGAGGAGTGCGGCTCTGACAGAGCTGGCACCTCCCCCCCAAACGTGGAACATAGAACTCGTTAGTCTACAAGCAGTCATACCCCACTGAAAAACTCAAGGCTCAAGTTAGTTGGTTGGGAATATGGCCAGGCAGCGAAAACGCGCCCAGATTCAGTCTCAGACTTTGGATTCTTTCTTTGGTGACAAAGAAGACCAAAACATACAGCCTAAAGAAGACAACAAAGTCATAGAGCCTACAACAAAAGCCTCCAAGAAAAACATGAACTGGCCCCAGGCCATAGAAGAACTCAAAAAGGATTTGGAAAAGCAAGTTAGAAAAGTAGAGGAAAAATTGGGAAGAGAAATGAGAAGGATGCGAGAAAACCATGAAAAACAAGTCAATGACTTGCTAAAGGAGACCCAAAAAAATACTGAAAAATACACTGAAGAAAACAACACCTTAAAAAACAGACTAACTCAAATGGCAAAAGAGCTCCAAAAAGCCAATGAGGAGAAGAATGCCTTGAAAGGCAGAATTAGCCAAATGGAAAAGGAGGTCCAAAAGACCACTGAAGAAAATACTACTTTAAAAATTAGATTGGAGCAAGTGGAAGCTAGTGATTTGATGAGAAATCAGGATATTATAAAACAGAACCAAAGGAATGAGAAAATGGAAGATAATGTGAAATATCTCATTGGAAAAACCACTGACCTGGAAAATAGATCCAGGAAAGATAATTTTTAAAACTTTGGACTACCTGATAGCCATGATCATAAAAATAGTCTAGACATAATCTTTCAAAAAATTATCAAGGAAAACTGCCCTGATATTCTAGTACCAGAGCGGGGAAATAGAAATTGAAAGAATCCACCAATCACTTCATGAAAGGGATCTCAAAAGGAAAACTCCTAGAAACATTGTAGCCAAATTCTAGAGTTCCGAGGTCAAGAAGAAAATATTTCAAGCAGCCAGGAAGAAACAATTCAAGCACTCTGGAAACACAATCAGGATAACACAAGATTTAGCAGGTTCTACACTAAGGGACTGGAGGGCTTGGAATATGATATTCCAGAAGTCAAAGGAGCTGGGATTAAAACCAAGAATCACCTATCCATCAAAACTGAGTATAATCCTTCAGGGGAAAAAATGGATATTCAAAGAAATAGAGGACTTTCAAGCATTTTTTTTTCTTTTCTTTTTTTTGGAGGGGGGAAGGCAGGGCAATTGGGGTTAAGTGATTTGCCCAAGGTCACACAGCTAGTGTCAAGTGTCTGAGTCTGGATTTGAACTCCGGTCCTCCTGACTCCAAGTTGGTGCTCTATTCCCTGTGCCACCTAGCTGCCCCTACTTTTAAGCATTCTTGATGAAAAGACCAGAGCTGAATAGAAAATATGATTTTCAAATATGAGACTCAAGAGAAGCATGAAAAGGTAAACAGGAAAGAGAAATCATAAGGGTCTTTAATTAAAGTTGAACTGTTTACATTCCTACATGGAAATATAATATTTGTAATTCATGAGACCTTTCTCAGTAGTAGGGTAGTTGGAGGGTATATGTATATATAGACAGAGGACACAGGGGGAGGTGAATATGAAGGGATGATATCTAAAAAAATAAAATTAAGGGATGAGAGAGGAATTTACTGGGAGAAGGAGAAAGGGAGAGGCAGAATGGGGTAAATTATCTCACATAAAAGGGCTAAGAAAAAGCTTTTACAGTAGAGGTGAAGAGGGGGGAGCTGAGAGTAAATGAGTGAATGCTTACTCTCATCAGATTTGGCTTAAAGAGGGAATAACATACACACTCAATTGGATATGGAACTCTATCCTACCCTACAGGAAAGTAGGGGGGGAAAGGGATAAGAGAGGGGTGGATTATAGAAGGGAGGGTAGATTGGGGGAGGAGGTAATCAGAAGCAAACACTTGTGAAAAGGGACAGGGTCAAAAGAGAGAATAGAATAAATGGGGGGACAGGATAGGATGGAGGGAAATAGTCTTTCACAACATGACTATTATGGAAGTGTTTTGCATAACTACACACGTATAACCTATATCAAATGGCTTGCCTTCTCAATGAGGGTGGGTGGGGAGGGAAGAAGGGAGAGAATTTGGAACTCAAAGTTTTAAAAACAAATCTTAAAAATTGTTTTTACATGCAACTGGGAAATAAGATATACAGGCAATGCAGTATAGAACTCTGTCTTGCCCTACAAGAAAGTAGAGGGGAAGGGGATGGGGGGAGTGTGGTAGAAAGGAGGGCAGAATGAGGGAAGGGGCAATCAGAAAGCATGCCATCTTGGGGTGGGGGGAGGGGAGAGATGGGAAGAAAATTTGGAACTCAAAATCTTGTGGAAATGAATGTTGAAAACTAAAACTAAATTAATTAAAATAAAACTAAAAAGGGGTAATTCTTCAAAAAAAAACTATGACAATTTAAGTCCCACAGCCAACATTAACAGGCACACTCCTGTTTAAATCTCCAAGGTGAGCAAATTCTACCGACCCCTATCCTAGGTGAGGATGTCACTGCCAGTCAAGACACGTCTGTTACTTATAAACATTCATGACTGCAATGAAGTGACTGCTTAAGCCATTTTTACACAAATAGGAGAAAAAAGAAGACAACTGGCAAAGGTCAGCTGCTTTGCTACATATGCTTTGCTTGCTTTAAAAAAGAAATTATTGATGTTCTTTTCAATATTGATGCCATTTCCCAACGACTCCACTTTTGCTTCTCCTCCATCCATCCATATAACTCTTCCATGTAAGAAAAAAAAATCATACCTTCAAAAAGTTTCTTGACTCTTGTCAAATATGGAATGTAGTGTAACCATCACCTAAAAACACAGTACAACTACATAACATTTCAACCTAGGTTTGACCTGGTAACCATGCTACAAGGTTCCATTTAATAATGTAGCATGGGAGCTATAGAATGCATTTCATCACATTTGACTAGATTACAAATCAGTCCTGTTATGACTTGGAGTTGCACTCTATGGACTATGAACACCTCTAGCCACTAGAAGACTTTGAATCTACAAATGTGACTTCTGGGGTCAAAATTTTGACATTCTTCACATCCCATATATGAAATGGTTTTAATTCACCTCTTTCGATAGAAACAAAATATACGCATATAAAAACATTTTACATACACATACATATATATGTATACAAGTTACTCTACTGGTTTTAAAGCATTTTAAAAACATAATAGTAACAATAAAGTATTTTAATGGCTATCATGTGACAGAAAGATTGAACTCAGAGAGCACAACTGGGAGTAATGGATGAAAAAGGCAGATGGGCAGATTTAGGCTTGAGGTAAGGAAATTTTTCCTAATGATTGGAGGTATTGAATTCTCCTTCATTTGAGGTCTTTAAGCAACTGCTGAATTAACTAGTCAGGTATGTTATAGATTGGGAATTCTTATTCAGATATTAAGTTGATCTATATAATCTCTTAAGTCTCTTCCAACTCTGAGATTCTGTAATTATGGAAACCCTAAATGGAAATACAGGCAAGCAATTACAGGGAATGTAACTATAGAATGATCTCCTTTGAGGCTTAAAGATGAGATATATGGTTCCAAAAGGAAAGAAATGATTGCCTTAAGTCCTAGTGAGATGTCACTGAAACTGGCATCAGGGAAAAAACATTAGTAATCCACAAAAATGAGCTATCCTTCCAAAACCAAAGTTAATATCCCCAAAAAAACAACATTTAGCCCCCCAAAAATCTAATGTAATGCATGCTAAAAGAAGCACATATGAAGTATTTTATTAAATACACATATAGAAGAAAACAGACAAGATTGCCATTAAGAGATGTCACAAAATAAAACAATTTTAATTTAATCCATGAACAAGTTTTAGTGCACCTCTAAGTCAATGTTTACATCCTTAGACTCACCTTATTATATGCATGCACAGTTCTAAATGACTCTATATGACTCATACTATTACATGTGTATAGGCAGGGGAAAAAATTAGTCCATATAACCTGTAAGATCTATAATGGTACTTAAGGATAGACAGATCTTATTTTATTTACATATGTGTATGTATGCATACATACACATATGTATACATACACAGAGACCCAGCAACTTATTCAGGAGACTATTAAAATGAAAAATGTGTTAAATATTCATAGCAAAAAAAATACTGACTCAATGTCTTGTTCTAAAAGAAATGAACTCAACACGTTTGAAACCTGGTATCTTTTTTCATAGAAAAGGAGCTGTGACTGGAAAAAAAATGGGGGGGCGGTATTGTGGATTTTTTTAACCTAGAGGCTTTTTACTTTCTCAGGAAAAAGACAAGAAAAACAAATGGCAAAATACGTGATAAAAATACATGACAAGCCAAATCTCTGTGAACACTCAGTCTTAATGTCCAAGAACAAAAATCTATCAACCAAAAGTCATAATGTAAGAAAAATAATTTTTAGGAGTATTTTGAATCTTTTTTGATTCCAACTAATTGTGAACAGAGCTTTCGTTCCTCCTCCAAATACGTCACTTACTGTGTGTCAAAACAACTCCTGTCCATTCTACCTGATCATAACCTAAAGCTGCAGTCTTTTTCCTCATTCATTTCTTGATGATAAGCTGTTCAAACAGAGAGCACCTATCAAACCTAATATTATCATTTGCTCTTTTTCCCTCCTTTCAGCAGACGCTGCTGTCCATCAGGAGAGGTAATTAATGGGTTTATTATGTAGAAAGCGTCATCCTGTCAGTTTGCTGCTTGGCTTGAATAGCTCATATCAGCTCGTCGTTGATGCCATGCATGTTCAGTGTCCTGAGCTATGACAAAATACTACATCCTTTGGGATTTTCACCCAACCATTAAAAAACACTGTTTCATATCTGTGACTAACAGAAGCAACTGAAGGACAGAGGAACAGATACCTTCATCTTCTATTTTAAAAAAGCTGCTGGACTGAAAGTTGAGACAGAAAGCAAAAGAAGGGGGGAAGGAAAATGCTTGATTGAATGGGCAAATACACAGGATTTATTTTTTAATTTAGAGAAAAAGGACATTCTGATAGAACTTTTCTGGAGTAACATAATTCATTTATAGAATCAGCTAAGAATTTCTCCTTACTGAAGCATTCAATGAATTTTTAATAAGTTCTGAACACTAAATCATCTGGGGTCAAAAGAACTGCTCTAATCAGATGAAGAAAATCAAAGTTCATCTTCCAGTTGCTCTCATTTTATCCTAACTGAATATCACAACTGTTGCTGATCACCAATTGCTGCTTCAAAAGAATAGCTGGGAATACACAGGAATGAAAAAAGAGAAATGAAGAAGCTGCAAAAAATGAGGCACTGTGGGAAAAGAAAGCACAAAACTAATGTGCAGAAGGCATTTCAAACTGAGAAGCTTCCTACCTGGTGATACTCTCCTATACTCATCCAGAATTCCAGTAAATAAGCTTCAAACAAACAGTTTCCAGGTAAGTTTTAGGTTTTTAATATTCATTTTCATTTTGGCTCATTAAAATGTACCTACTAATTTGACAAATAAGCCAACAGATTTAAATTTCAAGAAAACTGTCCCTCAACAGTATGCTGGTTTAAGCTTAAAAAGGTGAACACTTCTGCTATTTTCTATGCTGCACAAACTGATGGTCTTATAGCAGATATCTTTTCTGAAAGTGTATCCTTTTCATTACTTTTTCCTATGTTTACTTGGTCTCTATTGCTTCATATTTCAAGTCATTTTGTGTTCAATGGCCAAAAAAATGTGAAATACGTACTAACATGCACAAAAGCCATGATACAGTTGCTGTTTTTCAAATGCATTCAATGAACTTTGTTTTCAATTTTCAATCCACTAAAGCAAAGAACATTTAATAACAGTGTAATTAATTTTTTTTTCTATCTCTGTTAATGCAAGGAAAGCAAATCCTTGATTGTATGATGGTTTAAGTATTAACAAAAGGGTGATATACCACTCTCACTGACATGAAAAAACCATCTGAGATATGCTATTCCAATAGAATAAAGCTAATATACACTAAAGAATAAACAAGACAATTTTATCACGACTACTAGATGTTCAAGACAACAGCAACAACAAAAAGGTTGGGTACATTAATGCTTCAATAGCTTTTAGACCAAATGTTCACATCAGAAGATGGGTAAAGTGACTGACTGAGAATGTCAAAGCATCTATGAGTCTTAGAAACATCCTATCAATGATTTTATATGGCAGATTTCATATAGAACATTTTGTGCTTTGTTAAAAAAAAAAGGAATAAATAACTAAATATATATACTTAAATCAAAGGTGGGGAAAGATGAGGAGGAGTACTCTGCAGTCTTTGTCCAAAATTTAGCCCCATACTTTTTATAACTGAATCCATCAGTCAGGGTGTCAAAAAAATCCTCAAAAATTAACCTTTTCATAAAGAACTCTCTGAATATTCACATTTTTAAGCTGTTTCTATTATCTTACAAAACATAGGGGTAAGTGAAAAAGTAAATCACATCTTACCTATAGAAATCTTTTAGATAATACAAGCAGAAATTTCAGAAATCATTCATCAGTACATGTCTAAAAAGCAACCATATTTTAAATTACTGAACAGGAGCCATTCTTCCATTTCATTGGATTACTTCCCTCTTACAAATTTAAAGCACTGAATTACAGGAGCCTTTCACTTTTCTCAGGAAAAGCAAAAGCTAGAGATAAACTTAAAGATCACAAAGGTAATAGTTTTGGATTCTGAGTTCCAATCAATTATGTTTTCCATCACATTAAGAATATGGCCATTTTAATATGTAATTTTAAAATTACATACTTTTCATAGAAATATTTTAAAAGATTGCTCGTTTCTATATAAACTAACCGAAGTTGAGCTCCTTTTAACCCCCACTGATATTTACAAAGGCACCTTCTCCATTCAACTCTTTAACTACCTTTTCTTTTCCACTATTTTCTCTCTATTATTGTTATCTAATCAGAAAAAAAGGTTACATGTAGACAAACTTTGCTTTGAAAAATCTATAAATAGAGTCACTGACAAATACCGCTAACAATATTTCTATCACAATTTTAAGAAGTTTCAACTTCTCTGGGAGACAAAGAAGGTTTTAAAAAACATTCTCATCTATCTGAATTCAACAATTAAACCTCACTGGGAGAAAAAAGAAACTATTTTTCATACTATAAAAACTATATCTTTTAATAATTGTCTTACCAATTTTTATGTAAATGAAACACTCATCTCCCACTATCACTTCTGGGTGACATTTCCTCCATCACTTATCTGGTAGTGACAATGTGTAAATAAACTGATATCATTAACTGCCTATATTATTTAATCTGTCAACTTCACCTTGAATAAATCTCATGCTTCCTTTCATGATGAAATCAATCTTTTTCTGCTTACAATATTTTACTTCAAAAAACAATTATTCAGGGTTTAATAACACGACTTTACACACACATACACACACAAATGGGCTGTGTACTTTCTTTTATTTGTTCACTTTCATGGAAGAAGAATATTTATCATATTATTTTTGGATATATCACTTCTTAATTTAAAGTGAACATCCTGAAGGCTGAAAATGGGCAGGACAACAGCAGCTCATAGGATTCTATTCTCTCTATTAGGAAAGAAGTTCTATGTAAGCACCTAAAAGACTTGAATTTATTCATGAGAACACTCTTCTTGGATGGTCTCAGTGATTAAGAGGTGTGTAATAGAAGCTTGGAACATAATCATAAATGATAAGTTTTTCTTATAAAATAGTATGAACTTTAAGCATTTGTATAGTCTTGAGGTTATCGCTTGGGATTTAAAAAATAAATGTCTTACATTTTTATTTTCTTGCAGAAAGGGAGATAATATCTCATGCTAATCAATAACACATGTAGAATAAATGATAACTGATAGATTTTTATATAATACTGTTTATTATCAAGTTCCTAAACATCAATTCTTAATTACCTATATACTATAATTTTTTTTCATTTTAAATGGAGTAGTACATTTGAAATGGCTTAATTACTTAAAGAATCTGAGAAATGCCAAATAAAAATGTACTTTTCACATAAAACATATAGGCCCACTGCTCAACATATGAGAATCAGTTTAAGTGTACTCTTGATTTTGTGTATTCATGACATCACGCTAAGGATCACTAAGCCTATACTGGATATCATGTAGCATAAAATTAAATACTATAAAAAGACCATTTGCTTATCTTTGTGATTATGAAATATTTTAACTACCGAATATTATGAAAACTAATTTTTATGAATTTGCCAAGTGCCAAAAATGGTCACAGTTTAATGTTTTAAGGTATTTCAGTAAGGCAATTAATCTGTCTCTTATTATGATTAATTTTTTTTTTGGAAGTAACTAAATAGGAAAAAGGAAGAATGTTCTTCCTAAAGCTCCATCTTTTCTCTAGTTTAATCCCACTGACAGGGAAAAATTTTGGTCTGTGACATCAAAATCTGTTGCCAGGGAAGTAGCTGTGATAGCAAATAGATGATTATATCCTTTCAGTATGAAGAAGCAGTAGCAAAGATATGAACACTATCATTTCCAGTCATATCATAGACACTAAACAGATGCATGACAGCAACTGAATTAGAGTAAGATGTTTTCATTACGTTTGTCACTTTTTTCAGCATCAAAGATTAAAGAATAAAAACTACCATTTCACAGTTTACTTCATTAGTAATCTAGAGGGAGAATAAACAACAATGTTAATTAAAGTCATAATTGATAATAAAATGAAAGTGTTGAAAATACCACTAAATGCAGTGAAAAAATGCAAAGCTGAGAAATGAGTAAAATATATTTTTTCTTCTTCACACAAATAAAAGTTAATAAATTTCAGGAATCAAGAAAGTCACCAAAATATCCCTATTCTATCACTAATCACTAACGGATAAAGATTTCTACAAAGAGATAAATGTTAAAGGCAAAGTAGCACATGGCAGTATACAACATGCAAACAAGATGCAACATGGCATCAAAAGCCTACAACCTGAAAAGGAGAGAAATAGAAATGGGTTCATAATGGAAGTACTGCTATCTCTTTAAAATCACTGTACAAAACTGGAGAGGTAACCAGAATGATTGAAGATATGCAGAATCCAGAGAGAACACAAAAGAAGAGTTCCTTTTATATATACACACACACTTGATATAAAATGGTACTCTTTTAACAACACTACTTAATAAAATCTAACCCACATGCATAGATGAGAATGAAAAGACCAAAAATAAAAAAATAAAATAAAAACCCACTAATATTTTCTTCATACTGAGCACATATGGAGCCTCTTCCTAGATTACTAACTACAGTTCCTAGCTAATTAAACTACCCTTTTCCCTTTTTGCTACTTCCTCCTAGATTCACAAATGGCATGAAAAACTCAGGCTTAAAAAAGAGCAGCACTGTTTCTCAGAGCTTCATATTTTCTAGTCACTCAGTTATGTCATATGTCTTGAGGCTGTGTTTCAGAGAATGCTTAAAGCTTTTTTTTTCCTGTCCCCCTTGCTTACAATTACTCCCATGTCAGCTCACTATATGACAGCTGCTTGGGTATATTGCATTTTTAACATATATTCCTCCAATCAGAGTCGTACTATTAGTGTTCCCCTTCAATTACAGTAGACTAGCCTCATTAGATAATTTCTTTATTGATGATCTTGTGCCACACAATATTTAGTAAGAGTTATAGGTGACATTAATGAAATTGTTTAAAAATCCAGATTTCACACTGATTAGTCATAGCTTAAGAAGTACTGCTAAATTAAAGGTCTGGAATTTTCTGCCATACTCTCAAACCTTCTAAATAATATGCTGGATTTCTTTTCCATTTTTAAAAAAAATTTCTTGTTGATCAATGTAATAATGAATAAAAATTCAGTGATGCTTTCCTTCTTTATTATCAAATGCAAAAAGATTTTAGGCTTTGTGTAGATTATCTCTGGTGCAAACTAGTATGTGACCAGTGTCTTCTCAGGCTTAGTAGCATTACAAGCATTCTGATACTTCAATAAATCATCAAACATCTCTCCATCATCAACTCCATCTCCAACATCTCACAATATATAAGCCTCAAAAATATCATCTGCCCACAGAAATTCCAAGATAATATTTAATGACACTTCTAGCTTCATTTTTTTTTGCAACATTTCATTTAGCACAATGCCTGGCACACAATAGGTACTTAAACGCTTGTGGAATGACTGATACGCAGAGTAGCCCTTCCATGATGATCGGTTTCTCAGATTTGTGAGTTTCTCAAATGTGGTGAGTTTGTCTGGATCTCTGTTCTTTTTTCTCTTTATCCTTATTTAACAAAGTAGATGAGCATATACTAATAACAATGAAATAGTGCTTTTAGTAGGGAAAACAGACAATCCTGTCACTCCAGGCAAATTTGGGAGCTTCAATAAAAGTGACTATTGAGTATTTTGTCTAATGAGGCAAGGAAGAAGATGAATATAGCTTCATTCTCCTTTAGCTGTCAATCAAGAAGAGTGGTTTTGCTAAGTACTTTTATCAAGACAATTTATCTGCAATTAGCACTATTCTTTAATCCAAACAATTAGGATTATGATAATTTTATAACATCCTGAAGTTACATGGTACCATGGTCCCTAGTACGATTTTCATAAATTTCCTTATTTTATGATTCTACCACATAGATTAGATCCAAGAGATTCGGCAATCCAATAAAAACCCAGTGTGCATAAGAAAGAATATCTTTTCTAGTTCTTTTTCCATATGAGGTAAGCAAGGTTTCTAACAGAATACTGCTGCTTTCAAGTCCGAATTACTGTTGATTTTAATTCATTAATGAATATCAAACAACATCCTAAGACTTTCAATGGATGGGGGCAAACTGCCTAGAATATGGATGAATAGAAACATTAATTATGGAAAGGTCTCAGAAACTTAAAGAGATCTCAGAGAAGAGTGTAATTTGAATGAAAAAATAATTTCTAAAAAGAAATGTTAAAAATTTGTTATAACAAGCAGAACAGAATTTGGTATAAAACAGATAAATCTTGAACTCTATCCAAGGGTTTAATTTTGAGAAGTACAAGAATAAACTTGCCTAACAGTTTTACTTATAGCCTAACAATAATATATTGATACACAAGACTAAAGGCTATGTAATGTAATTATTAAACTTTGGTATATAAGACGAAACCTCAATTGCTCCAAGTATTAAAATTAACCTAGAAAAATAACTAGCAAGTATCCAAAAAGGAATTTTACTTTAGCAAAATAGATTGATGGTATTATATACAAAATTAAAGTTCTAGAAAAGGTAGAAACCCTTTTTTTCATTTAAATTTCCATTTAGGAAAAAGTATTTCACTTTGGTTAAGACATACATACACATGTACATATATATTAATAATACAATCACTTATCCCCTTTTATTTGCTGATCACACCCTAGGATCTTATCTTTCTTTACTAGGAAATTCCAAAAGACTGTTCTGTGAACAGCACCACTCCCTTCACTCCCTAATTTTAGGTCACAGTGCTACTAAGTAGGTTGAGTAGGTCTTTACAATTCATTTTAAACTTCGCTTAATCAAAGACCACCAGTTACACCCCATTTTAGCAGTAGGAGGAAACAGAAGACATATCAAAAGCATTCTACCAGTTTGTCAGACTAAGTATGCAGAACAGGCATACAACTAAAACCCCTATAAGAAAATAAAATCATTTTTCATACCGAAAATAGACACCAATCTTAAGCAATGGCCATATTTCCTCATAGCAAAGGAATGTCGTAGTAAAAGCTAACGTAAAACGTGAGGTAATAAATAGTGTCCTTATTTCAAAAGACTCAAAACATTTGAAAGTTCTTATTGATTTGCCTGATGAATCTATGACATAAGTGGGTGTTAAATGTTTATATCCAAGGAAGAGAATTACATAAAACTAGACAATACAATGTCCAACACATGTTTGCTAAACTTGAATTCACAATTAATCAACCATGGGACAAAGAGTATGCTAAACAAAGAATTAGTTATAGTCTCACTACACTACAACAATGTCTAATAAGCATGAAGGGGTTATGAAGAGCATGCATCAGGGCACAAAGCTAAAACGTCTAAATTCTATGTATCTTTGAGGGTCTGATGTTTCCCTAGAAAAGAGGTCTGAAGGTGGGCAAAAGAGCCCAAAGACAACAAAAAAAAAATATGTATTAGAATATATAAGATGCATATAGCTAGAGTTCCAGGATTATCAATCACTTCAAAATAAAAAGCAAACAAAACTTCCTCCAATTCAAAACATTTTAATCTAAGGGGCAGTTAGCTTCATTTAATGTTTAAACATTTGGATCTTACCCCATGCAGACCATCCACATCAGAATGGTTTAATCATCAGGCAACAATGCACTTGCTGTAGTCTCCATATAATTTTTAAAGCTATCTCAACAGAATACATTACAATAGCCTAAAAGGGCATTTTTCCCCATATAGATTAGACTAAAATAAAAGGTTAGGAAACTTTTATAATTAGTATATCTATGTTCTGAACCCTTTACTTCTGCCTGGGAAATGAATCTGAGCGTGGAGGTGTCCATCAAAAGCCGTCCATTATCTCTACTCAAGGAGAAAATGTGAAATAGAGTAACAGGATACTGGTTTGCAATCAGGGAAGTAACATACAACACAGCAGAGAATCACATATTTGCCACTCTCACATGACTAACAGCCAGTGGTAGAGGTGAGGAATAATGTCAGCAGCTCCTTAGGGAAAACAGATTACTCCATAGCAAAAAAGTCTACACAAAAAATAAGGTACCCTCATTTCAGGCTTTAGGTTCATCATCATCTCTCACCTAGATCACTGAAAGTTTCCTGACTGTTCTCTCTGCCTCAAGTCTCTATTCACCTCAGTCCATTCTCTAAACTGCTGCCAAAGTAATTCTCCATAACACTTTCCTACTCAATAAATTCCAGTGGTTCCCTATTGCCCCAAGGATAAAACATGATCTCTGTTTAGCTATTAGAGCTTCATACAACCAAGTCCCAACCTATCTTCCCAGCTTTCTAGGACATGCTTGCCCCTCTTGCACTCTGTAATCCAGTCAAACTAGACTTCTTTCCTCTTCACACACAACACTCCATCTCCCGTCTCTATGATCGTCTACGACCTCATGCCCAGAATTAACTGTCTCCTTACTACTTACACACAAAATGTCTCTTTCTTCAAGCCATAACTAAAGCACCACATTATATATGAAGCCTTTTCTGATTCCCTCAACTGTTAGGCACTCCCTTCTCAAACTACATTTAACTACTCTGTACTTTTCATTACATTTAATTTGTATGTCCTTATATGTTGTCCATATGGTCTCCTCCATGGGAATGTCAGCTCCTTGTGACTTGAAATTGCTTCATTCTTCATATTTAAAAGGCACTTAATAAATACTGTTGATCAAATATCAATTGAAATGTTGAAAAAAAAGACATGGGAACATGGGGAAAATGTGTCTGCAATCCAGTAACCAACTGACAGAAGAATCAAATTGTGTCTGTCTGTCTGTCTGTCTGAGGTCAGAAGTTTGGTTTTGTAGGGAAAAATAAATTTCAAAAATCATGGGAGTGATGGGAGACTTTGAGAGTCTGCAACTGAATTAATGTCTGCCATCTCAGACATAATTTATTGGTGCAAGGTATAAACTACAAATACCTATGTTCACACAGAGAACCTTCAGTCTCCTAGACCCTAGAAATGCCACAGAGAAACAGTGAAAAAAACACAGTCTGTTTTCAGAGCAGGAGGCTGTTGTAGTTTCACCAGCATTTCCAACATGTGTCCTAGTCAAAAGAAACTAGGTTCTTTTCCCATCCCTTCTCCCCACTTTGGGGTCTCCTGTTGCTTCATAGTGACATCTTAACTCTTTATTCCTTCATATACACTGAAGTAAAGGTGTCAAAACTGTTCTCTGTCTTCAGAGGGAAACTAACTCCCAATAGTTATTTCCCCCATATATATACTACAGATAACAAAACTTAAAGTCACAATGCCATGAATACATTAGGACCAGAACCACATTAAAGAAAAGGTAATTTACGGCTAACACATCATCAGGGATACTAAGAGAGGGTTGAAAGTATGTATTCCATCCCTTTATAAAATCATCTAAAGCATATATACATGAAATCTACTTTATCCAAACATGGTTTCTAAAAAATCTTTAATTCAAATAAAAAAAAAGTTTCCCTTCATTTTGTAAGAAGGCAAACTACAAAATACTTAGCCATGGCATTAAGGAAACAATAGAAAATTAATTCTATTTTCTTTCCCATTAAGTTACTGAATGTGCTTTCAGAAATATCCTCATCTCAAGTATTGTGTCTTATTCACAGCTACCACAGGAAGGTCATCTGCTTCACATTCCAATAAATGTTAAAGATGAGTCAGACTTAAATTCTTTACTCATGACCTTCCCCCTCCCAATTCTCTTCTACTATTATTCACTAGCTCATAAAAAAAATTTATCATGAGTTTTGATTTCATAAATTCAATAGCATTTGTAAATTTATATGCTTTATTTTAAGGTTGTGTGAGTGCATTTCTATTCAGCCTATTATACCCTGTCCTCAATCCATGAAAGCCTTTAAATACAAACCACTGACTTTCAAGGACATTTTTTCTAAGGAAGTGACCCAAGCAATTTTTCTTCAGGTCACATATCTAAATTTTTCTGTAATGTTTAGGTTTGAAATTCTTTGATTATTTCTACAAATGGAAAAATCAGATGCTCTCTTACATATCCAAATTTTCCAATAATACGATCTTAAGGCTTAGGCCAGTTCCCATAGGGAAGGTAACAAAATTTCAATAGAAAACAACTGACTTAAATGTACAATTTCTATTTTAAACTGTAATGAACATGTACAAGTAATCTTATGTCTTCCATTACATGACCATAAAAAACCACAGGTGTTCTCTAGAAATTTCTCAATGCAACCTGGCCAACCTGAACAAAATGGATATAAATGCCCAGGAAGTCATTTTCAAGCATACTTCTTGTTACCCTAGCCCTATCAACAAATGCTACAGATTTGAGCTGCACAAATTGATTAGTCATATGATTCAAAATGGGAAAGAGAAATAAGGAAATTTTGCCTTCCAATGAAGGCATATTAGCTTGATTTGGCAGACTAATTATGTTTCGTCTACTGTCATCAATTTATCAGTATTTTAGAGCTACTACTGAGTATATGGCACTGTAGCAGGCTACTGGAACAAACCCTCTGTAGATTGGGCAGGGGGTGTCTCAGATGTAGACAATTTTTATAGTATTTAAAATGCTGTAATTTTTAATTATAAATTTATTTTTATTTTTAGTTTACAACACTCAGTTCCACAAGTTTGGGGGTTCCAAATTTTCTCTCTTTCCCTCTCCTCTCCCGTCCCCCCCAAGACAGCACATAATCCAACACAGGTTCTACATATACCTTCACATTGAATTTATTTACATATTAGTCCAGTTGTAAAGAAGAACTATAACCAATGGAATGAATCATGAGAAAGAAGAAATGAAGCCCAAAAAGAAGGAAAAAAAAGGAGGAAATAGTTTGCCTCAATCTGCATTCAAAGTCCATAATTCTTTCTCTGGAAGTGTATACCTTTTTCCATCATGAGTCTTATGGAGCTGTCTTTGAACCCTGCATTGATGAGAAGAGCCAAGTCTATCCAAGTTAGTCCTTACAGATACCATGTGTCTGAAATCATGTATAATGTTCCCCATGGTTCTGCTCCCCTCATTCAGCATCACTTCATATATGTCTTTCCAGGTTATAATGAAGTCCGTCTGTTCCTCATTTCTTATAGCAAAATAGTATTCCATTACATTCATATACCACAATTTGTTTAGCCATTCCCCAATTGATGGGCATCCCCTTGATTTCCACCACAAAAAGAGCTGCTATGAATATTTTTATACATACTGGTCCATTTCCCACGTGTGCGATCTCTTTGGGATACAGCCCTAGAAGTGGTATTGCTGGGTCAAAGGGGATGCACATTTTTATAGCCCTTTGGGCATAGTTCCAAATTGCTCTCCAAAATGGCTGGATCAGTTCACAACTCCACCAACAATGTAATAATGTTCCAATTTTCCCACCTCTTCTCCAGTATTTATCTTTTTCCTGTTTTGTCATGTTAGCCACTCTGACAGGAGAGATGTGGTACCTAAGAGTTGTTTTGATCTGCATTTCTCTAATCAATTAAAATGCTGTAATTTTTACATAACTGCACCAAATTAACAGTAAACATCCCCCAATGAACTGCAGAATTTTTATCCTAAAAAATTTGGTAATCTCAAAAATTAGCCTCAGCTACTTTTCTTTTTCCATGGTCTCAGCATCCAAGAGGCACCATCATAGCAGGAATCATCAACAATGGAAACTAAAGTAGTTATATACTTTGCTTTTCACCACTTTTACCTCTTTTCACCACAATAAGCAGAAAACAACAATATAGAAAGTCAGCGAAAGAGATACCAAGATCTGAATAGGATGGGAAGTGAAAAGGCAAAATAGTGTAGAAAAAAAACTGTTTGTCATGTATAAATCACCAAGAATAGCTTCTTTTTCACCTGAAAGTAAGGATCTAGGAAATAAGGTTTTACATGACATTACAAAGATAGGAACAAAAATGCATAAATATAACATCATAATAGACCTTGAACTAGAAGGAGTCTTACAGGTCAAATAAAAAATTTCAATTATTCTCCAACTATTAATTTTAAATGTAACATTTTCCAGTCTTTTATTCTTTGAATTTCAATGAAAGGAAAATTCTAATGGGGAAACCCTCCATTTTATGTGATTTCTCAACAAGAATATATAATAATTTTATAATAATAATAATAATAATGACATAAAAGTAAGCAACTCTTGCTGCTTTTTATGAAATATTAAAAGGAAGAAGATAGGGAGATAAGAAACCACCATTAAGAGAAAGGGAAGTAGCTAGAAGCTAATGAAAAACTATTCTATATTAATTTAGTGTGTTTCCTAATAATCATGCCCAGTAGAGACAAATTACAAGGACATCAAACATGTAGAGCCATACCAAGAAAGAAGAATTCTTACGCAGAAAAGAAAAGCTCTCTTTACATAACTGACCACAAACACTAAATTGGTTTAATATGTTTCACATTAGAGAAATGCCTTTACATTAGTGTACTAGAACTTCTCAATGTGACAAAACCTAGTAAGTACCTCGCTGAGAAAGCCCTGATTAAAAGTGACTACATTTTATGTTATTATATTTAAGTAACAATGTTCCAGCACAGCCCTTTAAATAAACAACACTAATGTAACATACAGCCAGTGTTCTCTCTTAATTTTTTTTAAGTTATGAGCAGATGGACAATAAACCAGGGCAGAATCAAATATGAGATTACATTTGGGAAATCGTGATGACGCTTTCAGTAATGCCAGGCTATTTCCTCCTTTCAAAAGCCCATATTGTTTTAACATCAATATTCTGCTACCAATGCTATGAAACACAATCTGGAAAAAGTAAAAACTACAGGTGGCCCAAAAGGCAATGGAAAAAATGCATGGTGGGTCTAAATAGATACTGGCAAATGGAGATAGATTTACAAATTACAAATGGTGTAAAAGACATTGTAGAAAAGGAGGTAGGCAGCAATACTACTAGGGCTGTATCCCTAAGAGATCATAAAAATGGGAAAAGGACCCACATGTACAAAAATATTTATAGCAGCTCTTTTTGTGGTGGCCACGAACTGGAAATTGAGGGGATGCCCATTAATTGGGGAATGGCTGAACAAGTTGTTGTAGATGAATGTAATGGAATATTACTGTGCTATAAGAAATGATGAACAGGCGGACTTCAGAAAACCTTGGAAAGACGTATATGGAATGATGCTGAGTGAAATGAGCCGAACCAGGAGAACACTGCACACAGTAACAGCCACAGTGTATGATGGCTGACTTTGATAGACTTAGCCCTTCTCAGCAATGCAAGGACCTTGTGTTTGTCCTTCATTCTCAAAGATGACCATGATATCAGGGAAATGATGACATGACTTGCAGTTGACTTTGATTTGAGTGAGGGAGGGCTGTGCAAGGTCACCAGCCTCACTTTCTCCTCCAGAGCTATCTGGGTCCAGTGACCTGATATTTATCAGGATCACTAGAAATGGCCCTGGATGCATTGGGCAACCCTGGCCCTTTTAGATTAAGGTCTTTTCAGGTTCTTAATGCAAGGACCTAAAACTATTCCAAAGGACTCATGATGGAAAATGCCATTCACATTCAGAGAAAGAACTATGGAGTCTGAAAGCAGAGAGAAGCAGATGATTTTCTTTTTTTGTTTGTTTGTTTGTTTTTTTCTCTCATGGTTCCTCTCATTCGTTCTAATTCTTCTGTACAACATGACTAATGGAAAAATATGTTTAATAGGAACATATATGTAGAGCTTATATCAGATTGCATGCTGTCTTGGAGAGAGGGGAGGGAAGGAAGGAAGCGGGAAAAAATTTAAAACTTATGAAAGTGAATGTTGAAAACTAAAAGTAAATAAACTTTTTAAGAAAAAGGAGGTGAGATAGTTATGTAGCAAGACTAAAGAAGATAACAATAGACAACCTAAATTTGCATTGGTATCAGTGAAATATTAAAATAAGTAATGTGCATTGGAAAAATCCTCTATTATGGAAATACATGAACAAGACTTGCAAAAATATGCTAATAATCTATATAGCTAAGGAGGAACTCTCATCAATAAGACTGTGGATGCACCAAAATGTTTGAGAACAGACACTACATAAGTAGATGATTATGCTACAACAAACTACGAAGCTGAGAGTTTATAGAGTTTATTGTATTGATTAGTCCAAACAAACATTTACGATTTCTTTTTTTGTTGTTGTTCTGATCTATGATTTCATCAGTATGGCAAACACTTTGTTTGGAAAATCTTTTCATGAAAGAAGATATATGTAATTATTATTTTGCTGAGTGTCAATTAGGCATAAATGGTAAGCAGTTCATATAAATTACACAGCCAACTAAATTTTTCACTTTCTTTTGTTAAGTTACTAGTTTTCCAGTGCCTACAACTGGCATATATATGTATGTGTATTGTGTGTGTATATATATATATAAAACACATATACACACATCCGTGTATATATATATATATATATATTTAATAATCAAATAGGGCAACACTTATCTGGGTTAAAAAGAAACATCTTAGGCCTTACTCTGAAATAGCCCTATACTCCATGTATTCCCATATCAATCTCTCTCACTCTCCTTTTCTGCTCTCTGGTTCTGAATGGTACCTAGAGGATAAGAGATTATGAATCAGGTATTCTAGGTATTAAAATATTTGAGGCAACAGAACCTCTGCCATAGGCTATGGATTTGTCTTGCCAAGGAACAGCAGCATAGTCACCAATTCTAAAAGGGGTAGGGAAAAAGCAGGCAAGGACAGAAGGGCAGAGAGAAGATTGGGAAGGGGTTCAGAATCCCTAGTACTTAAGAATCTTGGGGGAGAGGATTAAGAGAGAAAGGGTTAGTTCGTAAGAAAGGAGAAAGATAAAATCTAGATTCCCTAATATTCATTCTGACCCAATACTCTCAGGCATCCTAAAATGCTTAAAGCAAGTACTTTATGAAAAATTTATTATGACTTCAGAGGCAAGAAAAAATCTCTCATTCTTGCCCCTCAATTCATTGCTACTGCCTAAAAATATGTTTATAGGAGCCAAAGCTTTTCACTTCACAGCTATAGCTAAAGGTTCAAATAAATAACTGTAAGTAAACATTTCTGCAAGTATAAATCAGAGTACAAATCAAATAGGATCCTTTCTTTTTTGCAGTACAAAGAAGAAGGAAGATGAATGAAGCCCTAAAAGAGAAAGGGGAGGGGAAGGAAATGTTACTAAAAAAAAAAAAAAGAAAAGAAATGGGAGTTGGGAAACCTTATTATCTTAATTTTCCTTGCCTGTGCCTGTATTGGATAGAAACACATTTATGAACTTTAAAGAAATAATGATGTTCATAACCCTTTTTTCCCTGCCAAACATTACAGTTGATAAAGTGGAATAAAGTGGATAAAGTAATAAGGTGACTTTTACTTGTCAACTTCCATGTAACTCCTCCAAAGGAAACTAAAAAGCAAGTTATACTCTGCTGATATCCATACCAATGCATCTTCAACAATAATTTATTTTTTTAAAATAGCATTTTCCACTAATAATCAGTCTCTGCTGTTGTCCTAGTATGCAGAAGCTTTTTGGAAATAAGTATTCTCTTTATTTTGTAACTAGCAACAAAAAGGCCCAGAAAGATGAGTAATGTATAGAGAATCAATGCTGAGTTAACACTAAAATCATAATCAATCAATACCTCTGGCTCACAGACTTCACTACACACCAGACTGCAACCTTTCTTCATGTCATTCTTGGCAACCAATGTCACTTGAAAGAGTAAGAAGGGGTACCTATGGAAACTATCAAAGAATTGAGCGAAAATTAGAAATCGTCAACAGTATTCGAAGAATTTCCATGGAGAATTTAGAGCAGATGGATTTTTTAGTAATACAAGTTATCTCTTTAACACTAAAAAAATTTTTTAACTTGGACAAAAAGAGTGCTGGCAAATACAAAATCCTCTGTTTGGTATTCAAAACCCTTCACCTATCCCCACCACCACCAACTTTCCAGTCTTCTTACACCTTATATCCCACCCCCATACTCTTCAATCCAAAGACAATGGCCTCCTCTTGTTCCACATATAAGATGCTGCATTTCCAGGGTTTGGGCATTTTCTCTGGCTGTCCTCCATGCCTGGAATGCTTTCCCTCCTCATCTCTATCTCCTGGCTTCCATTAAGTCCCAACTAAAATTCCACCTTCTACAGGTAGCCTTTCCCAATTCATCTTAATGTTAATGCCCTCCCTCTGTTGTTTCCTATTTATCCTGTATATAACATGCTTGTATATAGTTGTTTCAAAAATGATAGTGATTTAACAGAAGTAGAAGAGATTAAGAAGATGGGGCAAGAATACACAAAAGGACTATATAAGAAAGATCTTAATATCACTAATAATCATGATGGTGTGGTTACTGATCTAGAGCCAGACATCCTGAAGGATGATCTAGAGTCAGACATCCTGATGAATGAAGTCAAGAGGGTCTTAGGAAGCATTGCTGATAATAAGGCTAGTGGAGATGATGGAATCCCATCTGAGCTATTTTAAAAACCCTAAATGATGATGCTGTTAAAGTGCTACACTCAACATGTAAGCAAACTTGGAAAACATAACAGTGGCCTCTGGATTGGAAAAGACCAATTTACATCCCAACCCTAAAGAAGGGCAATAGTAAAGAATGTTCAAATTACTGAACACACCAACAAGGTTATGCTTAAGATTCTGCAAGCTAGGATTCAGCAATATGTGAACCAAGAATTACCAGAAGTGCAAGACGGTTTTCAAAGAGGCAAAGGAACTAGAGACCAAATTACCAATGTTTGCTAGTTTATGGAGAAAGCAAGAGAGTTCCAGAAAACCATCTACTTTTGCTTCCCTTACTACAGTAAAACTTTTGACTGTGAAATACAACAAAATGTGGCAAGTCCTCAAAGAGAAGGGAATACAAGATCATCTTACTTGTCTTCTGAGGAACCTGTATGTAGACCAAGAAGTAATAGTTAGAACTGAACATGGAACAATTGGTTTAAGATTGAAAAAGGAGTGACAAGCCTATATGTTGTCGCTTTATTTAACTTATATGCAGAGTACATCATGTGAAATGCCAGACTGGATGAATCGAAAGCTAAAATTAAGGTTGCCCGGAGAAATATCAACAATTTCAGATATGCAGATGATACCACTATGGTAGCAGAAAATGAAGAGGAATTAAGAAGCCTCTTTGACAAGGGTGAAAGAAGAGAGTGAAAAAGCTGGCTTGAAGCTTAATATAAAAAAAACCTGAGATTCTGGCAACTGGTCCTATCACTTCCTGGCAAACAGGAGGAGAAGAAATGGAAGCAGCATCAGATTTTATATTCTTGGGCTCAAAGATCAGTGCAGATGGCAACTGCAGCCATGAAATTAAAAGATGCTTGCTCTTTTAGAGGAAAGTTATGGCAAATCTGGACAGCATACTAAAAAACAGAGACATTACCTTGCTGACAAAGATCCATACAATCAAAGCTGTGCTTCTTTCATTAGCAATGTATGGCTGTGAGAATTGGACTATAAGGAAAGCTGAGTGCCACAGGATTAACGCTTTCAAAATATGGTGCTGGAGAAGACTTTTTGGCAGTCCCTTGGGCAGCAAGGATATCAAATTGGTCAATACTTGAAAAAAATTAATTCGGGCTATTCACTGGAAGGTCAAATACTGAAGCTGAAACTTAAATTCTTTGGCCATAAAATGAACAGACAAGACTCAATGGAAAAGACCCTGATGATGGGAAAGACTGAAAGCAAATAGAGCAGGGGACAGCCGAGGATTAAATGAATAGTTAGTATCACAGAAACAAGGAACAGGAACTTGGACATACTTCAAGAGATAGTGAAGGACAGAAGAGACTGGTGTGTATGCTACAGTCTGTGGGGTCACAAAGAGACAGATACTACTGAACTGAACAAGAAATACATTTGTTTGCATCTTGTCTCTTCTTAGACTTGAGCCCCTCAAGGGCAGGGGCTGTCTTTTGCCTTTCTTTATATCTCCAGCACATAGCAAAGGCCACTATGTCAGGTACTTAATAAAAGCATACTGACTGACTAAATCAAACAAATCTTGTTCTTTTTTCCCAGAGTTCCCAGATGTTTGTTTTATAGTATTATTAGGGAGAGAATAAACTATAAGTGGTTATAATAAAGTTATATGTACTTTTAAAGCAAATTTTCAATTCAAATAGCCAAGAAAATTAAGCGGCGCTGAGATTAAGAACTAGCATTCTTTCTCACATGCATAGATCAAATCAATAAACCTTTTCATGAGGGACCTACAAAAGAAAGCAGTCAAAAAATACTATAGGTACTTCAAAATAAAACCTGAAAAGGAAAGAAATATCCCGAACTCATCATCATCAAACAGTGAAGAACCACTTTAAAAAGTACAATGCCACGTATTCAAACTAATTCAGATATCTTCTATACCTTTACCTAAGAATGGTAGAATTCCTTTATCCTCCAAAGTTAGATACAATAGGTTTGGGGAATTGTTTTTGCCTTTTTTCTCTTCATGGCCCTGGTTGGCACAATGTTGTGCCTGACAAACCTAGAAGAGAAACAGGACCTCTAAGAATCTCAATACAAATCTGGTCCTTTCTAAAAGCAAAACAACGACATATCTGCCAATTATACCTTCCCAAATTCAACTAGCTTAAACTAACACGTGCCATCTTTTGATCATTAGAAAAAGATCTTACCTTGTTTTAAATCATTAAAATTTTATTTTGTCCACTAAGCATTACATTATCTATTATTATTAATTATTATTATTAATATTACTGAAAATTAACAGAAATTCCTTTTGCTTATGGGGTTTTGAGGGATAGCATTTTTAAAAGTCACTGAATTACATGTCGAAAAGGAAGTATACTCATCTACCTAGACGTTTCATAGAAAAAAATCGTATATGCGCATAAAAATAGAATAGAAAAATAACTCAAATGGGACTATAATTATTCATATTTTATAATTATTTGTATTTAGCATAAAAAACAAAACACAGTGGATTGACATGACTATTAAGCAGCAAGTATCAAAAGAGAAAATTAAGTGTTTTGAAGCTCTGATTAATGAGACAAAGATGAAAATCAACAATTAATTGAGGCTTTACCTTGCTTTCAAATGTAAGCTCATTAAACCTAATCCAAGCTAATATTAAATGCCTCTACTTCACTTAGAAACTGCTGACAAAAGAGTAAATTACATAGGAATAATTCTGAAAAATAATGTGTACTTCAATAAATAGTAAACAAAAAATTTCAAAGGATATTTAGTCATTATATAATGTTTTACCTCATAGAAAATATGGCATCTACTTGCTTTCACATAGTGAAGAGTTACTTTCCTTCTATCTCCATATTCACTCCATCCCCCACCCAGTTCTGCAAGTTTCATTTTATGGCATTTTAAATTGAACCCATTACACTACTGAAAATATAAAATAGTAAGAGTTTAATGAGAAACCTGAGTCAAAATGATCAATAGCAGAAATAATGAGGTAATCTTATTTTACAGTAGGCGGCTGTGAAAAACAAGAACACAAACTATCTTTTCCATGAAACTCAAAGCACTAAAAAAAACAAACCTAAATATCAGAAATATCAGAATGAATTATATCAAAGAAAAGGGGCATAATGGCATTTAACATCATAGGTTACCACTTACAACTAACACCATTAAGCTACTCTTTTACTCCAGGTATTTGGTACCTCTACCTATTAGAATTTTAGAAAAGTTGACTATAAAGTGAATTTTTGTTAAGAGAATACTATTTTCCCTCTGACTTTCATTATAAAACAAGAGACATTTCTTTAGGAAAAAATGGGGCCCCAATATATAATAAGACCTCACTGTCTATGTTCAAAATAACATCCTATAGGTAAAACCATATAGTGCCAGAGAATGCCAGAAACATTAGGTGTCTGATTATATGCCTGACTTCACATATTCTTCCTACTGTACTAGTAGTGATCTCTTAAGTATTAACAATTTGGTCAAATTTTTCAATCAGGATTAGAGAGAGAAGGTAAGAGGCCATTAGAAAAAGGGAGATAATGGGCCACTCTTCTGAAGGTGCTCCTGGGGAGCAAGGGAAATAGAGGTGGGAGGGCAGGATGCCCTGTATATTTTGTTCAGCCAGGATAACACCTGGTCAGGCCAAGCTCTCCTCTCCAGACCACCAAGTACCTTATCATTGGAGCTTCCAAGAGGTTGACGTGTCCCTTCTGCTCAGTCAACTCTCCTAGTCGAGGAAGGCTAGCCCCTGTGTTTGGAGCTCCTAGGGTACCTTTAGGATCCTCTTGCCCCAGAAAGAAAGATGTTTTGAGAGGTCCACCCCTTTCCATGGGGCAGTTCAGTTGCTTCGAGTTCTCAGGTGGTGCAGATCTCTCTTCAGCCTTTCCTCTTCTAAAAGCAGCTGAGCTCCTGTTTGTGAAAGATCACCCCGGCCCCACATCTTCTGCCAACCAACCCCATGCACATTCTCTCCCCAGGTTTAAGAGATGAAGAGGATAAGAGAAGGTCCTCAACTGTTTTTTCCCTAGGTTAAAAAAGTTCCTACTTATGCCTCTGTGCAATAGGGAAAGATGGAAGACAAAGTTACCTATTCAGCAAAGATAAAACCAAAACAAAATATCCTCAAACTCTTTAAGTATGGAGTAGTGCTGTCCCTTAGAATGAATATATGACATAATTAATAAACTGCACAAGTTTGAAATTCTACTAAATGAATTCAGATTTGTAGCTCATTAGAACTGTAAGAACTTGATAGATTATCAAAGCTAACTCCCTCATTTGACAGATAAGAAAAACAAGGACCAGGCAGTTAAGGGATTTTACCAAAGTTATACAGCTAATAAACAGAAGAGCTTGGATAGTAACCTAGGTCTCCTGATTCCTAGCCTGGTGCTTTTTTCAACGGAACTCACTTCAATTAAAAACCTGTGCAAGAAATTCATGGTGACCCACTATCAACTATCCTGGCTCTGCCACTACCTTGAAAAAAATCACAACCTCTAGGTATCAGTTTCCTCATTTATAAAATTAGGGAACTGAACTAAATCATTGGTGTCAAATTAAATAAAAACAGGTCCTTGCCATCAATGTTTTAGAAAATTTCTATTCTTTTGCTAAAGTCTTTCTAATTAAATTTTAATCTGACTGGAGGAGTTTTATAGACCCCATGTGGCTCACAGGTTATGAGTTTGGCACCTCGGGTACTAGATACCTCTAAGGTCCCTCCCAGTTCTCAATTTATGGACCTGTAATGGAATTTTATGAAGAACTGAGACAATTAAAACATACGGCAGAATATACTTTATTTTAGTTACCCAAGTAGTATACGCACACAAAAACAGTAGCGAATATTATGAGACTGATTCAAATAATAATCATATTCACTATACTCTTGTAAAAGATAATGAACTGCTATGTCCCATGAACATTATGCAATCTTTAAGGGATTAAAGGTAGCGCAAATAGGCCTAATAAAAAGTGACTTCTAAGAGCTCTAAGCAAACATGTAGAACACAGGGCTGTGATTTAATTTCCTGAAAGGAACTACAACAACAGATCATAAAAAGCAATAAATTGACTACAGAATTGAATAAACATTAACACCCTGACTACTCTAACAAGAATTCTCACCATAAACACCTTCAATTTTTAAGCCATACACCTCCAACATTTGATGAATAAATTTCGTTTTAAGATAGTCAAAATATCTAGGGCCAAATTCTGGAACCCCTCCAAAATTTTTATATCAATAATGAATCTAGGTAAGTTCTTTCAAGGTTTTTCCATGAATTGACTTCACCTAAAAGAATGCCAAATAAGAATAGTATCCCAGGAAGGGTTGTAATCTTTTGAACATTCATCTCCCTCAAATAGAATAGTCATATTTATTTTTATCTAAAATAACATTAAGTCAATCATACTCAATTGACTTTGTAAGATTAGACTTCCCAGGAATAATTCAAATGACTGTGTTTCCATGAGCAAGATACATAACAGCTGCAAATACTAACAATGAACGTAGTAAGTTAATTAGCTTGAGGCTATTTAGCAGGACCCCTAAAAAGGGACACTAGGCCACATTACCATATTATGTATGAATTATACCTAACACTCCTTAGAACACTGGATTTGCTAGCTTAATAATATTTTATTATCAAGAATAGTTAGTAAAATTAAGAGATTGGAGATCAGAGGATTACAGGGTGATAACAGGAATTAAGAACTTTGAGGGGCCATTTACTCTATCCTCTTGTCCTTTAGACAGAACCTCTGTTAAGTCATTACAGCCAGATATGATCCAAACCTGTTTTTAAAGAATTAAAAAAATCAAGATTATATAGCCTCCCCTTGGCAATCTAATTAAAAAGCTCTACTAGGAAATTCTTTCTTAGAGCTAATCTGAATTCTTCAAACCTGCAATTTGCCTTTGTTCTGTTCCCTTTAGAGATGGAAAACAAATAGTCTACCAGCAGTTAAAAAGAAAAAAAAATCCTTCATATACTAAAAATACTATTATTAAGTCATTTCTTAGATTTCTCTTCTCCAAGATAAATAATCCAAACTCCTTTGACCTTTCTTCACAGATATTATTTTCCAACATTTAATTATCTTTCAAGTTTCCCATGTCCTATCCTCCAGGTCAGCACTTCTTCAGCTATGGAGCCCAGAACTGGCCATAATACTCTCATGAAGAAATGTCAAACACACATGGAAGCCTACAACACTCCTCAGTAGAGCCTAATAAAATAAATAAAAATACAATAAAACACAGATAATGTCAATATGTGGTCTTCTAAATCAATATGCTATCCACAGGGATCCTTACCTTATGTATGGTTTAGTGGCCCCATTTCTATTGTGATTTTGACACCAGGGCTCTAATGGACATCCTACTAATGTAGAGTAAAATGAATAATGAAATTTTGTTTCATGTATTCTGTACTTTTTATACAAACCAGCACTTCTTTTGGGTTTCTGGGGTTTTTGTCTAGTTATTACCATTGTAACACTACATTATTAGTTCATAGTAAGTGTGATACCCAATATGACCACTAGACTTTTTTTCCTACCATCTTAACATATAAATCACCTCTTTCCAGTTCTGTAATTCTCAGATTATTTTCCTCCCCAAGAAAATATATTATACTTTGCTTGTTTGTCTTTGTCAAATTAAATCATTCCACCATCATAACTCCAGAGATGCATTTACTCTGCCAAGCCTTCTGAATTCCTGTTTCTTCATACAGCAGATTCTTACATAATAAGAATATATATTACATATATATTTGTATAAGAGTATATAGTACATATATTACAAGTAAAAAAAACATCTGACTGGTATTTTTCCTCACTTCAGTTCCAAAAAGCAAAAAAGGACTTTGGTTCAAAGGTGTAAATTTGCAACTTTGATGGTTACTGAAACCATTGTCTCATTTCCAATGGTTCCAAAATATAATATACAATTGAAAGAGTAAATTTACAAAAATAAAAAAACTTTGAATTCAAATATATATCAGCTTAAAAATACAGCTCCCAACCCTATCAAGGACAATGTGACTGGGAAAACCCACTAACCTCTCCATGTTGTCCAGTGACAAAAACAGGAATATCATTACCAATGGACAGATATACCTAGGCAAGAGAGATGGTGACACAGTGTGTTTTTGATGTGGCAAAAACATCTCATTCAAAAATATCTCCCCTTCAAATGTGTTGTCATCCCTGAACTACCATTAGAGACTGATTTCTTTCAACTGCTGGTCTTCATAGGTCCTTTGTTAAAATGAAAATAACACTGGGTGGAATAATACATTGTCAGTTATTGTCTTAGCAAGGATTGGTTTATTACTCCCATTTTCCTACAATTATCACAAAAGCCTGAGGTAGAAGAGGACTCATGAAAGACAAGGAACAGATGGGACAAAAACAATGCTTTACACATAGTGGGCATGTAATAAATTTTTTTTAAAACTAAACTACTTCAAAATTTTGTGAAACCTGTTCTTACCTTATCTTTAATGGTGGAACAATCAACCACAAAATCATCAGTCATTAAAAGAAACACAACCAGTGAGATAACGTGTTTGAAACACTTCAAACTCTTAGAAGAAAGAATATATAAACACAGTATAGAAGACCATTATTATAATTTGGCAGTCAGAAGAAAATAGATGGATACAGATTTTATCTGAATATACTAAGTCTTTAGTCAATTAAACATCTATATATAGAGAAAAAGAAGTACCTCAATGGAGATATCACTATGTTTATACATTAAACTGAACTAGAATTAGTGAGGAGTTTGGGATGTGGCATTGATAATATCAAGCACTGCCACTTCATTCCCTTCTTGATTTTTTTCTAACTAGAATTAGTAAAAATCTAATGGATATAACAACGAGTCAAAGGCTTTTAGTAAGAGCCAAGAATGAAGGAGAGGATGGGACTAGACATCTCTCTGACAGCAAAATATATTTCTCACATACTTCTTTCTGCATTTGTTACTATAGGGTTCAAATATGAATTCTTGTTTGTGATAAGTAGTAGGTAAACGAACATTTGGGTCCCAGTCTTATCTATGCCACTCAAATGACTTAAAAAGGTTACTTCAGTCTACTTAATTAAACTAAGGGGGGGGGCAACATATAACCTAATCCACCACGAGAATTAAAGAGTTAAAGGTCTTTTTAAAATGAACTTTTCAGAATTAAAGTATGATTTTTTTAAAGCAGTCCTGAAACCAGGTCTTGCATAAGTGACACATCTGACTTCTTCAGGAACTTCAGTTACTTCTCAACCAGTAACTCTCAAAATATGGGAACCCCTAAGGGTCCCTGAGACTCTTTCAGGGGGTCTGCAAGGTCAAACTATTTTCATAATATAGCTATGTTTTAATTTCTAATATAGTACATATCAACATATAACCTAGGTAAATAAAAGTTCTTTTTATTAATTATTTTATTTTTAATATTAATTTTTTATTAATTATTTTAAGAGCATAAAGGGGGATCCTGAGACCCTGAAATTGGAGAACCACTACACTAGACCCCAAAATTGGAGAAGCACTGTACTTAATATCGAATTACAAAATGATATCATCAAAAAATTAGATCACCTAGTCAACCCAGAACTGAACACTGAACTGAACGTAGATGGAGAATAGTTGAAGGCATTCTCAGGAAAAGATGTCCTGTGATAAAATAACCTATAAGTGCTGGAGCGGGGAGGAAGCAAGAGTAGCAGAAATGCATTAAAAACATACTGGAGCACATTATCAAATGCTAGGGTCTCCTGGGAAATCAGAAGTAAACAAATTGAGGGGGAAAGAGAGAAGAAGAGAGAAGTGCAGGGGGTGGGAGAGGGAAAAGGAAAGGGGGGTGGGGGAAAATCTTTTCAATAAAAGGCACAGGGCAGAGTGCAAAGAATAAAAGTGTAAGATACAAACAGTGTCTTTTGATAGCTGAAGCATGGAAAAAGACTCCCAAATCACATACTGGCCTCTTACGCCACACCCACACACTGGGAGAGTGATCACTACCAATAATATCACAGTCAAAAGTAATAGTAATATGATAAAAACTTCTAAGGTTTTGATCTTTCCAAAAGTATTTTGACCAAAAAAGGCATATAGCCAAATACTTGTGGATTATAAAACCATATCAATATGTTTTAAGCCTTATCAAAAAAGTAAACTGGAAATTACTTTTAATAATAGGAAATTAACAAAATACCATCATGAAAGAAAAATTACAAAGGGTTTGCCCTAAAAAATAAGAGGAACTAAAATATATTTTAAGTTAATGAACAGTTTATTATAATTTAAAACCAAGTTTATCACCATTAGCCAACATTTACTGAACACCCACTACATAACAAGGCATTGTGCCAAATAAGTAGAATACCAAAAAGTTTAAGACATGGTGAATATTTGCCTTTTAAAGCAGAGGTTCTTAACTTAGGGTTCATGAATTTGTTGTTTTTTAACATTGTGATAATTGCATTTCAATATAATTGATTTCCTTTGTAATTCTATTTTACTTCATGCATTTAAAAATATTATTCCATGAAAAGGTTCACAGGTTTTGCGAGACTGCTAACATGATTCATGACACAAAAAAACAGTTAAGAACCCCTGCCTTAAAGTTTGCCATCCACTCAAGGAAACGGGGTAAATATATATAAAAAGGTAAGATAAATAACAAAACAAAACAACACACTTTGAGTATCAAATAAGTTACATCAGCGTTTCCCATATTAATTTGGTTATGGAATAATTTAGGCCTTGAAATATATATTTTATAAAAATCAAATGCTGGTGTGAAACACCCTCAGAAAAAGGAGAAAGAGTCCAAGGAAATTGTAAAGTACAAATAAGAAAATTTAAGCCAAATATTTCCATACCCCAAAATTACTACATATAAGTATTTTTGTCCATATATCTGCATTGGTGAAGGGAGTTTCCTACTAGGAATTCCCTGTACCAGTGAAATCACAGGTCTAGTCTAAAAAAATCCATCTATCATCATCATCAAAATTCTCTCATAGAACCACAATTTACATTCTGCAGAACATCAGGGTTTTGAAAAACACCATTTGGAAAATGTTGAAGAGAAAATAAGTACTATTAAGAGTCACAGGAGACAAGGCGGTAAAGTATGCAACGAAAGACCTGTCTTTGTTTTGGGCCTGTGATGTTACCTAGGTATGCAATCTTAAGTAAGCCATGTTGCCTCTTTGGGACTCAGCTTCTTCATCTGTAATATGAAGGGGTTGGACTAGATGATTGCTCTGACTGTTGCAGTTATAGGAAACTATGGTGTCATATCACAGTGAACTGAAGTTGCTGGTAATACTTGAACTGGGCTTTCAAGGAAGGAAAAGATTTTTATCCAGTCAAAAGAAGAGGTACAAGTGTGCAGAGGTAGAGGTAGAAAAACGTACTGAACATCACAGCAACAATGACCAGGCTAGTCTCACTCCAGCAGGGAGCTCCTCTAAGAGAGTAATGGAAGTTAAGGTCAGGAAAAATAAGTAAGAGACCAGATTACGGAGGGCTGGCCTAAGGAATTTGATGTAAATATAATTTCTTTCTCTAACATCATAGCCCATTAGGCTTACAGACTGAAAGCTCAAGGGACCTTAAAAGCCATATAGTCTAATTCTTTTACTGTACATGTGAGAAGAATGAAGTCTGGAGAGGCTATGACTTGCCAAAGTTCAAACAGGGGGTCCGAATTTGAACCCAGGTCCTCCAACTCCAGATTCAGCAACCTTCCCATTGTACCACAATGTCTTCTAAATTTCAACAAAACCATTTATTAAAGTTTCTCATGCTATTTTGTGGACTTGATGACAGCACAATTAGATGGATTAAGAACTGGTTGAATTCCTGGCCTTAAAAAGTATTGATTAATGATCTGATATCAACTTGGGAAGAAATCTCCAACAGAATATCCCAAGGATCTGTGCTTGGTCGTGTAGTATTTTAACATTTTTATCCATGATTTAAATGATGGTATCCTTATCAAACTTTCAAATGACACAAAGCTGGGTGGGGTATCAAATAACAAGCTAGATATCAGAGTTAGGATACAAAAAGATCCTGACAAGCCAGAATTCTGGGCCAAATTAATCTTATATCTGGGTGCAAAAAAAAAACCCCAAACAACTTTACAAGTACAAGACAGGAAAAGCAAAGTGAAAAAAAAAACAGTTTGTTTCAGAAATATCTGGCAGCTGCAGTAGATTGCAAATTCAATATAAATTAACAATATATGACAGCAAAAAAAGCTAACGTCATTTTGGGCTACATGAAAAGAGGCAAAACTTCCAGGAATAAGGTCCCCATTGAAATCTGCCCTCATCAGACAGATGTAGAATACTGTGTTTAGTTCTGGATACCACATTTTAAAGAAGATATTCATAAGCTAGTGAGTGTCTTGAGTAGGACAACTAGGATGGTGAAGGACCTTGAGTCTATGCCATATGAGTAAAGTAACTTGGGATGCTTAGCCTAAAAAAGAGAAGACTCAGAGAAGAACTAACTGCCTACAAATATCTGAAAGGCTATAAAGTGAAAAAGGAATTAGACTTGTTCTGTTTGACTTCAGAGGGAAGAACTAAGAACAAGGTATAGAAGTCACAAAGACATGGAAAGACTTTACTAACATTTAGAGTTATTCAAAAGTAGTACTGACAGGAGGTGATGGGAATCCCCTTCACTGAAAGTCTTCAGACACAGGCTGAATAACCATTTATTGGGTAGGTTGTAGTAGGAATTTTTTTTCCAGGATGGGTTGGACTAGATGGCCAATGAAGTCTCTTCCAACTCTGAAATTCTGTGACTTTATTCTTTAAGTAATAACAAGCCACTGAAAGTTTTTTGAGGAGGGAGCTAACAATTACAATGCTATATTTTAGTAAAAAATTAATCTGACAACAGGCAAAATAATTTGAGTAGTTCACAAGGCCATAGTTCGTTTTTTTTTTAACAGAAAGAAACTCAAGAGATCAGAAAAGAAAATGAAGATAAGCTGAGAAATTATTTCAGATCTGAGGTTTAAGGTGATGAGGGCCCATGATAGGATGGTAGCAATCAAAATGAGAAAAAAGAGAATAGCATGAGAGGAGTCAACAGGATTGTGTGATTAAAAATGGATTGGGGCAAGGAGTGGGGGGGAGGAGAATAACTTGGAGTCAAAAATAAACCCAAAGTTTTGAGTCTGGGTACTTGATGGAATTAATAAAAACTGGGAAATCTAAAGAGGAATTAGGGTGAGGGAGAGAAGAGAAGAAAGAAGGGAGGAAAAGAGGAAGAGATGGGGGAAGGGGAGGGGAGGGATGGGAAGGAAGGGAGGAAGGAAGGAAGGATAATTGAAGTGTCTACTATGTGCCAGGCACCATGCTAAGTTCGGTGAGCCTTAAATTTTGCTCATAGATAATGTATGGCATTACCAAATAAGAAGTCAACTTTGTTACAGGTTTACCAGTTTACCTATTCATTACTTTTTTATTTAAAAAGCATTTCCATGCTAATTAGTGTTTATGGTATTAATGTCAAAAGGTCCGACTTCATGGCAAGTCCTGAAAACATGTAAGAGCACTTGTACAAACTGGAAGATACAATTTTTAAAAAAAAATTAACCTAAATTACCAAAGAGAAGCAATGTGGTTTAACTAGTGGGAAAGCACTAGACTTCTCATCAGAAGACCTGGGTTCAAAATCTGGCTATGCCACTTATAAGCTGTGTGACCACAGGCAAATTACTTAAACACTTTGAAACTCAGTTTTCTCATATGTAAAATACAGATAATAAAACTTACAATATGTATCTCAGAGGATTATTGTGAAGAAAATTATGTAAAACTTAAAGCACTATATAAGTTTAAGTTATTATTAGTAATGTAAATGATAGTTTAAGACATGAAAGTAATAGTAAAAAAAAGTTATAAAAACAAATAACAAATTATTTAACTCAATCAGTTTAGAATAGCCTGCTACAATCCTGAGACTAGATACTCTTTCTTTACTCCAAGGAGACTGCTCTGTCTACTATACCATGCTGCTTCTCCGTAGATTACTGAAAATAACCTACATTCTTACTGCTGCCTGGAGCATTAAAAAGGGAAATGGAAAGAGAGAGGGGATAGAGCATTTGTTAAATATGCCAGACAGTGTGCTAAGTACTGAGTAGATAACACAAGCAAGAAAGCCAGTTCCTACCCTAAAAAAGCTTGGAGGGTTGAGGCTAAAGTGAGATGAAACCTTCAGTTTCCAATTCTTTGCCACTACAAAGAGATGCTATAGATATTTTTTGTACACATGGGTCTTTTTCCTCTTTCTTTGATCTGGGCACACACCTTGTAGCAATATCAAAGGACCATAAAATAAAAATTTTAAAAAATTTTAAATGTTTAGAATGAGATGAGGCATTCCTAAAATGGCACTCCTATGGAGGGAGTCATCAATGAAGATGGGAAGGTCCCAGAGACAAGGTTTGCCAGGAGGCAGTTGCAACATGGAGGTCTAGAGAGATACATTTCTGGGGACCTTCCTTTAAAAAAAAATAAGCTGACCATTTCAGAAATGTATTTGAAACCAGACCTGATTACAAGACTGGCCCTCTACCCACCATGCTACACTGAGCCTCCCACATGTGTCTTGGTCATATTAGGCCCTTAATAAAATGTTTACTGAACTAAGAAAAGTGTCACATAGAAACTTACAGTATTTTCAGGATTTAGACTTTCAATACTAAAATAAATAATCTCTCTAAATAACGATTATCCGATCCTAACAACCAATTCATTTAAAGAAATAGAATGTTTTAGGTTCCAAATAGATGGAAAATAAAACACAGTTAAAACAGTTGGCTGGCTATTCCCAAGTTTTCCCACTAGCACTAAATAATAGCAGCTCACATCTATTTTAAGATTTACAAAGTGCTTTCCTCACAAGAGCCCTGTGAGGGAGGTACACAAAGCATTACTCTTCTCCTTTTAAGATCAGAATATAAAGTAAAATTAAGAAAAGGGATTTTTTTCCCAACCTATACAAATAGCAACAAATGTTCATGGTTATCCTTCATATGTACTTTTCTGCCCAGATAGTAAATCTATCCTACTCAAAAAAATAAAGTTTCAACATTAAAAAAGCACAAAAATTTATTTTTGTAAGAATTTCTGATGGCTTTTGAGTGATGTGCTTTTATTTGTAGTGTTTCTTATACACCAGAACCTTGTTAAAGGTATTTTTTTCTTATTAAGAGCTAGAATAATCACTTTTATTAGAAATGGTCAACATCCATCACACTTAGATCAAAGATAAATAAATGTGCTGCCACTATACAATTCACAGCTCTTAAGTCAGTCAGTCAATAAGCATTTATTAAAGCATCTGTTATGTGCCAGGTACTAGGCTAAGTGCTGGGGATACAAAGACAAATGACATTTCCTGCCCTCAAGAAACTCACAATCTAATGGGAAGATGACATGAAAACAATTACATACAAACTACATACAAACAAGATAAACTGGAACTAATCAACTGAGAAGGTATTAGCATTAAGAGGCTCTGGAAAAGGCTTCTCCTAGAAGATAGGATTTTAGTTCTCACTTCAAGGAAGCTGGGAAGCCAGGAAGCAGAGATTAGGAGGCATTCATTCCATGTCAGGTACAGCCAGGGAAAAATGCCCAGAGCCAGAAGTCAGTTTCCTGTTCAAGCAACAGCAGGGAGTCCAGTGTCACTAAACTGAAGCATACTTTGGGGTAGAGAGGAAGATGGTATAAAAAAAATGAAAAGGAGGGAAGAGGACAGGTCATAAAAGACTTTAAAGACTAAATAGAGGATTTTATTATATTTGATCCTGGAGGTGATAGCAAGCCATTAGAGTTTACTGAATGGGAAGGCAACATGGTAGAATCTGCGCTTTAGGAAGATTATTTTGATAGCTGAGTAGAGGATCGACTGGATGGGGAAAAACTTGAGGTACCAACACTAACCAACAGGCTACTGTAAGAGTCTTGGTTTGAGGCAATAAGAGCCTGTATGGGGATGGCAGCAGGGTCAGGGGAGAGAAGGGGGTATATGGAAGATACAATTCCAAGATAAAATCTACAGGACTTGGCAACAAATTGGATGATGGAGAGTGAGAGAGTCCAGGATGACACCTATGCAGCCACCTCCCTATCTTATCAATCATGACATGCCAGCCCCTTATCTTGTCACAATTTTGTCTTCCCAAACTTCAGCCTTGAAATGCGCCTACCATCCATTGCCTTAGCTCCTATACACATGCTGCTGAACAAAGCTGGAGAAAATCACAAAACCATGCTGACTGGGTTCACTATAAATCAATGCTATATAACTTCAACAGGGTCCTCACTATGGCAAGGCAACCCTTTTATACCTTCCCAATTAATTCACTTCCCTATTTACCACAGTGGTTCTTTCAACTCTTTTCAACCTTCCTCACAGCTCCCAAGGCTCCCCACTCCCCCACCTCAGCTAAGGATTATGCCTCAGATTGTACTGGAAAAATCTGAGCCACTGACCAAGAGCTCCCTCTTCTCCCCTTTTCCTCATCCTGTATCACCCAGATGCCTTTGGTCACTCTCTCCTTCTTCACCCTTGTCCCACATGAAGTGGTCTTTCTCCTTACCAAGGCAAACCCCTCTACAAACACAAGTGATCCTATTTCATCCCATCTTCTCCAACAGGTTACCCCCTACACCATTCCTACCCTCATATTTATCTTCAATTTCTCCTCGTCTACTGCATAGCAACCAAATGAGGTTCGTTCATTAATAATTCCCACTACCCAAAATATTCAAAATGAAATATAAATTTACCATTAGCAAACAAATATCAATAGCATAATCCCAAGAGACAGCTTTGTGCACTGAAACTATTATCAGGCTTCGTAAACATGTTCATTCTAGGTTTATCATTTCTAACCCCTCAAAGGATTAAAAAAGGAAAATCAATATTTCAAGTACAGCCTAATCTGCCTGCAAGGCAACACTAGACGGAGTAACCTAATCAGTGAATAGAAGGATTTCAAGGCAAACTACAAAAACAGCCATGATTCCAGGCCTTTATGCATACAGGGGGGAAAATGTATTTCAACCCAGCTGAGCAGACAGCTGATTAAAGGCATTCTCTCTATGATGTCTGTTACACATGAAGAAACAGTGGGATTCTATCACCATGACAGACCTCATATATCTCTGCTCTCCTCTCACACAGCCACCATAATTCAGGTCCTCTCAACCTTATGCCTATTCCATAGTTAGTTACAGCCTCCTATTTGGTCTCCCTGCTTCCAGTCTCTTCTTTCTCCAATACTTCCCCAACACAGCTGTCAAAATAATATTTCTAAGGCAAAAAGCTCTGGCCAGTCACTCCCAAAAGCATTCAGTTCCTTTTTGTCTGCAAGTTAAACTACAAACTGACGCACAATCCCACACAGGCCCACACAAGCAGAGTCTCAACTACCTTTTCAGCCTAACTTCATACTACTCCCTTTCGCAAACTCTATGTTCCTGTCAAAATGGCCTCCCCACTCTTCCCCATATACCTATGCCCAGAATTCACTCCCTCCACATCTCTACCTCTTGAACACCTTTCTTGTTCTCTTTAATACTCAGTTCAGCTACCATCCCCAGCCTGCACTGCCCTCCCTGAAATTACTTTGTATTAATTTAGTGTATCTCTTGTATTTATTTATCTAGGTTCAGTTTTGTTTCTCCATAACAAGTTCCTTGAAAAAAGAAACTGGTTGGGGGTGGGGGAAGGTGTTTTTTGTGTTCCTAACACTTGGTACAAAGCCTTATACAGAGTAATACTCAATAAATCTTTGCTTGAACTGAATTGTTAAACTGAACATACTCCTGAGGGGATACACTGAACCTCTGCAAGATCTCTCAGAGACATTTCTTAGGTCTAAGAATATGAATCCTTTATTTTCTTCCAGAGGCACAAGAGGTCAGCCTACCTGCTCTTCCTACTGCTACCATCTATTCTTCCACCCAAGTCCTTAAGGCCCTTGGATTTTCTTCTCTCAAGGGCACAGCAGAAAAATCTATTTTTCCAACTTCTCTTCTTTTCTGCTATCTCTGAAGCAAGCACGCATCCCTTTTTAAAAATTTGTTGGGGTTTTATGGGTGTGTACATGGAATTCAGCTCCTGACAAGAAGAAAAAAAGTGAAAGCCATTTTCAAAGAAGGCAAAGAAAGGCTAAGTTGATGCCTAACTCTATGTTTTGTCTAGTGACAACAGGTTGAATTCCGATCATCTGAATTTTATTCTTATCTTCTCCTTTTTACAGTGTGCTGCCTTCTTATTCGTATCTTCCTATTAGTATTTCCTGTATAAGATCTAGGGCACCCTACTATGGGGTAATAATCAATTGCTTATTATTTTAATCTGCTACAGGTAATCAGAGATCTGACAGATAAGAGAGGGAAAGGTAAAAATAACAAAGAAAAAAAATTCATTTCAAACTTGACCTCTAGAGGCTTATTCCTACATTCAAGCTCTCTCATCCCATTCCCAAACCCCAGACTTTCCATTCTACCTCTTCTAGCCCAGTATCTCTATTTTGGCTCTTTCTCCCCAAACTCCACATCTTTTCCCTCAAAATGAGGAGTAGGAAATGAAAAAGAAAAGTTAGTCTGGAAAAGAACAAGTCCATATAAGAAACAGTCTGTCTGTGCCCCACAAATGATCAACTTTGATTCTTCTGCTCTGTCAAGATAGACATGATAGATTATACCATTAATATGCACAATTTTAAACTGGCATTTAGTATAGTGTTTTAAGGTTTGAAAAGTGTTGTGTATATATTATGTGATCCTCAGACAATCCAGTTAAGTAGGTAATACAGAGATTATTATCCAAATCTTACAAAGAAAGGCAGCTAAGCTCAGAAAGGTTGTGATTGCCCAAGCTCACACAGAAAGCGTTTGAGGCATACACTGAAGTTGGGTCTTCTTGAATCCTAGCCCAGCACTACATCCATTCCTCTACACAACTTCTTTAGACACTGAAGAAAGGCGACATATTACAGAGAGGTAGCATAACATAGTGGAAAGTGCATTGGACTTGTCAGAAAAATCCTAGGTTCAAACTAGGCTCATACACCTGCTTTAAGAACTTACTGTGTGACCCTGGGCAAATTACTTAACCTCTCCAAAAACCTCAGTTTCCTTGTCTTTAAAATGGAGATAACAGCACCTACCTCATAAGGTAACTGTTAGGGTCAAATGAAATAATGTACATGCAAGGGTGGGAGGGAAACCACCCCACCTTCATACCACTAGATATGGGCATATTTCAATCAATCAATCATTGGCTTTACACCAGGAGTTCTCAACTTAGAGTCCATGAGCTTTTTTTTTTTTTACTGTTTTGATAACCATTCAATATAACTGGTTTCCTTTGTAATCCTATGTATTTTATTTTATGTATTTAAAAACATTCTTCTGAGAAAGGGTCCATAGGCTTCACTCTACTGTTGGATGGATCAACAATGCAAAAAATGTTAACCCCTGCTTTAAACCAAGTGTGAAAAGTCTCTGAAAGCCATTGAATGGCTTTCTTTTGACAACACATATTCTAAAACTGGAACAATACAGAGAACGTTAACATAATGACTGCAGAAGCATAGCACACAAATTCATGAATTCCATATTTTATAATATTTTAGGGAACTTGCTGGAGAACTTACCAAGTTCCCAAAAGTTGATGATGAGAATGTTCAGATAATTAAATTAAATTAAACACACAAAGAACGTGTGTTGAGCAGTAAGCTATTTATTCCAATTTTAAGTCACATGATTTTGATCAATTTGTATTTATTTATTTATTTGTATTATTATTTTGTATTTATTGATTTATTTATATCACATTATTGATTTAGCATTTGATTAACTAGTAACCTCACGATATGGGGTGAGAAAAACAAAGTCAATGGATGTATTAAAATGATGCCAGAGAGGTCTGTCCCAATTGTCTACGGGAATTTGTTACACCCTTTTGGTCCGGCATCAAGTTAGTCCAATGAAAGTTAAAGTTCCAGTGAGTGAGTAGTCATTCCAGAAATTGGAGCAAGTATGACATCCCCAAAAAACCCCTGAGAAGGAACCCCTTCTAATCAGTTTCATAGCTGATGGCAATGGCTACATAAGAAGCCAAGGGCAAACTGGACACATTCACCATGTTTAAGGGAACTTCAATAAAGCACAAAGTCAAGAAAAATATTTCCACAAAGCAGAATGTGTTATACCTTTGCCACATGTTCTCCATAAGCTTGAGGCTACTTTCCCCGAGAATCTGTATGTACTTGTGGGAAAGTGTCACACACTTTGGGGGGGTGGTGGTATTTTGAACCAACTGCTTTCAACATACCAACTTATTAAATACCAACATTTCCTACAGGCTACTTAGTCTGGCTAAAATGATCCTCAATTGATAATCTTGAGCAGGGGACAGGGGACATTAATAGTACTAGAGAATCAGCTCCAACTCCCCATGGGTATCCCTAGAGGAGAGGTATCCTTATTCCAACAACCAAGGCTTGTTTGAAAGAAGGAGATCCTCAGACCTCATATGGGCTATATATAGGGCTTTGCCAACCATAAAGCTCTATTCAATGTTTATCATTATTATTATTGTTACAACATTTAGGCTAGCTACTTACTTGTGAGAGTAGTTCTATATAAATATTTGTAATTATGTCTCCCAAAACACAGGAAGACTCTCTCTTTATAGCTTCAGAAAAATTTATTTTCATTTCTCAGGCTAATATCATATGCAATGTATGTGTTCAGTACTTTCTATTCATGTAAAGCTTTTCCTCCATCTCTCAGAGTGATTTTAATCATACTATATTAGTCCATGAAAACCTCCACAGAGAAAAAGAAAAACAAGCCAGATATTTCACAGCACTACTATGATCAACCTCCACTGGGATTTGAAACCTAGTCACAACTCAGTAAGACCAAAAAAAAAAAACCAACTATAGAATGCTGATTACTAAAAACACTTTAAAATACAAATATCTGGCCAACCTTCAGAAAATGAAATAATAAGTACAAAGATGGCACTCCTACCTGCAGAGCTAAGCAGGACACTGAAATCCGTCCCCCTTTGTGACTCTGCACTTTCGTTTTCTGCCTCTTTCTCAAAATCTTGATATCGATCCCAGTTAGAGACAATCTTTCTTCTGGAATAATTTCCCCATTCGTTGTTCTCTTCTTCATAGGTTTCTGCATCATCACCTTCTACCTGTAATCATTACAGAAAATTCAATAAGCACCAGGAAGTTAAAAAATCTTGATTTTTTTTCTTTTGACATTTATTGTACAAGTAATGCCAAAAAGTATTAGGAATAAACAAATTTACACACTAAGCTGTTTGATATGCTGGGACATCTCAACTGTAAGGCATTATAGAGAATACATTGACAGAGATTTTCACTTCTCACTGAAAATTCAGAAAGGTATTCACCAAATATCCATTTAACATCCGAGCCTCTAAAAACTATGCTAATAAAACTTATAATAACTGCTTCATCTCAAAGCAACACAGCTGCAGTTGTTTTGAAATAAAGGGACTTTGAAGTAGAAATAAACTTTCACTTCCACATCTTACATTTCAGACATACTCTACAACACTGAAGATGGACAAAGTATAGTAGATGGGATCCCTAACATGACTCTTCCACTATCCCTAACCCTCCTCAGACCCTTCCTAGAATGCCATGCCCAGATCTGCGCTCCCATAACATTAAGAGAGAAATGGAAGATTTAGGAGTTTGGAGGACAGTCTTGAGGATTAATAAAGACATCACTGTCAATATGGGGGATTTATATACTGGGATGGATTACCAAGAGATTTTACATGGCATGTCTGGAAGTTTTATAAGAAAGATGTGATTCTGATATATGTAAGAAGGGCTAATGTGGAGACAAGGGATGAACTAGATAACCTTATAAGGTCCTCTCGATACCCGATCCTAGAACATTCTCCTTTCCCCCAACCATTAAAAAAGAGAAGAAATGGTCTAAAGTATCTTGAAGAACGTGAAGACCTACAAAAACCAGAAAGTCTACCGTGATTCAAGAAAATATACCCTGAGCCAAAAGATGCTACCAAGAATCAGTTGATATAAATAACAACTGGCAGAAACTTCTAAAAGGAAGGACACTAGGAGTAGTGCTTATAAGTGGAAATCATGTAGGGAAAATAAGAGTCTAAAGAAATACACCAGCAAGGTATATTATCAGGAAATTAAATATCCATTACTTGGTATTACACATAAATAAAAGATGCTACGTAAGTATCAAAGCCTCAAGCATAGCTAGGGGGAATCAGAAAAATAAAAATTTTGTAAATTGTTCATTCAAAGCTAAAAGGGTTCACTAGCTAAAAGGGCTAAGGAATTATCAGAATACTGAAAATCAGAGCACTGAGATAGGAATTAAAAGATCCAAATTAATGGCCCCTACCATCATTATCATTTGATATTTACCAAGTGCTTATAATAGTCTATGCTCTGAACAGCTGAATGACTCACTATCCAACCTTAGGAATCACTTAACAGGTGTCTCATTTCCTGCCCCCTCCCCCTTCAACTGCAAAGACAACTAGTTGTCATTAACCTCCTCCTCAAGAGTGTAATGAGAAATAATGAAAAAAAGCTCTGAAGACAGTTGCAGTAACTTGAGGGGAGGAAGAAGAGAGAATACTTGTTAAATATCACTTCACATTTTTTAAAGTTTTGCTCATTTCCCAAAGATCATGGGCAAAATAAGAAATGTAAAAGCCTTAAGCTGGTGGGTGGAAAGGGATCAAATGAGATAATAGATGTGAAGTACTTTGAAGACCATAAAGGGTTATACAAATACAAGGTATTATTATGTTCGGATCATAATTATAAAATCAGTCTGGCAATTTTAATTGTAACATTTCATACCTGGATGTTGGCTGCAGCACTTAAAAGGAACAGCAGCCAATTAAGTTAAACAAGCTAGACACTAATATGTTCAATCTGCTACCAAGCTGTTATCTCATCCAATGGCACAAAAAGGCCCACTTAAAACAAATTGGGCTTCGTGACTAAGCAAGGCATAGTAATGAATACAAGTATGTTTTGCAACTCTCTAAAGGCTTCCAATAACCAAAATGGAAGGGGAAGGGGGCAGAGCAGGAGCAATGTGATGAAGGCAGGCTAGAGAAAGATGTAATAAATAGATGCCTACCACTGAGCTATGGGTTTTATCCAATTCAAGTGGTGATTTTCACTTTGCCCTGCATCAATTTCTCACACAGAATGAAAATGAAAGGTACTGTTCCCTAACATGACTGCTCAGAGATGGCACCAATCTAAATTCAACCAAAAAATTAGACTAGAGATTAAAGACTAGAGACAAAAATAGGCCAGATAATCTAGAATTAGCTATATTCATTCTGCCATTTGTAAACACCCCATCTGACCTTGGACAAATCATTAGGATTTTCCACCTATAAAATAGAGCATCACTATAGTCTTTTAACTATTTACCACAGATGCCAAGAGCATAAGACAAAAATCCTCCTGTTGAAGAAGGCACTAAATATCCAAATCAATGAAATTCCAACATTTACTAAGTGCTTTTTATGGGCAAAGACAACATGCCAGTCACTAAGGAGCCAGATTCTGTAATTTTTTTCAACCTTAACAGCATTGTTAGCCCCTCTTTGTGAACCCTGTCCTGGCTCCCTTTTCTCATCTTTACAAAGCTAAAAAAAAAAATCCATCAGCTATCCTTACATTTCATCAGACTTCTCTAAAGAAAAAGATGCAGGGAATACTTACTTGAAACCCAAATTACCACAATCATGACAATACCAGCATTTTTCACACTCTCAAATGCTTAACTAGTCCTACTAAAAGAGGTTTATAATGTCACAATAAAGGAGAAGAAAAATTTTAAATGTGTTTCTTTAAATGAACATGTAGGTGTAGGGAGTAGTATTGGAATTCCTGTACATTGAAAAATAGAAAAAGACACGAAAATCCTCAAGATGGGACAAAATTTGTTGGAAAAGAGATTAATTTCAGGAGCTACTGAGGTTGAAAATGTGATGGTATCAGGCTGTTGAAGCACTATTCCCTAAGGGGACTTTAGGATTAAATGGGTCTGTCTCTCTCACACTCCAAGATTTTGTTAGTGAAACAAAGCAAAAAAAAAAGGACCATCTTCTTGACCTACAAGATAGTTCTGACATATATCCCTCTTCCCTTTAAGGCATTTACAACTTTGTAACAAAAGTCAGTGTAATTGATATTTTTTCTTCCTTTCTGCCTTCTCATTAAGTATTAAAAGTCTATTTTCCCCTTATTACTCTCACGCTTTTGGCCAAATGAGTTTCTAAACCAGCACTCAGAAGCTTAGCCTGGCTTCTTTTTTTCAGGCTTTGTCAACAATGTCCCCAGGACCAGCACTGTCAGATGGCAGTTCCAGGTCAAAGAATTCTTTGATCCTTGTTTTGTCCTACAAGAACCAATTCAATTTTCTTGGAAAAAAAAAAACAATTTCCTTAGAAAAACCTCGGAATAATTTCCTTAAGTCAAAATTGCAGACTTTGTCCTTTAGAAATTCCCTCGCTTTGAATTTCACCTTAACACTCTTTTCTGCCTGTGAGTTTCCTTTTTAAAGATTCAGTCCTCTTAAAATGAAACATCTTACACCAACTACTTACTTAAGTATTCCGGACATACTTCAAATAAGGACATCCTTGAGACACTCTGCTATCTTGAAATTATGTCTCCTTATTAAGTTTCTAAGTCACTATGAAAGAGTCTGTAAACAGTTAACTTCCACTGAAATTATTCATCCGTAAAAAATGGGTGCAGCACATAAAAATTAGATGAGCTGCACAATGGAACCACTGAAAAGACATACTCACTGAAGTCTCAGATCTGTTTTAACTATCACAGAAATAACCTACACCACAGTACTTTATAGAACTAAATCTGTTTCATTTTAATAAGGCAATCTGAGAATGTTATATAGGCAATGTTATTCGTTAATTTTCTTCCTTTTATTAAAAAAAAAAACTTAACAATCCCCCAAGGGATTTTTTAAATGATTATCATTCAGGTCAGCCACTTCATAAGTTATTAACACATAGCAAAACAAAGGATCATTTTTGCCATTTATATGTATGCCCTTATCTCTTGAAGGTTTATGTTCTGCATTTTAGTGGTGTCAAGATATGAGAAAAGGAACTGTCCTGTATTTAACCCAAGAAGGAAATGGCTCAATTATTCACGAATTTCAAACAACTTCCCACTATTCCTCACAAAATGTAGATTATATCAAAGGAGAGACAAAGGAAAAAGAAATTAAATGAAATGTATTCTAGGGCCACTGGAATAGCTAGATAGAATTTCATTAAAACTTAGTATTTTAATGATCAGACAATCATCTAAAAAAGTAACCAATCATAACTGTTAAATTTGTAATTGGATGGCTTTTTTAACCATACCTTTAATTTTACTGGTATAGAGAATTGCCAGTGAAGAAACTTCCTATACCAATGAAGATCAGCATTTGTTCTACAATTTATAGTTTTAGAAGAATTGCCTGGGCCACTAAGCTTCCTTCCTGCTTTAAATCTATAATCCTATGATAAAGGCCTGAATATTGGATTTTGATGGTTGGAAATACCACTATAGCAACCCTGAAACTGGAAACTAAAAAGATCACCTGCTTCCCTCTCTTCTGGTCTCTGCAATATTGGCAAACATAAGCTCCTTAAGGGAACAGATTATTTTCATTTTCAGTCATTGTATCCTCAATGCCAATACCTTGCACATTAGAAGCAACTGTTGGATAGCATCACGTTTTTACTTCTATATAGCACTTCAGTTTTTCAGAACTCTTCCACATACATCATAGCTAGGTCCTCCATTTACATATATATACATCATTCCCAGAAGAAAATCCCACACATAAAACTACTACCACCCCCCCCCACCCAAATGACAAACACTGACCCATCAGGAAGGCACAACTCTATTGCTGGGGAAAATGGAACCTGAAACCAGAAAGAGAATTGTAGACTTACAATTATAACTCCTAGGGCTAGTATAATTGTATTTAATTATTTTGTTAAAACCCCACAAATAAACAGTGGCATAAAATATAATACTAAATCACCACTGCTGCCAAAGTGAAAACATGATAAAATGGTTAGAAACATAATTATGACTATTGGAAAAACTTTCAATTTCATTTACTATCTTTAAAGGAAGCTAAGTGGTACACAGTCGGATATCGTATTTGGCCTGGAGTAAAGAAGACCTCAGCTCAAATCTGACCTCAGATACTTACTAGCTGTGTAACCCTGAGTATATCACTTAACTGTTGCCTGTCTCAGTTTCTTTAACTATAAAATGGGAATAACAGCACCAATCTCACAGGGTTATTGTGAGATCAAATGAGATACTACTTGTAAGGCACTTAGCACAGTGCCTGGCACACAGCAGGCACTTAATAAATGTTTATTCCCTCCCTCCCTGATAACAGATTTAAAGTAGGAAGACACATTAGAGACCATCTACTTAAGTGCCCAAGATAATATATGACAAGCAGTATTTGAATTCTAGTCCTTTGACCCCACATCCAGTGTTCTTCCCACTATAGAATATGATGAGGACATTTACAATTACAACACACGTACATATGTTAAATGAGAAGTTTAAAAAAGAAAATGCTTATTTGGTGAAACTGAAGAGAAAAAAAAACTATTCCACAAATGTAGATGAACAACTTTTTTTAAATACCAAAAGAGATTTAACAGCTAAACTGAAGTAGAACAGCTCATTCAGATGAGATCAGCTGTGAAGAGACAATATGAGAAAAAAGGAAATAATACAGAGAGGAGATAGTCCAAGTCATGCTCAAGCTATTCTGAAGCTAATGAAGGTGTTAATATTGCCATCTGGCAAAAGATCTCTTTCCCCTCAAACAACCTCACAATAACTGCATTAATTTGACATAAGAATCTGTACTTCCATTTCTGCCACATTAATATATGGTCTAAATCAGGGCTGAACAACCTTAGGTTTTTATTGAAACAACAGACAATATATTTTGATTTGCCATTTTAGTGAGAGCTCTGTGGTAGCTCGGCTTTGTTTACTAAAGCATTTATGTAAATTTCTATGCTTGTAGGTGGGCCACATAAATCGCACTGCTGCAGCATGCAGCCCATGGGCCACATTTTGGATAGCCCTGATACAGAGTTGGAAACTTTGCATGTATTCACTTTTACGGACAAAAGGAACCAGAAATCACAAAGGGAAGTACAGTCTTAACTCCAGTAGCTAGTGTAATTGTATTTATTCAGTTAAAATCCCACAAATAAATGGTGACATAAAATATAATACACCACCACAACCACCACTACCAAAGTGAAAGGGATGATAATAAAATCAGAAACCTGATCATGACTATTAGATAAACTTTTAATTTCATTTGCTATTTTTATACTGATGAATGAATGTGCCTGCCACAATTACTCCCCTTTCAAGATCCTACCTGAAGGTGGAAGAGTTCATACACTCACCAAGTAATCATTAATTATTCATTGGAAACTAGGCATTTCTAAAAGCCTTTCCACTGCAACGTTCATCATATACTTCTGAGACAGTTTAATGTGTGTGTTTCCACCTCCTCATGCTTTTCATATTTTTAATCTATTCTTTTTTGATGAACCTTAATAGGACTTGTACACAAAACATGACTTTTCTATTTTGTAGGCTGGCTGAATTTTTATCATTAAAGAAAAAAATATCTCTGCCTTTGAGCATTTACAAAGACAACATTTACATGAAGATAAAAGAAATCAGAGTAAGATGGCACCTTTAAAACCTAAAGAAACTGAATGACACAATTACTGAGAAAACATTATTTGGGATCTGAAGTGAAAATGTGTTAAGAAATGGAAGAAAAAAGATTGTTTGCAGACAAGGAAAGAATCCACTTTAAAGAACTTTGACTGAAGTTCACTATCTTATCCATCTATAGAATGACAACACTTTTTTTTGAGCAAAAACTGTTGCCTTTCCACTACCATGGCCAACTTCATTAATAACAAGCAATTAAGAAATAATATACACTTTTTAGAGGTAGAATTCAAAGAGATAACCTCACTCAAAATGGAAAAATACCCTGCAAAGATGTGTAGTGTATATACCCTGTTTTCCCTTTTGTGTCTCTTTTTATCAGTGACTTTTAGAAAGTTACTCCAACCTTAAAGGAAAAGAAAGTTTAATTAGTGGAAAAGGAAGAAAAGAGAACTGAAAAAGATAGGAAGTTTTTAGCATTCATCAAAAGAGTAGATTTTCTCAAAGCTCTATATCCACTTTAGGTAATTGTTGGTCAGTCATTCAATTGACTCTTCATGACCCAATGGACTATATAGTATGCCAGACCCTTCTATTCTCCACTATTTCTTGAATTCTGCCCAAGTTCATGTTCATTGTCTCTATGATACTATCTACCCATCCCATTCTCTGACATCCCCTTTTCCTTTTGCCTTCAATCTTTCCCAGTATCAGGGTCTTTTCAATGAGTCCTGTTTTCTCATTCTGTGGCCAAAGTATTTAAGGCTCAGCTCCAGTATTTGACTTTCCAGTGAATAGCCTGAATTAATTTTTTTAAGTATTAACTGATTTGATCTCCTTGCTGTCCAAGGAACTCTCAAAAGTCTTCACTAGCACCACAATTCAAAAGCATCAGTTCTGTGGCACTAGCTTTCCTTATAGTCCAATTCTCACAGCCAAACATTGCTACTTGAAAAACCATAGCTTTAACTATAGCCCTTTATCAAGAAGGTGATGTCTCTGCTTTTTGGTACCCTATCCTCAGAAGACAAGTAAGATGATCTGGCACTCCCATCTCTTTGAGGACTTGATACATTTTGTTGTGATCCACAGAGTCAAAAGTCTTAGTGTGGTGAATGAAGCATAAGTAGATGTTTTTCTGGAACTTCATTGCTCTCTCCATAATCCAGCAAATTTTGGCAATCTGGTCTCTAGTTCCTGTGCCTCTTTGAAAACTATCCTGCTTTTCTGCTAATTCTTGGTTCACATGCTGCTGAAGCCTAGCATGTAAATCCCAATATCTAGACTAGGATGCTTTTCTTTAAAGTGTCATAAACTGTAAGAACTAAAACTTCTTTTCTCTACTTTTAAAAAAAAAACTTAAATGACACATTTTATCCTCCACAGAAGACAATCCTGGAATTTTTTTATTTATAAGAAGAAGTAGTACTCCTCAAATCCAACTTTGAAGAAGGAGCACAAAATTAAAATCTATGCCACTTTAATAAGGAGAGTTCTAAGTTCAAATGTACAAATCCATAATTGTCTAAAATAACAACTAAATCTTGAGTAATAGAGGACAATGTCAACAGACCTTGGACAAAGCAATGTGAAGTTGTACAAAGAGCCCTGAAATAGCAAGTCAGAAGACTTCAGTTCTGCCCAGTTCCAGCTCTGCCATTAACTTACAATATGATCTTGTAAAGATCTCTTTGAGCCTCAGGTTTATCACACATAAATTAAAGAAGGTGAGTTAGATGACAACTAGTCAAGTCTCCTTTCAAGTCCAAAATTCTACCTCTTTCTATTATGAAGAGAATAAGATTGTCATATATTTGTAATAATTTGCAGAGCACCATAAGACCCATCTACTAAAAAAAAACAAAAAACTAGACAACCCTATGATGATGGCTCAAATTCCTACTTAGATTCATTCTTTTGGTATTTGTCTCCCTATTAAAATGTAAATATCTTACCTGGAAACAAAAAATTAAAAAGTCACTGCCTATTATCAAAGACTAACACAGGATAGGTATATTTAAATTAGAAGAAAAGGGGAAAGTCTGGAACCTGGGGAACTGCCCAGGGAAGCACCAGAGTAAAGCACAACAGAAAATCCTAAGCAATCAGGCAGCAGCAAGAGGAACCTAGGAAGGAAAGGACAACTGAAAGGGAGATCATTACAAAAAAAAGACACATCCTGATTCATAGTTTTGTCTGTTGCTAATAATGCAAAAGCTCAGCCTTCTTCCATTATTCAGAATATTTGGTCTAATATTTAGTCAGTACATGAATGAACAAAAAAAAATGGAAATATTTTTCCCATTCCTTCCCAGGGCACAAGTGACATTTTCCCTCATAGCCACAAAAGAATTTTTTAAATTTAATCTCCTGATTCCCTGACTGATCAGAGCCCTGTATCTGGTTCCAGCTAAAGACAAAATCACACGTGTATGAAACAGCCTTAAGGAAGCCAATATTATCATTTCCTAGGTCACACCTTTTTCAGAAGGAGACAGATTTCAAAAGCTGCTAATTTAACACCTATCTGAATATACAGTTCCCTTTAAAAAGAAAAAAGAAAGCTATTTGGAATAGACAAGCAATTCCACTTAAACATTTGGAAAAGATTAGTAATATAAGCATAAATGCCAAAGTTATTTCATATGGCAAGGATAACTTTGCCAAAGCCTTCAAAAATACTTACCTTTTTTGAATCAGATAAAAATGAGATATTGCTCCCCAACAACTTTAACTCTGCCTGATACAAATGGATTTCTTTTGCCAACTGCCTCAGATAATTGCAACTTTAATACAAGTGGAGTGGCCAAAACCTTTGTCACTGCAACCTACTACCAGGAAAAAAAAAAGCTTCATCTCTCACTCCCCTAAAGCCATACACACATTTACTTTTATTCTCCTCTTAGGAGTCACTCGTCACTGGATACTTGCTTCTGTGAAAGCAAGGTATCTGAATTCTCCTTCTCTGCTGGGCTAAAGAGAGAGATAGAAGGGAAAAAAAATCTCTTTTGTGACACTTTTATTTTTGTTCTTAAATGGTATGTTTTTGTTGTTATCTTCTTTATTAAATACAGGGCACCTTTTAAAGGGGGGCTATAAAACTTATAGTTTATCTTTAAGCAAGTAAATTGTGTATCAGGTATGATCTATGAACCCAAGACTACCTGACACGATTAAGCTGATGTGACCAAAAATAGGAACTCATGTTGAGGTTTCAACAAATACATACACATAAAGTGAGCCAGGTGGTGATTTCATTTTTTTTCCCATGAAGAGTATGTAACATAACATACCAAAGACTAAGGAATTTGAATAGATAACTGCACTGTTTTCGGTAGTGCCACTATCATAGGCAGTTCATTAAACCTTCCCACCTTCCAATGTCTCTCACTGTAAAAATAAAAGGATAACACCTGCTGCCAGAGAAAGTAAGTGAAACATTTCAAGGTCTTGGAAGAAATGTTCTACTTACATACATTTCATTGTGAAAACCACCTAGAGAAACAAATATAATGCCAAGCCCCATCTCTTTTACCTTCCCCACCACTTCATCCCTACCAAGAACATTATTATCAAATTAAGAGCTCATCTTGTGCTCTGTAAAACAGAGGAAGGGGCAAAAGGAAAATAAAAACTAAAAATTCAAGCCACCACTTAAACGACGAGAGGTAACTGATGGCGCTCTCTCTCTCTCTCTCTCTCTCTCCCTCTCATACACACACACGTAAACACAAGAAATATGTAGATGATAGAGATCTAATATTTGCTTTTCCTACAGAAAAACCCCAAATGTTATAGTTTTCTACTTTAAAGAAAAGCGACTGAAAGAACAATTTTGCTCTAGGGCCCTTCTATTACACGTACATACATACATACACACACACTATTCCTTCACAAAAACAACAGATCAGTGCCAAGTTTAAGATACGCAGTAGAAGATACAAAAAATATATATGATAGTTTCTATGGTGTCTCCTGCCAACGTGACAGAGGATCCAACACACAATATAGCCCCCCTACAGTAGGAACTTTCACATTTACAACACTGCATAGCAACAGGAAGCTATCACCCGTTGTTATGCATCCCTGTTGCTAGGAGTCATTTTGGCACTGACACTGAGAATGACAAAGCCTGGGTTCCAGTCTTGGTTCTGCTATTAATCGCTATGTAACACTTACTAATACCAGGCAATGTACTAAGTGCTTTATAATTATTATTATCTCATTTAATGCTTACAATAGCCCTATGAGGCATTGGTAAGGTAAGGAGACCGAGACAAACATAAGTTAAGTGACTTGCCCAGAGTCTTCTTTATCTAAATATCTAAGTATCGAAGGCTGGATTTGGATTTGAACTCGTCTTCCTGAGTCCAGTCCCAATGCTCTAGCCACTGAGATACACAGCTGCCCACTGAGCCTTTTAGTCTTTCTGTACCACAGATGGAAAAAAGTAGTACCAGCCTTTGCCTACCAACCTACCTACTAAGGTTCAGGTACCGTTTGAAAACATTCATAATACATACTAAGGCTCCTTAAAGAAATGTACAAACACAATACAAAGGGTGGGGAGAGATGGAAGGGATAAACACAATGCAAACAAACAATCTTAGTTTGAAAGAATGTGGGAGGCAATTAACGGTAGATACATAAGAACAATTATATCCCAAAGACTTAAAAAAAAAACCCACTATGTGTGAGCCAAGTGATGCAAACTTTATAATATCCATCCATTCTCTGGGAAAAGGCAGGAACCAAAGAACTGCAGTAACCTTGGAGCCCATTTCCTGCCCACTCCACTGAACATGCCAATTTCTCCCATCAAGGGTAGAGAGAAGCTATGACAGGGCAGCCTTTTATCTCTAAGCCAAGTGAGGTTTTTATAGTTAAAAATAGAAGCAGGCTACCACCCCACAGGGAGAATGAAATAAACACCAGACGAGTGGGGAGAGCTGAAAGATTAAGAAGAAAAAGAATTAAGTACGTCACTAAATTTGTGATTACACAAGTAGGGACCCTCTCTAAAAACACATCTTTACAAATACATACAAAATAAATGAATATAAACATACGTGGTGAGAAACAAGACCCAAAAAGGCAAGCAGAAGCAGCAGAGTGCAGTAAAGAGCTAGTCACAGAGTTGGAAAGACTTAGATTCAGGTTCTCCCTCTAACACAAACTGGCTCTATGACCCTAGTCGATTCACTTAATTTCTCAGGAAACTTTCTAAGTCTATAAACTGCAGAGAAGGTGCCCGATCTGCTAGCACTCCCTAACTTATGTACCTACAAGTTTGTCCAAATACACATACATACATAAAGACAGACAAAAAACACTGACTCATCTCACAGAAATAATGACAAATCTAAAAGCTAATACCCTATCATCATTGGTGCTTTCCACCCTCAGGTTTCAGACTAGCTCCATTTTCTTCTCTTTTCCCCATTAGAAAGATTAGTGACATTAAAGCAACAAAGGCAAGAGGCAGAATGATGTAATGGAAAGTCCACTAGATTTGGAATCAAGAGACTTGAGCTTTAATAGCAGCTTAGCTCAATTTCTGTCCTCTTTACCTCTATGGGCTTCAGTTTTTTCATATGTAAAATAAGACCACTCCCTGAGATGATCTAGATGGCCCTTCTAGTCTTTACATTCTTTGATTTCACAATTGGAGTAGAGGCACAAAAGAAAGTTATAGTGAAATATGGTCACAAACTTCAACAACCCAGGGAACTGACCAAATTGATATCCCAAGCCAAGAGGTAGAAAGAATTATTAATTTATATCAAGGTCGTATAAGGCCCTTAGATGTGATTTAAACTATGTAGTTTTGCAATATTTTCACAATTCAAATCAATTTCTGTAGTATGAATGAAAGTCAAATGCCAGTGGAATGAAGAAAGAGATTGGTCAAACTACCCCACCTGCTGTTCATTTTTAAGATTGTGTTTTGAGTTGCTGGTTTTGCTTCAATTATCAACCCAACAAGCACTAGAAGGAGTATAGTGTCTAGGAATGATTTTATTACACTAACTCATATTTGACGCAGCTACATTTGGGATAGAGGAAGTGCCAGGCCTAGAGCAAGGAAGACTCATCTTCCTGACTTCAAATCTGGCCTCAGACACTTACTAGCTATGTGACCCTGGGCAAATCACTTAACTGTTTGCCTCAGTTTCCTCATTTGTAAAATAAGCTGGAGAAGGAAATGGCAAACCACTCCAGTATCTTTGCCAAGAAAACCCCAAATGGAGTCACAGAGTCAGACATGACTAAAAATGACTGAACAACAAACTCATATTCACTACATTATTCCCAGTTGTGCCAACCCTGCACAAATTCCTTGGTCTGAACTTTTTTTTACTGAAAGATAGGTCAACACCATGTTTCATTCCCTTTCAAGCAATTTATACTTCTGTAAAGCATACTTGAGACCACTGTTGAATACCTAAAGAAAAAAACTCTCACAATGCTTTTTCCTATGGATATTTTTAAAAGACATTTAAAATGTGTATTGTTTCTACAAGGTTTTAAAATGTAAATATGCTCATAAATGATCAAAAAATTGAATAGGAATCCTATAATAGCAGCAATTGCCTAGCTCTTGCAGGTCCAAGGGTTAAAGAACCCTCATATATAACCACTGACCCTAAGGAAAATAATTTATAAAGGGCCATATAAAAGTGTTTAAAAAGTAACAGAATTTAGATGGCTTTTCTTTGAAAGAGAAATATGAAATGTTCAATTCATTTGACTTTTAAAATTAAAATCAACGATCTTGAAACTTTATTCAGCAAATATAACAAATAGTAAAGCATATATTAAAATGTATATAAGTATATTATATATAATATGTAAATATATAAAATATATAATATATTAAAATGTCAATTCTACATTGCAATACTTTAAGGAATGAGGAAGAACAAGATATTAGGAGGAGAGACTACAGAGAATGTAAGTGGGGGAAGAAGAATAGAAGACCCAGAAGGACACCAGATACAGAAAGGAAAAAAGAGCAGGAGGATAAGTGAATGGGGGAATCCAAGGGAAAAGGGGACAGAGACAGGGAAAAGAAGGAAAGAAAATAAAGGAACAGAAAGGAGAACCACTTATCATGATGTGTTATCAACTGACCTTACCAGACTTATTTTCATGTTTTCCTAAACCTGTCAAATTGAACTACTCTCCATTTTCTGAACTCACCTTGAACATGCATTTTTCCACCTCTTCATTGCAACTCAGCAAAAATGTATTAATAAACTACTATATGCAAGGTACTGAGACAGACACTGGTGATACAAAAATAAATATAATACAAGTCCTCCTCTCAAGAATCTTACAATCTAAAGATGGGAAAGGGATAAGGGGAGTATAAGTGAACAAATAACTAGCATATAAGGGACAACGAGATAAATGCAAGTGACAAATCCAGGCAAAGTGCCAAAAGAAATTTGAGGAAAGAGAGACCATTTTCACCAGCCAGGGAAAGCTTCAATGAGCAGGTTGCATATGAGTTAAGCCTTGAAAGAAGGAAGGAAATTCAAAAGATTGAGCCTGGGTGAAGGAGAGGAGAATCCATTCTAGACATGGAGAATAGCAGAAGGAAAGAAGACAAAAGACATGGAGAGTAGTACAATTTAGTTAAAACTCTGTGTGTGTGTGTGTGTATGTATGTACGTATATATATATATATATACATATATATGTGTGTGTGTGTGTGTTTTTCATATACATATGTGTATATATATAAAATAGATAGATAGATAGATATGAATTTGAATGAGATAAGGCTGATCAGGTAGGCTGGAGCCAGAATATGGAGAATCTTGAATGCCAAGATCAGTCCTATTTTATTTGCTAGATAGAAGCCCACTGTAAATCTTTGAATGAAGAAGTGGCATGATTTAAGCAGTGCATTAGATTACTCAGGCAAAATTCTAGAGTGGGGGTCCTTAACCTTTTTTGTGTCATGAACCCCTTTGGCAGTCTGGTGAAGCCCATAAACCTCTTCTCAGGGAAAAAATGTTTTTAAACACAGAAAACAAATTATGTAGGATTACAAAGGAAATTGATTATATCAAAATATAGTTTAAAAAGAAGTTCACAGACTCCAGGTTAAAAACCCTTGTTCTAAAGGAGGAACTGAACATGAATAGACGAAGGGTAGAAAGGCTAGTTAGGAGGCCATTTACAATAGTCTTGTCTCTTCAAGAGAAAGAATGTAAGTTTCAACCAGGGTGAATGCAATGAGAATCAGATGAAGAGTCAGATGTGAGAGAGATTATGAAGAGATTAATGATGGGTTTGACAACCAATTGAATGGATTATAGAATGAAGAACTATGAAGTCATAGACTCCAAGGTTCCTAGAAGAAACAAGGTTCCTAGAAAAGCAAAAATAGAAATATTAAGGGTGATAATAGTTTTGAGGAAAAAAAGCACAATCTAAGCGGATAGCTGGAACTTGAAGACTTAGGAAAAGGATTTGGGGACACAAATATAAATTTGGAAATCATCTGTATAAAGGTAATAACTAAAGCCACTGGAATAGATTAGGAGTTCACTGTGAGAGATGTAGATAACTGGAGATGGGAATTTGTGAGGCAACCAAGGGGTAGGATGATAGTATAACCCAAGTAGAGCAACAGAAAAGTGGTAAGATTTACAGCAACAGTTCCTGACTGGATCTCCAACTTTTGCTTCCAATTTTATGGTCTCTGCCAACAAGACAGGAGGATATAAATAGCCCCTGAGAAAAGGAAACTCTTCTAATTTCATGTTTTTATTCTTAAGAACCAGAAGTTGCAGGCCAGAGTAAGGCATGAAAGATGACAGCAGTAGCACTGACACTATAAAGTGCTAGAACACAAGGTCCTGTGTTCAAATCCCACCTCAGACATTTACTAACTATGTGATCCTATAAAATGGATGGGGAGATTAGCACTTCCAGCTCTGAATCTATGATTCCATTGCTATATTAAGCTTCCAACTAGTCTCATAAAGCATTTAGCTGAGCCTCTTACCTCTAAGAGTACTGTAGCACCCTGGCAGGAGCTTTGATTGAAAAAGGCATTGGAGCCTTGCGGAAATTCCTAAGAACCAGCTGCTATAGTACATATGCACACCAGATGCAGCCAGGAAGGCAGAAAATGAGGCAGACAAGTTTGCTGTGTGCTCATTCACTATTACAAGTCGTTTTTGCAAGGAACTCTTTGGACTATTTTGTGGGGCCACAGGAGAACCACTACAGGTTTCTAAGCTGGTAAATGACAAGACCAGAGCTATGCTTCAGCAAAATTACTCATAACAGTTGTGGTACAGTGGTGTGATTCAGCTGTTTCGCACCCGTTCAGTAGAACTGGTACCTAATTTTAGGTTGAGTTTGGCACCGAATGTTAGAGGGGGCAATAAAGAAATTATTTTACCAAGATTACAGAGCTACTTAGTGGCAGAATCAGAATAGAATCCAGTTTTCCTGAATCCTAGGACAATGCTCTTTCCACCAAAAGACTGCTTCTTAGAGGTGATGAGTGAAGCCATGAGAGTGAATGAGATCACCAAAGGAGAGGGTAGAGAAAAACAAAGTAAAGATAACAGCCTTAAGGAATGTCTACATTTATGAAATGGGAAAAGAAAATGGAGCTGGAGAGAGAGAAGGAGAGCCAGATGAAGTGTTTGGCAAAACAAAAAATCCCATTTCAAGAAAGACGGAATCACCAACAGTGTCAAATACTAGAAGTCATGACATAGAAACGACATTTGGAGTCAATTCTCTTCAATAATCTCTAAAGGAGTAGAAAATAAAATGAATCTGTGGAGGAAGAATTCAGCTTAATAATGGTTGGGTAGATTTCTGAAGATCTTTCAAAAAATGTAGAGTATAAATAAGAAAACAAAGCTAAATTATGATTGGTCATCAAGCCTTGCTGTCAGAAAATCATAATCTTTTTAAAGTACTTTGAGATGTGTGCTCCTGAAGCAATAATTAGTGCCTATCTTAATTTCCTGTGAGTTTTATTTATTTTCTATCTCCCAGAGTACCTAAAAATGTGCTTTGAACCTAATAGGTATTCAATAATAACGGAGTGACAATGTTGCAAAATAGATATAAAACTTTGAAATCAGGAAGACCTAGACTACAGTCTTGACTCTGAAACATACTAGATGTGATACCACTGTTAAGTCATTTAACCATTTAGTATACAGGGCAACTCTCTAAAATCATAAATTATGATTAAGCTGAAGATTCCCACTAACAGAGAAACTACCACACCAATTAAATCACAGGTCCAGACAAAACAAAACAAAATCCCACATATTTATATAGAATTTACAATCTACAAGGTATTTTTTTCACAACAACCCTGTGGAAAAAAATAGTACAGTATCATTAACATCCCCATTTTGTAAATAAGGAAATTAAAGCTCGACAAATATCAAAAAAAGGTAAATGACTTGCCCACAGGCACACAATCAATCAAGGTCAAACCCAGACCTGAATACACATCTTGGTGGCTATTAGTAGGATCAATGAAAATTTGATACTGCGACAAAAAATGCTTAGTGATGGAAAAGACTGATATAAACTTGCTAATTATAACTAATACAATAAGGAATCTAGAAATTAAAGTACTAAAACGGTTGTCTGGCACTATATACATTATGATCAATTATTTTTCTGTTATTAAAAACAAACCAGATTCCTCCAAGTGAATATCTCATATTAGCCACCATCTGAAAAGTAAAAAACAAAATATTGTAAATATAACAGAGGTATGAGGTTCTTCAAACCTAAACTGGAGATGCCCTACTCCCACACATCTATTCTAGCAAAAAGCTGAAATTCATACCAGACTGAATAATGATCAAGAAATCCGATGTGAAACCACAGCAAATGCCTTCCTTCACCTCCGGATTATACAAATCTAGTTAGAAGCCCACTGTCAATAGGAAAGGGGGCCACCCAACAAAGCCAGTGTCAGAACAGGCAAATGAGCTGGCAGTCTCCCAGCGAAATCAGAAATGAATCCCAGAGACACATATAACCTACAAGGCTCTGTCTGGAAGCAGCATAAGCTAAGTAATCCATTAAGAAAGACCCAGACGAGAGCAGAAAATCCCAGGGTAAAAACCTTGGAAGCCCTGAAGAGTTGCAGTGACCACTATGGCAGAGCAGCACTCAGATGGGGACACAATAAGGCTCTAAGGTGCCTAGTGCTGTCCTGAGATTACACAGAAGGCCCTAAAGTCTAGCATTCTGAACCTCTAAGAGTCAAGGAACCTATGCAAGGCAAACAACCTCCTCTGCCCCAAAAAGGCAGCAAAGGACATAACCTAGCCCTGGCACAAAGCCTTAGTTTAGGTACTAAATTTGGGGAAATATATAAATCAAAGAAAATCCATACCAATATAAAAAATATATTGTAGATCTAGAGATCTCCAAAAAGAAGTAGCATTTCATAACAAATGAAATCACAGACTCAAAAGGAAAAAATAGATTTTCTACAATGACTATATGAATCACTAAAGAAATGAAGCAAGAGATAAATAAAATGAAAGCTCTAGAGGAAAAAAATGAAGAGAAAGTGGCAAACCTTATCCAAGAAATGAAATCCAAGAAAACTATGAAAGAAATCACTAATGGTATTTATCTGATGAAAATATAGCAGAATGGGAACTCTTAAATATGAATACAAGTAAAGAGAAATCTAGTAAAGGTAGTATTCGAGCAATGGGAAGGAATGGTAGTGTGATACAGAGCTAACACTCTGATAAAGGGAAAGGAAAAAGCAACTCTTCAGAACTTTAAAGACTTCAAAGGGTATTGAGGACATTAAATAAGAAAAATGGAGGTCCTAAAGGTGGATTGGGGCAGCTAGGTTGTACAGTGGATAAAGTGGTAGGCCTGGAGTCAGAAATACATTTTCCTTACTAGCTATGTGACCCTGGGCAAATCACTTAACCCTGTTTACCTCAGTTTCCGCATCTGTAAAATGAGCTGAAGAAGGAAATGGCAAACCACTCCAGTATCTTTGCCAAGAAAACCCCAAATGGGGTCATGGCAAGTCAGACATGACTGAAACAAATGACAAGGGTGGACTGGTTCTGTCCTGAGCATTTTAAGTGGAAAAAGATAAAGGCGGGTAAAAAAAAGGAATATGCTAGCGTAGAAAGGAAGCAGACAGAACTTGATATTTTTCAAAACTGGAGTGGGTGAGTAGAGTAAATAAACTTGGAGGAAAGTGTAGGCAGAGTGGGCATCAAATGAATCTCAATGAAACAGACAAAGGAGGACTAAATGCACACATGCAGTTTGGTGCAGAGATACATCAACCGCAACAAGAAAATAAGCAAAAATGAAGAGTAGGGAGGATTAAAGGGAAGAGTAATATTGGGGAAAGAATAGTCTCATGCAAAATAAACCTCCTGACCTTGGGGAATGGGGAATAAAAAGGGCAGGGAAAGAAAAGAACTAGAACCTAAAGAGGTGCCTTTAGTTTCCATTTGGTCAATTTGGAAATGACTTAATTGCTACAGATGATTATAATGTAATATTACTGTGCTGTGTTAAAAAGAAAAGATATATTGAAAGAGACAATTTCAGAAAATCCTGGGCAGCATGAATTGATACAAAATGAAGTGAAGAGAACCAGGATTATTTACGCAAAATTAGCAATGCAGTAAAAAAAAAAAAAAAAAACACTTTGAAATATTTAAAAACTCTGATCACTACAGCAACAAAAACAATGTCTTCAGAAAATCTACAATGAAGCACCAAACAAAGGGTCCAGAAACAGACATACACAAATGTCTAAATTAATTTTGTCTGACTGTACTTATTTGTTATAAGGGTTTTGTTTTGCTTTTTACCACTCTTTCTCTAGATTTTAATTGGGGCAGGGGGGAGGTTTAGCAATAACCATGCTAATGAAATCTGATGAAAAGGGCTGATAAATGATTTTTTTAATGGCCAAGAAGAGAAAAAAATAAATTCAGAAGGAAGCAGAGGTAAGCAGGGCATATTTGAAAATAAAGTTTGGAATTTATTATGCACTTTTTAAAAAAAAAAAAGCAAATGGTATGAAATAGAGATAGACAGCTTCATACAGAATCCTCTTTTGCGGTATGCCTTGCATATAGAAACAGTCTTTTTGGATATTTAACATCAGAATAAAAATTTTTTAAACATTTTAGGTAAAATTTTGGAGTAACATGACTTTCTTGGTAGGTATATTGAAAAACTTCCAAGTCTATACCCAACAACTAGACACAGAACGATATGTCAGATGACTGTATTTGACTGTATATATTGTATACAGTAAGCACACAATTAAGACAACTCTATAGTTTATTCATGTTCCTTCAAACTAAAGTCAACTTTCAAGTACCTACACAGATAGAAAAGAAGAGCAGTATAGCAAACAAAACTACAGATAATCCAGGTATCATCGATAACTTGGTTTCAGAATATAAGAAGTATCATTATATAGTGTAGAGGTAGCTTTGGAGTCAGGAAGACCTCAGTTCAAGTTCAGCCTCTGACAAACATTGACTGTGTTACCCTGAATAAATCACCTAACCTCTCAGGCCCTAAGCAACTTTCTAAGACTACTGTAAATTTCAGAGAAGATGCCAACTTTCATTTATGAATGTGTGCATGTATGTATGTAGGTAGGCAGGTACATATGTATGTATGTATGTATGTATGTATGTAAAACACTGAAATTACAAGTGCAGGCCTCTATGCAATATATGAATTTCCACAGCAAATTCACATTTCTGCTTATATTTTACTTGGTTAATATTATGATTAGTCTGCAGAGTTTAAATGATATCAAAGTGAAGTGCCTCAAACACAGGCTACATAGGAGAAGGAAGACAAAGGGAAACTAAAACTTCGGCAGATAATCCACAAAGGATAAAATCAAACTGAGATTGAAAATACTCTGATGGGACCAGATTTATAAATCTCATGCCCACGTTAAACTTCGCTAATATGCTCACTCAACCAAGACTGTCTGCCCTGAGCAGGACAACTACAGTGTCAACTACTTAGCAAGGTCTAATTGATGACAAACAATACCCATTAGACTTTGTGAATAAGCAACGCATACACAGGCAATTTGAGACTGCAGATGTGCAAGACAGGACAATTCCTGGAAGGTACCTGCTCTGCAATTTTTAGTCTTTGAGAACTAAGAGGGAACCTAAGAGGTTAATGACTTATCTAAGATGGAAGACTAAGTATACGTCAGAGGCAGAACTTGAACCCAGACCACCTTCCTGACTCTGGAGTTAGCTCTCTATTCATACTGCCTCTCACAGTGATTACAATTTGCATGTGTGTGTGTGTGTGTGTGTGTGTGTGTGTGTGTGTTTATCAAAGTCATCTATGCTGTAGCAAAAAAAAAAAAAAAAAGCCCAAGACTTAGAGTCAAGAGACCCTGCATTCCATTTTCAGTTCTGACACAAACTAGTAGTACAACCATGAGAAAGTCACTTATTCTCATGAGGGTTTGGTTTCCTCATCTGTAAAGGAAAAAAGATCCTTGAAATAACTAGGTAGTACAATGAACAGAGCAATGAATAGTGCACGGAACCAGGGAGACATGATTTCAAACCTGGCCTCAGACATTTACTAGATGTGTGACCTTGAGCAAGTCAATTGAGTTGACTGCCTCCCTTTCCTTGACTGCAAAATGGGAATAATAATAGCACTTACCTCCCAGGTTGTTGGAAGGATCAGATGGGATATGTGTAAAGCCCTTAGACCAGTGCTTGGCATATAACAGGTATTTAATAAATGCTTGCTCTCTCCTCCTTCCCCCTCTACTTCTATGGATCCACTATTTACTTAGTTAAGTTTTGTACCCATTCGATTTCCAAAGAATCTGAGCCACTTACCAAATACTTGTTGACTTCAGAAACTTGTTGACTTCACAAACATTGCTCAAAGAGCCTAACATCATCTTCTTAACTTTATCATAAGGTGCCGATATTACTGGTTACTAAGCTAAGCTAAAACAATTTTCTTCTACTGTATTTAAGCTCATTCTTTTAGCCTGTAACTATGTCACCAAACTTTCTATAAGCCTTAAGAGGAGAATGAAATGAAGAGCCTTAGTTTTCTGTGACTATCCTTTAATAGCACATCCATTTCTACTTGGCTTGCAATGATGAAGAAATTTCTACTTAGCAAAAAGAAAAAAGTTAGGTCTTTAGTAACCAGAAATCTGATTAAATTAATAGTAAATAGCTATCACTTGGATCAGGTAAAGAAAAAGAAAAGGAACCACTGTCTGGACCCTCTGGGGCAAAAAACCAAGTGCCAGCTATAATTAGGAAAAAAAAAAACATTCACAAAGTTGGAATTTGCAGAACACTAAGTTTAGATTTTTTTTAATTGGACCTGTTATTTCATTGTGGCACAGCTCCTACCAATGCAGAACAGCAAGTATTCTGCAACCTGTTGTCTTGAGAGTTGCCTAGAGTACTAGGAGGAGGTACTTGCTCAGATTCTTACAGGAGGGATTCTTTGCATCTCTCAGATGCAAAACTGGAAATCGTATCTTTGTGATTCTGAAAATAGATCTTTCCTCACTTCACCATACTGCCTCTCCTTGTTATGAAATTTTAGTAAAAATTCTTAAATATAGCATTTTTATTCATACTATATATTTTAACTAGTAGTGTTTCTTTACACCTCCAAAATGAAACTAATCAAAAAGAAAAGGAAAAATTCATCGGCAATTCAGTCCTAATAAATTCTAGATATTTGCATTCTCTAGGTGTGAGAGAAAAATCTAATAATATACCAACAACTAGCTCAGTAAAGGTTTCTAGATTTTCATGCATTTACCATATGCTGATAGCCCATCAGATTGAAGCATTACAGATAAAGAGGCAGAAATATCCAGGACACAATGATTATTGGCTTCTAGATTTTCAACTCCAAAAAACTAGGGAAGCCATCTAGTTAGTCCAACCTCTTCATTTAGAAAATGAAAGATAGAGAAGCTAGTTAAGTGATTTGCTCAAGGTCACATAATGACGGGCAAAGATAAGATTTGAACTCTCCACAGCATCAAGCTCTTCTATCAGCCCCATTTTAACTATTAACAGCCTTTACCCTAGTTCAGGAACTCATCACTTCTCCCCTACAATTAAGAGAGACTCCTTATTGATCTCCCTGCTTCCAGCCTCCTCTCCAGTCTATCCTCTATACAACTGTCAAATTGATATTCCTAAAACTCACATCTAACCATGTTACTTCCCTCCCTACTCAAAAATCATCAGTAGCTCTCCATGGTCTCCAGTAAAAAATAATAAATCCTCTGCTTGGCATTTAAAGGTCTTCATAGTTTGTCTCCCAACTAACTTCAAGTTTTATCTCATATTACTACCCCTCACACATGCTGAGGTCCAATGAAACTGGTCTACTGTTTGCTATTAACGGCATTCCATCTCTCACTTCCTTGCCTTTTTACAAACGGTCCTCTGTATCTGGAAGGCACTCTCTAACTCAGTTCTACAGCGGAGAATCTCTAGGTTTTCCAGAACACAACCAGAAGCCACTTTTCCTATCCCTATCCCCCACACTTCAGTATTCTTCATCTTGACACTATTTTGTATTATCTTGCACATACTTTGTACTTACTAATATCTGTACATGTATCCCCCAATAGAATGTAAGTTTTGAAGGTAGGGTTTATTTTTTTTTGTAAGTCTAACACTTGGCACAAACCTTACACACAGTAGATATTTAACAAATGTTTGTTGAATGGAATCTATGCAGTATGATTTAGATTCCAAAGGCATGTGGATAAAATGTATCTCTCTAGACACCTTCCAACTCTTATGTATCAGCAATTTGTGCCCTGTTTCCCTAGTGGTCTGAAAAATAAGGAAAAAAAGGGAGAAAAATGAAACTGCTATGATTTTAAATAGTGATTTATCCACAAGTAAGGCTGTGCAAGAGATCCATCTCTTCAGAGTGGAATGCTGATAAATGATATAAAGGCAACTTGGCATAATAAGTAAAAAAGCTGGCCACAGAGCCAGTTAGACCTCAGTTTAAGACCCATCTCTGGCACATACTGGCAGTGAGACCCCTTACAAGTCATCTAATCTGTCAGTGCCCCTAGAAAACTCTCTAAGAATATAAATTTCAGAGCAGGTGCTGTTCTATGGAATTTCCTCACTTGGGAGTTCTCTCTACCAAAGCAGAGGTCCAGACCGTATCCCCTAAAGCTGGGAACAAACTGCAGTCTGTCCTCAAGGGACCAGCCTAGCTAAATTTTAAACAAGCCATCACTCACCCTCTCTGACATACAATCTTTATGAACGATGCTCTCTGTGCACACATACCCAGCTCCCAGAAGTGCCCCAGCCCATCCCTACCCCTCCCACCGCTGTCTCATCCCTGAAAGGACGGGATCTATGGCAGTTTGCTGCCCCTCCTGGGATGAGCGGCTCTTCCTTCACCCCATTCCTCTCCCTCCAGAGACTGGCAAACACGTGTTCTCACACCCCCTCCTTCTACCATACGTCATACCCAAAGACTCACACAGACACGGACACACACTGACACTGACAGACATACTGACACTGACAGACACACAGACACAGACACACACACACACACACACACACACACACACACACGCCCCATGCGCACAGATTCCACGTGCAAAATCCCAAACTATCTTGTCTGGCGGGTCCGCGGGCACACCCACCCCGGGCACTATCCCGACCCCAGGCGGGGGAAGGCAATCGGGCGCGCGCATACATATACACACACACGCTCCTCCCTCACCAGATCACTGGGCCCCGTGCTCCGGCCTCGCTGCTCCCGGCGGCCGCCCCGCTGGGCCCCGTGTGCGGCACCGCCGCCACCGCCTCCCCGACCTCCTCGGCCCCCGCGGCCGCCCCGGCCTCGGCCTCGGCTCCGGTCCCAGCCGCCTCGGCCGCCGCCGCCGCCGCCTCCGTCACCGCCGCCTCTCGCGGCCGCGCCGGGCCCCGGCTCAGGACCCTGACCTGGCCGGTCCCGCTCTGGTCGCCGCCGCCCCCGGCCTCCCCGGGCCCCGCGTTCCGCCTGCATCTTCCCCCGCTGCCGCCGCAGCCCAGGCCTGGGAAGAGAGGGAGGCGGGGAGGGAGAGAGGATCCGGCGGCCTGGCCCGCCCCGCTCCCGGCGCCGCCGCCCTGTGAGAGCGCGGCCTCTGCCGGAAACCGACCGACCGCGTGCGGAGCCGGGAGCGCAGCGGGCCTACCCGGGGTCCGCCCTCTAGTAACTGGGGGCCGCGGGGTCAGCCCTCCTAGGACGGGAGCCCGGAGCTGGGGGGAGGGGAGGGAAGGGAAGGGGATGCATTGGAGGATTCTCCACGGGGAGAGGGGATGTTGGCCCTTGGCGATGGAGGTCAGTACCCCAGGGGTAGGGGTGGAGGGGGACCCAGAGGCAGGTGTGGGTCCTCCTCCACCCCTTCCCCTTCCCTCAGATTGGGAGGGAGAGAGACAGGTGTTGGTGGATGGAGGAGTTCTCAGGAAATGGGCTTGAGGGTATCATGCCAATGAGGGACAGGGGAAAGTAGGAGACAGGGCAGGAGGACCAAGAGGGTGGAAAGCTGGGTACAGAAATACCAGTGGTTGGGGAGGAGAGGGGTAAAAAGGTCAGGAATTGTGAGGGAGGTTTGAAGAAGAGCACTAAGCCAGGGCAAACCACTGCGTGATGTGGTTGCTTTGGAGATGCACCGTTGTTAATTAGGCATTATCCTCTCTTTCCTTTCTCCTTTCTCTTTAACATTTCAGAATGTTATCGGTGCAATTTTTCCTCCATTCTCAACCTTTCTTTCTATTCATTGCCTCATAGATTGAGGCACAACTTGCTCACCTCCTCTAGAGCTGAGACCGTAGAGACTATTTAGTATGTTGCTATTGTCGTTTAGTCGTGTTGAACTCTGTGACTCCATTTGGGGGTTTTCTTGGCAAAGATGTTAGGGTGGTTTGTCGTTTCCTTCTCCAGCTCATTTTACAGATGAGGAAACTGAGGCAAACAGGGTTAAGTGATTTGCTTGTGTAGCCAGGGTCACACAGCTAGTAACTGTCTGAGGCCAAATTTGTAGACTGACTCCAGATCTAGAACTATCCACTGTGCCACCTAGCTGCCCTATTTAGTACCAACCTCCCCATTTTACAGATGAGGAAACCTGAGAGCCAGGAAGATAAAATGACTTGAAAAAAGCCACATGGCAAAGGTAGAATTTGAACCCAGTACCTCTACCTCTAACTCCAAGCAGTGAATTAATGAAATTAAAAGTATGTATTAAGTACTAAGTTATGTTCCAAAGAATACTGTCGTAACTGCTGGGGATGCAAAAAGAAAATAAATCTGGTCAGTCCCCTGCTCTTAACACTCTACAAAGCTGCCTCCCAAATTTTTCCTTCTTTCCTGTCCATATATTAGGCCTGTCACTGGCACTTGGGAATAAGTCGTTTTTCCCTAAATTAAGCCCTCCAAATCCACAGGACTTTTGTAACATTTCCCCAAAACTCACATAAAGAGACCACCAAAAATGAGAAAAAGACATTCCCTAGAGCAAGTGTTCCCTGGAACATTGGCCCTAGAATTGCACCCTTAAGGACTAAGGAGTTTTCAGTCACCTCCACCTACAGGAATTTGAAGAGGCTTTACAACATAGTAACACAAAATTTTTCTAGAGGTGTCATTTTCCTTTCATTATATTTCAGCTTCCAAAATAAGGCTTTTTCTATGCTTTCAACTCCTGCTATCTACAAAACTGGGACAGCTAGGTAGTGCTGGATAGCATACCGGGCCTGGAGTCAAGAAGACTCATCTTTCTGAGTTCAGATCAGCCATTTACTAGCTATGTGACCCTGAACAAGTCATTTAACTCTGCCTCAGTTTCCTCATCTGCAAAATATGCTGGAGAAAAGAAATGGCAAACCACTCCAGTGTTTTTACCAAGAAGACCCCAAATAAGGTCAAAGACTGAACAACAGCAACATCTACAAAACTGCAATGACTTTTTTTTCCACTGGCTTCAGGACTCTCACTTCAGTTCACTTAAACTGTTACTCCTGAGAATTACTGACATTTTAAATTAATTTTAAGGGATACTGCTTAATATTTTCTCAGTTTTGTCTCTTTATTGAATTTTCTTATTGGTCAATTCCAGATTGCTGTCTCTTTTCCAGATATTTTTGTAGCATTCCATCATCGCAATTGCTAGGATTTATCAAGTCCAGCTTCTTTCTATCAGACTTGATATTTATCTCTTTCTACTTCATGACACTTGGGGGAGTTATTGTGGTTTGACTTGGTGGAGAAAATAAGTAGTTATTTGATCCAATGTCCAGAAAATGATATTTCTGAACGCAAAAACAGACTCACAAAAGACAAAAGAGAGCATCATAAGCACAAAAGTAATATCTATATGGGGAGGGAGGTAATAACCCTGAGGTATCAATCAGCAACCTGAACAGCTGCTGCCTTTTGCCTAGCCAATGTGTCAGCTGTTGCTGGTTTTACCTAACAAAGAAACCCTTCCTTTACTGGTTGCAAGGCCTGGTGGAAGAATTAGGTCTCATTAGGATTAGGGTGTTGTGAAGGGAAGCTCCTCTGGAGAACTGAAGTAGCCCATCAGGTACTCTTAAAACATCTATTAATCACCTACCTTATTCAAAAAACATTTTTTGTGCCAAGAAATATAAGCCAGGGATTCTGATATGTTCTAAGGAGACAGAGAAAAGTAAACTACTGCCGGCTCTCAAGGAACTGGCATTTTCTTAGAGAAAAAGAACAAATACACATATAGGTATATACAAAGTAAGTACAAAGTTATTTGGAGGAAGAACACAACCATCTGGATGGAGGGTGGGGATCAAGAAAGGTTTCGTGTAGTAAGCAGTACATGAACTAAAATTCTTAAAAGGATTCTGGGGGCAGCTAGGTGGCGCAGTAGATAGAGCACTGGCCATGGAGTCAGGAGAACCTGAGTTCAACCAGGGCAATTCACTTAACCCTGTTTGCCTCAGTTTCCTTATCTGTAAAATGAGCTGGAGAAGGAAATGGCAAACTACTCCAGTATCTTTGCCAAGAAAACCCCAAATGGGGTCACAGAGAGTTGGACATGCCTGAACAACAACAAAGGCAATGGTGAGGAAGGTGTGTATTCCAGGCATGGGGAACAGCCAGTGCAAAGCTTCAGATGTAGTCATGTATAAAGAACAGTAAGGAGGTCAATCTGATTGGACTGCAAAGTACATGAAGAGTGTACAGGGAAAAGAAAAGGGAGTCTAGGACAGAACCTTGGTGTAGACCCACATTTGGAGAGTGATAGAGCGCACAGGAGACTGAGAAGAAGCAGTTACATGCATAGGAGAACCAGGAAAGGAGAGTATCCAGGAGGAGAGCAAAACTAACAAGTGCTGAGAATTTTCACTGAGAAAGGGAGGAGATAGTTGGATGATAGTCTGAGGGGATGAAAGGATCTAGTGAAGGTTTTCTTGAGGTCGGGCATCTATATAAATGATGGGGAAAGAAACTAGATCCGGAGAGAGTTTGGGGAAAAAATTGTGTTTATGGAAATGTCTTACAGAGAAAAATGGAAGAAATGGGATCAAGGGTTCACCTATAGGAGTCAGCATTGACCAAGAGGTGTCATCACACCAGAGACTGGAGTAAAGAAGGAGAGAGTGGGGATCATATCAAGGATTTGTGAGGTGTAGAGAAGGAAATAACAATGATAACTGCTGATTTGTATAGTTCTTTACAATTTACAAAGCACTTTTCCATATACTTTCTCATTTGATCCTCACAACAACCTTTTGAAGTAAATACTATTAACCTCATTTTATAAATGACAGAGATTGAGTGGCTTGACAGTCATGTAGCTAGTAAACTGACAAAGTATTCAAACTTGGTCTTGATTCCAAGCTCAGTACTCTGCTAAACCACCTCTAGCTTCTAAGAAAAGGAAGTTCACAGTGAATGGCCTCTTATCTCTAGCTTGTCCACTGCCATCCACAGGTATTCTTTCAAAGTTAGGAGAAATCAAGGAGTGTTGGATGTGCTTCTTATGGTAAACCAATGGAAAGATATGAATAAAAGGTGCATAGTTACACAAGCATGGGTCAGCTGGAATCATCATCATTGGAAGAAACATCCAGCTCTAGATCACAAGATCCAAGATCTAGACTTGGAAGAGAGTTCAAAGGCCATTTAGTCCAACCCTTTCACTTTCCAGATGAGGAAACTAAGGTCCAGAGAGGCTAACTGATGTACTCACAATCAGATGGGCACAAGTTAGAATTTGGACCTACATCCTGTGACAGATCCATTAGAATAATCACAAAATAATTTCAGGGGATTGGGAGAGGAGAGAACCAACATCTGGGAAAGGCCTCATATAGGATGTTGCACTTGAGTTTTGATGGTATCTAGGATGTCAAAAGGTTGAACTAAGGAGGTAGAGCTTTCTGAAAAATGGATAGCAAATACAAAAGAATGGGGACAACACACAGAATATCATGTATGAAGAACAGTAGGTATACTAATTTATCTGGAACATAGAATATGTGAGGGAAAGGAATGAGAAGCCAGTTTGGAAAGGTGAGAGGGAGCCATATTGTGAAGGGCCTTATTAAATGTTGTGCTAGATGCAATAGTCAATAAACATTTATTAGAAACCTCCTATGTTCCAGGCCCAGCATTATACACTAGAGATACAAAGAAGGGCAAAAGTCAGTCCTTGCTCTAAAGGAGCTGACAGTCTCATGGGGGAAACGATATGAAAACTATATACAAACAAGCTATGGGAAATAAGAGGGAATGCACTAGAATTAAGGGAGATCAAAAAAGGCTTCTCATGGAAAAGGAGGTTTTAGCTGGGGCTTGATGGAAGCCAAGAAGCAGAAACAAGGAGGGAGGACATTTTAGGCATGGTGGGGGGGTAGTCGGTGACAATGCCCAGAGTCAGCAGGTGGAGGTTTTTGTGTGAGGAATAGCAGGGAAGCAAGTATCACTGGATTGAAAAGTTCATGGGGGAGGAGGGAGGTTTTGAGGGGGAGGTATGAGGTATAAAAGATTGGGGGAGGGGCAGGTTATAAAGGGCTTTGAATGCCAAACTAGATTTCACATGCGATCCTGGTGATGATAGGCAACAACAGCACTTTATAGAGTTGGGGACAAGGGGAGATGACATAGCTGGACTTGTACTTGAGGAAGATCACTTTAACAGCTGAGTGGAAGATGGAATGGGGAAAGACTTGTGTCAGGGAGACCAACAAGCAGGCTATGGCCATGATCCAGGCATCAGGTGATCAGGGCCCGGACCAGGGTGTTGACAGTGTCAGAGGAGAGAAAGGAGTATATTCAAGACACATGGAGGTAAAATCAACAGGCCTTGGCAACAAATTGGCTATGGGGAGTTACAGAGAGTTAGTCAAGGGTGATACTTAGGTTGCAAGTCTGGATGACCAGGAGGATGATGGTACCCTCAACAGTAATAGGGAAATTAGGAAGAGTGGAAGGTTGAAGGGTAGGGAAACAATAAGTTCAGTTTTGGACGTGTTAAGTTTATATACCGAGTCATCGAAGAAACTTCTTGAACAAAGGACTGACTTAGACGTGTATTTTAAGAATATCAATTTCATTAGTGTTCTCTTTGATTTTTGCCTCTCCTTCCTCCCACTCTTATCTAATTAATTACCAAGTCTATCACAGCAAAATTCCTTGCATCTATCTCCTCTCTCCTGATTGCTACCACAAGTGCTTATTACAATACACTCACCTGGACCACTAAAATACCTTCATATTCCTGCCTCCATGTCCTCTCTTCTTCAGCCTAATTTATACCACTGCCACACTAAGCTTACTTATGTTTATATCACAGTATTACTCCTTTGCTCAAGAATCTCTGTTGCTTATCTCGATAAACTCCAAATGGGTGCATGACCTAGATTTAAAAGGTAAGCAAATTAGAAGAGAAAGAAAGGGGATGCCTTTCACAACTATGGATGGGAGAAAATTCTTTACCAAACAAGGAACAGAGGTGATCATAAAAGATTAAATAGACAATTTTGATTATATAAAATTGAAAAAGTATTTCACAAAATCAGTGCAGTTAGAAGGGAAGCAGTTAATTGGGGAAGATCTTTGCAGCAAATTTCTCTGATAAAGTTCTGATATCCAAGATACATGGGGCACGGCTGTCCAAAATTCGGCTCCGGCAGTCATGCAGCCTGCAGTGCGATTTATGTGGCCCACCTACAAGCATAAAAATTTACATAAATACTTTAGTAAATGAAGCCAAGCAGAGCTCTCACTAAAATGGCAAATCAATATATATTGTCTTGTTTCAATAAAAACCTAAGGTTGGACAGCCCTGATGTAGAGAAACAAATATACTAGAACAAGAGCCATTCCTCAACAGATAAAGTATATGAGCAGACATTTCTCAAAGAAGAACCAAGCTATCAGCAAACATCTGAAAAAAAAAAACTCCAAATCACTAATAATCAGAGAAATACAAAATGAAACAAGTCTGAAGTTCTATCTCACACCCATAAGACTGGCAAAGGTGACAAAAAAGGAAATAATTGTTAGAGGAGCTTTGGGAACTGCTCCAACCACTCTGAAAAGCAATTTGGCTGTACTCTGAACAGCTACATTATGCCCCTAGGAACCTCATCATCCTGCACAATCCAATTAGCCTTGGTACTTAATTCTCATCAGTACTCTCTGTCCCTGTGATTGGAGGGCAGGGCAAAGAGCTCTTCCCAATGCCTCCATTCAAGGGAGGATGCTCAAGTCAGCCATTTCTGCATTTCCAACTGGGCCGCACTCCTTTGGACTTCCCCATCATTCCCCCACACTGGGTTCCTTGACTGCCCTTTTCAGCCTCCTTTTGTGTGTTATCTTCTCTAATTAGACTGTAAGCTCCTTGAGGCCAGGAACTATCTTTTTAGTATTTATATCCTCAGCACTTAGCATAGTGTTTGGTACATGTTGTTCAGATGTTTTTCAGTCATGTCCAACTCTTCATGACCCCATTTGGATCACACAGGATCACACAGCTAGTAAGTGTCTGAGTCCAGATTTTAACTCAGAAAGATGTTTTCCTGATTCCAAGCCTGGAACATAGTGGGCACTTAATGGTTATTGACTATACCTAAAAAAGATACTAACTGCATCCCAGTTCAACCCCATGATACCACCATCCACAAACAGTTCAAAGACAGGAAGAAAAGACAAATATGTACAAAGATATAACAGCATTTTTTGTTGTTTTAGAGAGCTAGAGTCAAAGTGGGTACCCATCATCAGTTGGAGAATTCCTGAACAATGTATGGTATATGAATGAAATAGAATATTATTGCATTGTTAGAAATGACAAGAGGGATAGATTCAGAGAAAACTGGGAAATTTTGTATAAACTAAGGCCAGGGTAATGAGAAGAACCAATAGAACACTTTATAAGGTGATCAAGATAATGTAAAGGAAAAACTGTGGAAGACTTAAGAATGTCCATCACCAATCGTGATTCCAGCCAAATGATGAAAAAGAATGCTTCTCAACTCTTACCAGAGAAGTGATAGGCTAGAGGTGCAAAATAAGTCATTTTTTGTGCTTGACCCTGTGTGAATTTGTTTTGCTTAACTATACTTATTTGTTAGATGGTAGGACTTTTATTTGGGGGACAGAGAATAAGGAGAATTAAGGATAATAAAAAAAGAAAGAGAATATAAATGAAACATTTTTAAAAAACATGAGAGCAGAGGAACTTCAGAAGGGAATATAGATAAGCAAAGTAGTATTAGTACTATCATGTTAATATGTACTTTTTCAAAGTATAAAGCTATACAAAAAAAGACTTATAGTTTCATATAATCCTCTTTTTGTGTTCTTTGTATATGGAAATGTTGAGATTTATCAAGTTCGTAACAACAACAACAAAAAAAGAAAATTAAAAAACTATTGCCTACCAAGTAAAGTTCAAACTCCTTTGCCTAGAATTTATCGATCTGGTGCCACACTTCCTTTTCAGCCTCATTTTGTATCACTTCCCTCCAAATACTGTGCTTATATCTAATCTTTCCCATACCTCCCACCCCAACATGTTCAGCCCCTGTGCCTTTACTCACGTTTCCTATTCCTGAAATTTCCTCCATTTCCCTCTTCACCTGTCAAATTCTTAGCTATTCTGTTAAGTCTAATTCAAATGCTACTTTGCCCATAAAACCTTTCCTGCATATAACAACCTTAACCTCACACAAACTTTTATTTTACAGTTCTTTACACTTATGCATTATGGTAGATTGTAGTTAACTCTGTGGCTTATCGCCTCACAAGGGAGACTGTAAGTTCTCTGAGCACAAGGTCTGATTTATCTCTTCTGTCTCCATTACTACCTACTATAGTGGCCTACATAGAGCATGAATTAAATGTCTAGAGAACATTGTTGAATGAAGTACCCTTAGGATCACCTTGCCACTAGACTGACTTTCCACTATAAATTGTGACATTTTTGGAAAAGAAAGGTGCCTTCTAATAGCTCAGAACAATTCATTGCAACTTTTTTCCTGAACACTGCATCCTTTTCTCCAGGCTGTCAAGCTGGAGATCATCTCTATCCTTCCCCCAATCCTTTACCAATGTTGCAAAGATTGTTGGAAAGACAACACCAATATCAAATTAGATAGGTGAAGCATATATTAAGTGTTTATTATGTGTCAAGTATTGTGCTAAGCACTGGATGGAAATACAAGCAAGACAAATCAGGGTACAAGTACTGTGGCATAATAAGAAAGTGCCAGGAGGTTCACTAGTAAAGGCCAGGGGCAGAGGTCAAAATTCTAGTGAGAGAGAAAGATGAAGATGAAATTGGAGGAAAGGCTAACGATAAAAAGCCACTGCACATATAATTTCATTTGCTGCAATGCAGCTTTTACAGCAAACTGTTGACTGAAAAGTGGAAAATAGATAAAAATAAAAATGTTGACTATTACTCTTTCTTAAAGGAATTTATTGCCTTTCAGGCCTATGACATCCTGCCCTCTTACTATTTATTTTTGCTCAAATCCTATAAAATTCTGCTTGAAATCCACCTTTGCAAAAAAGGTCTCTCAAATGAAACAGTATATGAAGCTATAAAGTAACATATAAATCTATGCTGCTTTCTACAGATTCAATATCTCTTCTATTGCTTTCTAATGTTTTGTGAGAAGATACTGCTCATTATTATCCAACATCTTTAGCCTCTCTGATGTTTTATAAATAAATATTCTAAACCAGGGCTATCCAACCTTAGGTCATCTTAGGGCCGCATTAAAATAAAATAATTATTGGAGGGCCGCACCCAGAATAAAAAATACAGCACGCTAATAGAAAGTGGGGGAACACATGTCATCAATACAACAGGCGAAGGCGTGAAGCGCGAAAGCAAACACAAAACAACAAAGCGACAATACAACAGTATAAAGGTAGGTGCATGCTGACTAGTCTGCATTGTACAGACAGAACGCATCCCACAGATTGATTGAAAATTCCACATGATATGTTTTGTCTGTAATACTGCTTAAAAACACCAAAGAAAATTAACATCAACAAGATTATTTATTAGTGATGGAATTAAAAAATCTAATACGCATTCCATGCACATTATTTTATTTTTTTGCTCGTGAAAATTAAAACCCACAGGCAGCTGCATAAAATTGTACTAAGGGCCGCATGCGGCCTGCGGGCTGTATTTTGGACAGCCATGTTCTAAACCATGGTTACCCTTGGTTGCTATATCTCTTCATTTGGCAAAGAAACCAAGTATTTAGTGACTAAAATAGTTTATTTTGGCCTCATTTTGGTGAGTTTGGTATCCATTAAACTTAAAGAAATAGTAATAATCAGCTAATAAATATTTACAAATATCTGTTTCACATTGTCAGAATCAACAGTGTTCGAAATGGTTGCAGTGTAGCTATTGTAATTTATATATAATATATATGTGGGTGTGTGTTTACATATATAGACATATATACACACATATATGTATATATGTATGTGTGTATATATTATATATATATATATATTCTCATCTTTCTCCTTCTCTACTTTGATATTGATTTTGACTTTTGCTCTACCTCATGGATGATGTGATTACACATGGCCACTGATAAGAAAATGACCTACATCAATAACCAATCGTTTCCTGTGTGCTAAGATACAGGTCGATTTCATTTTAGTCAATTTAGTGATATCATTCAATGCTTACCATGTTCAATAAGTATCTCCCAACTCTTTTTGAAAAAAAAAATATTCGTGATATACAGGGATGAGATTTCTGAGTGGTCTACCAGTCTTTGGCCTCCATTTCTTAATTCTAAACTATATTTACCAACATACATCTTCCCCCCATTCTCCCCCATGCCAACTAAGAAATCTACAGCACCAATTGATAAGATATAAATTAATATGGTTTAAAAAATCTTGTCAAGTTCTTCATAGAATTTCTGTACTTCACCTTCTGCAATAGGTGTTGATACATACACTATCAATTATCTTCACAGTGGCCTTTTTGCTTATGCTCATCATGAATACCGTCAGCTAAAATCACTAAATGTCCTATGAAATTATATTTCTATTTGCCTTTGGCAAAGTCTGTGAATTCTTTTATTTGCTTTTCCAAGGAGAATCCATGATTTATCTTTCCAACTCACTGCAGTTGCTCAGGATACTATGGCTAGCTATGCAAGGCGCCAATTGGCATGTTAAGTTTAAGCTAGGTCATCTCATTCAACTGGGCATACACTAATGCACCTGGCCATCTCCCAGACTTTAGCTACCACCTCATTTCCAAATGAGTAGGTAGAGTCTGGGGACAAATAAATTCCAAAAATAAGTCATAACTAACTTGATTTATGCTCCCACCTAGGCTACTGAGTGGCTTGGATAGTCAGTCTCACTTCTATTTTCAGCATATGCTGAAAGAACTCAGCAAATAAGTTAAAATGCAAATGTACAGAAGTACAGCATAATAGCACCTACATCTGAGTAGCACAAATAGTTCCAGCTGCTTCCGGTAAAATCTAAATTTCCAATTTTCTGCACTCTCTTCTATTATGAATCTTTACTCTCACAAGGAAAGGAGAGACAAAGGTACTCAGAGGCCTTTGTAGAGAAGCACTAGCAATACTTCTTAATATCAAAGTCAAAGGGAAAAGGGGGAACTTTATCACCAAGCTCCAGTTCACCATCCCTCCTTTTGTGACTGGTGGTAATCACTGACTATATTTCCAGGCCAACAGCCAGGCCAAACCTGCTATCCAACACTACAGCCACTAGTCTGCTCCTTCTTTCCCTCTCCCAACATGTTGCTGGTTCTTGGGCCATTCAGTTGCCCAGGAGCAAGTCAACCACATGATAATGCCATGAGCTAACCCTGAGAACTTCCCCACTTCTTCCAGCCACCTTTATGGCCAGATACAGAGCTACTTCCATGTCACAGCCAAACCCTGAAATTACTCCACTCTACACTTCCATTTCTCTTTGATGTCTAAATATTCAGAGAATTGCCAGAGAAAACCATCGCTTGCTCCTCAGCAGGAAGCTGTTTGCACAAGTTACTTTAGATTAACAGTTAAAACGAAGGTAACTGACCTATAAGGTCACTTTTAACACTAAGATGAAAAGATGACATCTATCTAAAACTCAATAAATCAAAAATTTTTAACCTTTTTGCAAAGAGAACCTATTTCTCATTTCCCAGAAGACCTGGAATTACTAGAAGGAGCATATAATGATAATAAAGAATGTAAAAATCTTGAGGGTAGGAACAATTTTGTTTTCCCACTAGTAAACCCTGTAGCATCTAAACGCCTAGTATTCTATGGGCTGTTTGTGTTTGATGAAAAAAGAACTAATAAGACCAAGGGCAATATACTGCCCCCCTAGCAAAAGTATTTCCAAGGGACAAAGCTACATGGGAATGACTTTGAGCCTTCCTCTTCCTATAGGCACTAAGACAGAGTTTTCAGGCTGATTTCTGATAGTTACAAGCCAATCTCAGACTGTTGATGTTTCTTGGCATTTGAAGAGAGTAAGGATGAAAATTGTTGGCAATTTTTCTCACGTTTCTTTTAAAAAAGCAAATGTTTTATTGGGTCTTTTCTTCTGGAATGTCTTTACAATATTTTCATTGCATAAGCTGTCCTCCTGGTGCTGCTCACTTCATTCTGTATCAGTTCAGACAAGTATTCCCAGGTTTTATCAATTCTCACAGTACAGTAGTAATCTGTCACATTCATAGACCATAACTTGTTCAGCCATTCTTTAACTGACAGGCACCCTCTCACCCTTCCTGTACTGTCACTATCCTATTACTCCCTTCACCCTCAATAGAACCTTCTCTTATGGCTACAAATAAGCAAAACAAATATAGATAAGCAAAACTGACATATTGGCTAAATCTAGCAATGTATCTCCCATTTTACAGCTAGGCTCTGCCACCTCTTGGCATGGAAGAGAAAAGCATGCTTAATAGCCAATTCCTCTGAAGGCAAGATTAGCCATAGCATTAATCAATTCTGATATCTTTCTTTTTCTAATATTTTATTGAAGCTTTTTTACATTGCTATCACTTCCCAGTGAAACTCTCTGCCCCATAGAATGCTTCTTTGTAACAAAATGTAGTTAAGTTAACCCCCAAAATAGTAAAGTCATGCTATATGTGCTTCATTGGACACCTATAATCTACCATATGGCAAAAGGTGAGAATCATGGTTCTCTTCCAGTCCTCTGAACTCTAGATTGGATATGACATTGATCAGAGTTCTGATGTCTCAATGTTGTTTTCTTTTATATTATTACAGCCATCATGTAAATGTTTTCTTAGGTCTACTTATTTTGTTTTGCATTAATTCATACAAGGCTTTCCAAATTTCTCTGAAATCTTCATCTTTGTTTTTCTTATTGTGCAACAGTATCGTTACATTGAGAAACCACAATTGGTTTGTTGGTTCCCCAATAAATGGGTACCCACTTTGCTTTTGGTTCTTTGCTACCACAAACAATGTTGGCATAAACATTTTGGGGGGTTTTTTGGAGGGCAATTGGGGTTAAGTAACCTGCCCAAGGTCATATAGCTAGTAAGTGTGTCAAGTGCCTGAGGCTGGATTTGAATTCAGGTCCTCCTGACTCCAGGGCCAGTGCTCTACTCACTGTACCACCTAGCCGCCCCATAAACATTTTTAATAGATAGGAGCTTTCTCCTTATCTTTGACTTCCTTGGGATAGATGCCAATTTTTTTATTTTTATTTTCAGTTTTATTTTTAAATCCCTCTATTCTTCCATTGGGCAAATTTATAAATAAATGAATATATTCATTCATAATTTTCCAAGACAAATTGCTAAGTTAGCCAGGTCCAAAGGTGTTTCTGTCTGCATTTTAAGTTCTTCATTTCTCAATAAGAAGGTTCTAAAATGCTTCAAAGTTGTTTTTCTCTGATGTTACTATTATTGTATAGATCATTTACCCAGCTCTTCTCACTTCACTCTGCATAGGTTCATAAAGGTCTTTCCAGTTTCCTCTGAAATTGTCCATTTCATCATCTCATGGCACAATAAAATCCCATTATATTCTTATATCTTAATTCATTTAGCCATGCTCCAATAGGAGGATACTGTACAGATACACTTAGCTCCAATTGTTGGCTACCATGAAAAGAGTGGCTAAAATACTTTTATACAAATAGATCCTTTTCCTTATTCTTTGATTTCTTTAGAATATATATGCTTAATAGTGATATAACTAAGTCAAAGGGTACCAGGAGTGAGGAACTTATGACCTTTAGGCCACATGTGGCCTTCTAGGTCCTTGGGTGTGGCCTTTGATTGAGTCCAACTTTTACAGAACAAATCCTTTTATTAAGGGGATTTGTTTTGTGACATTTGGATTCAGTCAAAGGACTGCACTTGAGGACCTAGAGGGCCACATGTAGCCTCAAGGCTGCAGGTTCCTCAACCCTGGTATAGACAGTTTCATAACTTTCTGGGCACAATTCCAAATTGCTTTCCAGAATGGGTGAACCAATTCACAATTCCAGCAATAGGGCATGAGCATACCTATTTATCTATAACCTTTCCAATAGTTGTCATTTACTTCTTTTGTTATCTTTGCCAGTTTGATAGATGTGAGACCTGAGTAATCTCAAAGTTGCTTTAATTCATATTTCTCCAGTCATTGATTTGGAGCTTTTTTTTTCATGTGACTGTTGAAAGCTTGGATTTCTTCCTTTGAAAACTGCCAGTTCATATTCCTTGACTATGTATCTGCTGGGAAATGGGGTCTTAGTCATAAATTTGAATCAGTTCCTTATATATCTTGGAAATGATAATCTTATCAGATAAAATTGTTGCAAAGATTTTTTCCTAGTTTCCCTTCTCATTTTTACTACATTAGATTTGTTTGTGCAAAACCATTTTAATTTTATGTAATCAAAATTATTCATTATATCTGGTTTTTATCTTATTCTTTATGTTTATCTTATCTTTGATGTCAATTTGTTTATTCATGAACTTTTCCCCTATCCTTAGAGATGAAAAATAATATCTTTCTTGCCCCTCTAATTTGTTTATGGTATTACTTTGTACATCTAGATCACATATCCATTTAGAATTTATCTTGGTATATGGTGTGAGGTGAGTCTAAACCTAATTTTCTGCCAGACTGCTTCCCAGTTTCTCTAGCACTTTTGTCAAACAGTGAGCCCTTCTTTCCCCCACTGGGCATCTTCAATAGTATACTACTGTGCTTATTTGGTTCTGTAGGTTATATACCTAATTTGTTCTACCCAATCAACCTCACTTTTTAAAAATCAGTATCAAATTGTTTTAATGCTTACTGCTTTGTAGTACTATATGATGAGTACTGCTTTGTAGTATTATTTATTACTGATAGATCCCTTTTCTTTTCCACTTAATTCACTATCACCTTTGAGATTCTTGACCTTTTGTTCCTCCAGATGAATTTCATTTTTATTTTTTCTAGTTCTATAAAATATTCATTTGGTATAACACTGAGTAAGTAAATTAATTTAGGTAGTATTGTCACTTTTATTATATTGGCTCAACTGACCCATGTTTAATTTTGTTCCTGCTTCCCTCTTTAAAAATAAGCAGGTAGTAGAAAAGGGAGTTCAACTGACACTTGTGATTTTATAAGTGAAACAGTCAATTTCTTCTCTGTGTTGTTCTTGTCCTTAAACCACCCCAAATCGCAGGTTTTTACTTTTTTCCTTATCCCAATCCCCTTCTATTTTCTTGTTGAGCTTAATGTATTTATATACTAAAATCTGTGTCTATGTTCAATTTTCCTTTATCTGAATTAGATGGAAATGAGGTTCATAAGATGCCTGTGTTCTACCCCTTCCTCATTAACTATATACTTTTCATGTGTATACCTTTATGATACAATAGTAATTTCTCTCTCCTCCCCAATATAGTTCATGTTCCTACCATTTTTGTCTCTTTCTAAGACTATTAGAACATGACTCTCATCATTTTAACTTTTCTCTATGACCCTTAAAAATATTAAGGATATGAAAAGGCATTTGTCAATTATCCCTGTATTAACATGTAAACAATATATCTGTGAAAAAGACATATTCCCTTTCAATTAAACTAATATATGTACCTTTCTCTTGGTGCCTATATTTCCATTTCGAAATGTCCCCTGAGTTCTGGCCTTTTCATTATGAGTACTTGGAAATCCTCTATTCCATTAAAGCCCGATTCTTCCTCAATAGAATTATGCATAGTTTGCCAAGATAGGTAATTCTTTCTTTCTCTTCCTTTTTCTTTCTTCCTCTTTTTCTTTCTTTCTTCTTCCTTCCTTCCTTCTTTCTTTTCTTCCTTCCTTCCTGGTTTCCTTCCTTCCTTCCCTCTTTTCTTTCAGCAATCAATGTTAAGTGACTTGCCCAGGGTCACACGGCTAGTATCTGAGGCCAAATTTGAACTAAGGTTCTCCTGACTCCAGAGCTGGTCCTCTATCCACTGAGCCATCAAGCTGTCCCCAAGACAGGTTATTCTTGATGGTAAACCTTGATCCATTGTCTTTGGGGGTATCATGTTCCAAGCTCTCTTTTTCTTTAATGTGGCAGCTACTGAATCTTGTATGGTCCATATTGTGACTCCTTGGTATTTAAACTCGTTTTTTTCTGCTACTTGGAGTATTTTTTCTTTTACTTAGAGATGCTGGACTTTGGCTATGATGGGCCTGAGAGTTTTCTTTTTTTTCCTGGATGACCAGTAGATTCTTTCTATTTCCACTTTGTCCTTTGGTTCTAGGACTTCTCAGTGGTTTTTATTTATAATGTACTGAAATATGATATCCAGATGTTTTCTGATCATAATTTCCTGATAGTTCAATAATTCTAAGATTGTTTCTCTTTGACATATTTCTTAGATTTTCTTCTGATTTTTTCCCCAGTCTTTTGGCTTTGTTTTGATATTTCTTACTGTCAATTATTGAGTCACTTTAAGTATGGCCTATACTAATTTTCAAGGCCTTCAGTCCTTGAGTGAGGTTTTCTGCTATCTGTTTTAATTTGTCAGTTTTTCTTGCCATTCTTTCCTCCTTAGCTTTTTCATTCTGTATCTCTCATTTCTTCCAGCTACACTTATGGTACCTTTGAACAGGACATTTTTTTCTCTGAAGCTTTACATGGACTTGCTGTGAAGTTACTATTCTTTTTGGAACCTCTCCTATTATAGGGTCCTTCTCCCATATTGCTGAGGTCAAGAGCCAGTCCTCTACTGGGTTTCCACTACAGGTTTGAGGGACTGCTTGGACCAGATTTTGCCCTAGGATCTTTCTCTTGAAGGTTGGCTGAGGTTCCTGGTGCCCCTCTGAACTCTGCTTGAAAAGCCCCAGAGCTACTCTTTCTGCTAAGTTAGGGCTGAGTTTCAGAGCTGTTAAGATTGGGTCAGTTTCAGACTCTATTTCCAGCTAAGATTGGGGAAGGCTTAGGCTGAGCTATGGTGTTCTTTGGCTCAGACAGGGAATATCATGCTGGACTTATGCATGACTAGTCTAACTAACATGCAGATACCCCAAAGTCATGTGGCCTTAAAGTCATAGGTTCCCCACTCCTGGTACCCTTTGACCTAGTTATACCACTATTAAGCATATATACTCCAAAGAAACCAAAGAATAAGGAAAGGTATTTATTTGTATAAAAGCATTTTAGCCACTCTTTTCATGGTAGCTAACAATTGGAACTAAGTGTATGTGTATGGTATCCTCTTATTGGGGAATGGCTAAATTGTATAGATTGTTTAACCAGTTCTGCTCACTTCACTATGCATCAGTTCATAAAGGTCCTCTAGTTTCCTCTGAAATTGTTCATTTCATCATCTCATGGCACAATAATATCCCATTATATTCTTATACCACACTATACTTTTTCTGTATATTTCAGACAAGTCTGACTCAAATGAAATCAACAAAGAATTTGGCTTCTATATGTGATTAAGATACAATCCAGTTTTTCTTTCATTCCAGGATTCATTTTGGAATCTGAGAACATTAGAGCTGATGGAATTGTGTGTCTAAAAGGTATTGAGTCTATAGAGATATGGCAGTAGATAGGATTTCACACAAATTTATAATGGAGAAAATATTTGTTACACTCTGAATCAAGGGTTCAGAATCTTTTTTGTCACAGATACCTTTTCAGAATAATGTTTTTAGATTCATAAAATAAAGTACAGAGGTTTACAAGGGAAATTAATTATATTGAAGTATATTTTTCAAAATTTTTTAAAATCAAGGTTAGTAACTGTTGGTTTATTTGAAAGTGTGGTTATACATTTGGGCTTCTGGCCCACTGGTTGCTAGCCTAGTGGAAAAGAACACTTGCAGAGTTATCCAATATAAATATTTCTATCTCTACACACAGCTAGAAATGAATATGCAAAGGAGAGTTTGATGCCTGCCAGGAAGGGTATAGAAGATTGGGGCCACAAGGCTGCCCTCTCTGCTTTCCTCAGAGGAGTACTGAGTGAGAATTATATCTGTCTGCCCCTCTAAATATTGTTAATCTAGGGAGAATATTTTTAGGTGGAAGCTGCGCTCCCAGTTACTATCCTTTTAACTAGGAAGGAGTACTACAAGCTATATATCCGAAGGCTTGACTCCTTCTCACCAAATGCCAGTTATGCTAAGACCATTCACATATAGTAGATAACAAATAAACCCATTTACTCACACTGATAACAAATAAAATTCAGAGAAGTTATACAGATTCTAAATTATGCCAGACAATAAGCAGAGTGCATGAGCTCTCCAACTGGGACTGAGCTATCTCAGCTCCACAGAAACAGACAGAAATATAGACAGAGACAGGAACAGAAGGAGCCTTCACCTCACCCATGGAGAAATTCTCCAAAGTCTCTAGTGTCATAAGGTAAGAACAGGAACATGATTGGGGCACCAGCTCTTCTACATGTTGGCTTTTTCCCAAAGTCTATCTCCCTATAGGAACTGTTCTTTGAAGACAACCTGGAAACATGTAGCCTTTCTTGAAGCTGGAAGCCAGAAGATCAGGATCTCTCTTCTCCCAAACTCTCACCAACTTCATCCTCACACTGGCACAGAGCATCAAGATATCATTCTCTACCAATTAAAGGAGACTTGTGCAAATGGGCTTGAGTCCCACATGACATTCCAAAACCCCAGAAAACCCAATGTGGTATAGTTGTTAGAGAGTTGGCTTCAGAATTAGGAAGACTCTACCCATTGTTCTCTCTCTCTCTCTCTCTCTCTCTCTCTCTCTCTCTCTCTCTCACACACACACACACACACACACACACACACACACACACACAAAATTTATGATCCTGGGCAAGTCATTTTGTCTTGTAGTGTCCCCCAAAATACTCTAAACCATAAGTTAAACAGAAGTATTCATCTGCATTGGTAAGAAGAATCTTTTCACTGTATTTTTCTTATACTGATGAAATCACAGATCTAGTAAAAAAAATGTTTAATTTTTTAAAGTCAGTGAAATTCCTATGGCAAAAATAATAAACATACTTCCTCCTTCATGATAGAGAGGTGGAAAACTACCAGGACTGAATATTGTCTATATTGTCGATAAAATTTCTGTATCAACTATTTTTTTTATTTTTTCACAAGGTAAAAATCTAGCTGGGAGTTGAGTGTAAAATAATTGTCACGTAAAGATAAAAGAATCAATAAAATCATTTTAAAAACTCTGTTGCTATTTTAGTATCCCTCCTTCCTCCACATTCTTTATTGCATGTCCCTAATGTGAATATGAGTATAATGCTAACAACTTATAAAGCAAGATCCAGAAAATACGGTATCTAAACTTTTGGAAGTTCTTTTCAAATTGTCCTGCTCTACAACCACATGAAAGCATTTGTTGTTTTTCAGTCATTTTCGGTCATGTCCAACTCTTTGTGACTCCATTTGGGGTTTTTTTGGCAAAGATACTGGAGTGGTTTGCTATTTCCTTCTCCAGCTCATTTGACAGATGAGGAACTGAGGCAAACAGGGTTGGATTTGCCCAGGGTCACATAGATAGTAAGTGTCTGAGGCCAGATTTGAACTCAGGAAGATGAGTCTTCCTGATTCCAAGCCCAGTGCTCTATCCACTGTGCCACCTAGCTGCCCCACATGAAAGCGTAGTGCCCTATATTAATAGGTACTTGAAAATATTTGTTGAATAGAACTGACCTGAATTGAATTTGCATCCTTATAAACTCTAGTTCCCATAGGACTGCAAAGAGAATACTCCTGATTGTCATTAGGAACAATAGATACTTTCTAACATGAGAAATAGGACTGAAGTCCCAATTCTGTTTTTATGTCTTTTCTTCCTAAAATTGTAGAAATATTATACACTTCTCACAGTCAGGAACAATACCATGTCCCTAATAGCACCTAGCACAGTGCTATATACAAAATTAACATTTAATAAATACTGGTTGCATTTTATTTAATTCAATACTGTGACATACAGAAACCCCCAAAGGTCATTCATATTCATATTCATATTCATATTCTCATTCTCTCTCTCTCTCTCTCTTTCTCTCCCTCCAGGCAGCACTAGGCCTACAGTTGGTCAGAGAATACTGTACCATGTTTTTTTAAAGATTTCTTGGGAAGGCAATAACGTACTCCCTCAGTTCTTCCAGATACCTGAGGTAAGTCCTATAAATGAACTTTAGGATTCTTTTCTTTGGTCTGTCCTTCAGTAGAGAACAGCTCATCAGCATCCCCTACCTAACATCATAAACTGATTCTGACGAAAATGTCCTCATGCCCCTTGGCTGTGGGAGATGCTGAAGTTTTCCTCAACAATTGTTTACAGAAGGCAGTGAAGAGGAGAGTTTCAAAACCAGAAAAGCATTAAAGCTCCTTCAAAAAAAAAACAGGTCACCACACAATTTTATGAACAACCTAAGAAGTCACATGTTTCCTTATGCTAAACAACAAGAGAAGAAATTAATTTGGCATACAGTAGTTTACTGACAACAAAGAAACAATCAGCCAAGGCTAGAGGCACAGAAAAGATCACCTCTGCAAGGTCTTTTCGTGGCAGATGAATGGTGGAAAAAAATGAGATGGTTATTACTTTTCTGCTAATGCAGGCAAGCTAGAAATGAATTTGCAGCCATCAATTATATTATGAGTTTT